>NC_136061.1:1044102335-1044627211 GCF_964261635.1 Lissotriton helveticus
TCAGCGACGGATCTACCCACTATACCCAGGATATCTCCAAAAACCCCAGCATAGCAAAGGCCTTAAGGCAATCCACCGAACACTACTTCGCAGAAAACACACACACTGTAGACTCGCCGAGCACACTCTGGGAGGCCTACAAGACGGTGATCCGCGGACATGCCATCTCCACCATTACCCGACACAATCGAGAACGTAGGGAACACTTAGATAAACTAGAGACGACACTACAAAGGGCGGAAGTAGCGCACGCAGAAACGCCCACTGACATGACGACGTAAATCCTAGCACTGGCGACCCAGGAATACAGGGCATACGCATGGGAACAGGCGAAAACTAAGCACCTATACACCTTACACAGAGTATATGAACTTGGGGACAAGACAGGGAAGATGCTGGCCTGGCTGGAAAAAAAGGAGAGAGCAAACAGATGCATCGCACAGCTGACACTAGACGATGGCACCGTCACCACTGACCCCCAGCTTATTGTAGAGGAATTAGCGACTCATTACGAACGGGTATACACACCAAGAACCACGGCTGCGGTAGACGACATTACAAGCTTCTTACAAAATATAGACTTACCGGCATTGTCACCGGAAGATATGCACACGTTAGAAGCAGATCTTACGACTGAAGAATTGGGATTAGCACTTGCGGCCCTTCATACGGGAAAGGCCATGGGACCCAATGGTTTACCAGTCGAACTTTATAAAAAGATGTCAGGCACCATCACACCGCACTTGCTCGCTATGTATAACGACTGCCGAGGGCAGGGTATCTTTCCCAAAGATCAGAGACTAGCGACGATCGTGGCAATTCACAAACCTGGCAAACATGTGACACAGCCGTCATCCTACTGCCCGATCTCACTGCTAAATGCAGAAGCTAAAACACTGGCGTAGGCGCTGGCGCTTCGGCTACAGCCACACCTTACCACCATGGTCCACCCAGACCAGTCTGGTTTTATGCCCGGCCCCAACACCGCACTCAACCTACGACGCCTACATGGTGTGATGGCCCGCATACCCCTGATAAAAGAGAACGCGGCCATCCTCTCACTAGACGCCACGATGGCGTTCGACCTGGTCGAATGGCCATTCCTTTTTGCAGTACTTCGGAGATTGGGGTTTGGTCCCAAATTCTGCGGATGGATTGAACTGCTATATACGGCGCCGTTGGCGCAGGTGGTGGCGAATGGCCATCTTTCACGGGCATTCCGGCTTGGGAGGGGAACGCTGCAGGGTTGCCCGCTGTCCCCTCTACTCTTCGCCCTCGCGCTGGAACCTCTGGCCGCATGGTTGAGACAGGAGCCGCGAATTCGGGAGATACGATGGGAGCCAGATTGGGAAGACCGGGTCTCCCTATATGCCGACGATGCATTAATATACCTAACATCTCCGGCAGACTCCCTGAGGGCCCTAATGGACATTCTTGCGCAATTCGGGACAATGTCCGGGTATACCATCAATTGGTCAAAATCACTCTTGTATGTGCTGCACGGGCCTACACCCGACCTACCCCCGGGATGTACACTCCAAATCGCGAGTAACGGGCTTAAATATCGGGGGATATATATCACCCCGCAGAACGATGTGTTCATGACAGAAAACCTAATAAAACCCCTTAGGCGGCTTAAGGCCGACGTCGGGCATTGGCGGACTCTGCCGTTGACACTGCTGGGGAGGGCGGCATTATTTAAAGTGTTGGCACTGCCCAGGTTTCTCTACGCCCTCCAAAACACACCCTTCCTGGTCCCTCTTTCTTATTTTAAGGCCATTGAAGCGGAAGTCACCTCGCTGTTGTGGGACAGACGACCACCCCGTATTGCGCAACGCAAGTTGGTACAAAGCTGGTATGATGGTGGCATTGCCCTACCGGATGTGAAACTTTACTACTGGGCCTCACAACTGACGATCATAAATCAATGGCTGCATGTCCCCCATGACGAACCAGCATTCCGGCTAGATAGGGACATCCTTCCTGCACAGAACCTGATGAAAGTTCTCTACACTAATAAAAGGAAACATGCGCTCACGGGTCCCACCGCACACACAATTAAAATATGGCACACTGCGCAGAGGGCGCTGGGATGGGAGGGAGTACTAGCACTAGCCACGCCACTTTGGGAGACTCAACGGCTCGGCACCCTAGCGAACACCAAGGGATTCAGACAATGGGACCTCATCGGCATATCAAAGATTGGCAACATCTGGGTGCGAGGAGAAATCCTCCCTTTCGCTACATTGCAAGCCAAATATAATATGGGGGACACAGAACATTATCGATACTTACAAATTAGGCACGCCCTCCAGGGCGCAATCCCCCAGGGCACCACACTGGCTGATTCCTCACCCCTTGAGGACAGAATTCTAACAGACTACATGGACAAAAAAGCCATTTCACAAACCTATAGAAAGTTAGTTAATAATCAACCCAACCACACACTGCTTCATCGGGCCAAATGGGAAGCGGATCTGGGAGACATGGACGACACCGACTGGTTGGGCGCACTGGCGTCGGCCCGTGAGGCGGCGATTCCGTCACGACTCAAGCTGATACAACTCAAGGTACTGCACCGGGTGTACTACTCCTGTACCCTCTTACATAAGTTAGGGCGCGCACCGGATCCTTTCTGCCTTAGAGGTTGTGGGCAAGTCGGGACGTTCTATCATATCATCTGGGACTGCCCCCAAATCCAATCATAATGGGATCAAGTGACAACCGAAATCTCGGAAGTGGGGGGGGGTGAGGTCCGGCGAGACCCCCGGTGTTGCCTCTTAAACATCTGGCCACCTACTGACTTAAATCTGGCGCTACAGAATTGGGCTACACTGGGCCTAACAATCGCCAAGCGGAACATTGCTAGACACTGGGGCTCAGGGCCACCGCCAACATTTAGTCAGTGGGGCACAGACATGGACATAGCCATGGTGGCTGAAAAAGCGGTCTACACTCACAGGGGCTGTCCCAAGAAATGGTCCAGAATATGGGGGAAATGGAATGCATCAAGGGGGAATATCTGTGATCCGCCACAGGAGACTTCCACCACGGAGGATAGCCCATGACCGAGATCGGATTCAAGGGACAGGGTTATAGGTCTACATGACAGGTCACAGGGGGGTAGGCACAGTAGAGAACGGTATTACAGGCATGGGGAAATGTAGAACTGCCTTTATTGACCTGTAATATTTGAAGTGTTGATGTAAACTGCTCATTCATACGTAATCGGAGAGATTTGCTGTTTAATGATATGCCAAATGTTGGTGATTGTACTAATGAGAAATGACAATAAATTGTTTAATAAAAAAAAAAGTATTTATGCATCAATTCTGATTTTACCAATCAATGATTGTGAAAACAATGATATACACACAAATGTACAATTCATGTATTATAGTTATTGTCTTGCACTAGCACTTTAAAAAGGGTTTTTAGTCACGTGACACATGCAGGAGAAAAAAAGTGAAAATAAATGAAAGTATATAAACCAATTGTAAAACCATGAGCGAGTCATGTGATCAAGTCCCCTGCGAGGGACGAAACGCGTCATGGCTGCCGCTGCATCACGAAAAGAACACCAATAAATCTTGCAGCTAATTGAGCCTGTGGTCCGCGCTCTTTAGTTTCCTGTTTTATATATATTTTATATATATATATATAATTTGTTTTCTCTGATCCCTCGCAGTGCAAGCAAAACAAGGATTGACAACACCTTGTACTGGCCACAGATAGTTTATTGTGTCAGCTGTTTCGGACGCGTTTCGCCTGACCAGCAGGCTTCATCACCAATAGTTTTACGTTCGTAATGCGGCCATTTAAACCATTGTGTACATCTTAGAAATTCACATGATTGGACTACAAAAACAGTGTATATGAAAACAGACTCGTAGTTCCACATTGGGACATGTATCAAAAGAGATTACAAACGTACTCTGCAGTGCTTAATTCCTACTAGAATTAACATTATTTTAGTAGAGTTTATTTACACGGTGCCTTTTCCCGCAAACTTTTAATTAAGCAGCGCAGTAAGCGGGATGAGGGCGCCTGAGTTAGAAAGCGCTCTCCTCATCTTTTACCCAACTTTATTGACATCCTGCGCGCTCACATATGCACTACAATTAATACAAAGAGTGAGGCGTTTTATGAGCAGAAACCCCTTTCAAAGGTTGTACATTTCCCACCACCCCACTTCACAAATTTATTGCTAGTCCCTAATTCTCAAATTACGCCCCAGTGGGCAATAGACATAACACAGTCTCTCATCATTACAGCAGTAACACATTGACATAGTTTTAGCGGCAAATTTGATCCTTGACTACAGTGTGTCCCGTTCCTTCACTTTTTTCAACTAGCGCTGTCACCTTGTGGGCCAACAACCTAGTTATAGTTGGCCCAGTTAAATTGTGTGGCTCCCATATGTTAATGCACACTGTAATTCTGGCCACCATTAATGGCCACCACTTTATCAAAAGATCGTACATACAGCCACAGTGGGCAGTAATTCCCTTCTACCCCTAATGTTCTAAGCGATACTTCAGTAATAACGTGCAAAAAGTGACAAAATGTGAAAAATAAAACCTAATTAATACACCAAAACAAACAATTAAAACTCATACATGGGGATGCTGCCTTGACTTTGATTAATTTATCTTTTTGCCATTCATAAATTACTGGAGTAATGTCAGAGATGAGTAATTAAATCCTCTTCCACATTAAGTCCCATTGGGATACGGATATTAAGCTCAATAATATAGCAGGATTCAAGTCTTCTCAGCTTCTTTTCTCAGTTGCCTCCTCGAATGCTCGGGGGGACGAAATAGATCACAAAGTAGCTGAGTCCTGATGTATTTTTATCATGGTGAGATTTGAAATGACGCGCTACTGGGTATGTTTTGTCGCCATTACGTATGGCCCTTAGGTGTTGTAACACCCAAATATGGGCTGGATGAATTGTGCTCTCTACGTACCTCAGGCCCTAAGGGCACTGAAGGACGTATACCGCATACTCTGTTTTACAGGGGAGGAAACCCTTAATCTTTTTTTCTCTCTATGATAGGCATAAAGTGCAAGTCTGTGTGTTTATGCCATGCCAACATGCCTTACACTTGGTACACTTAATGAAACCAGGTTTTCTTTTCAGCCAAGTTGAACCCTGCCCTCCAAACTGTTTCTGTGGGAGCATATTGGATACCAATATTTGTTTAAAGGAGCGTGCTTTTCTATTTTTTTTTAAATATCTTTATTTGATTTTACAACAGTTATTATCCACCCCCCCCCCGCCCCCACCCCCGGTCAGACAAGTCAAAGGATAAGAAGAAAGGAAAGGGAAGAGAAACATAAGGGAAAAAAACGAAGCATAGGAGGACAGAAATGAGCCAATAATCCCCAAAACGGGGTAAAAACAAAATATATATAAATCATTGGGAAATACTATGAATCAATAAATTACCGAAATTACATCATTTACCAGCATAACTGTAATTATTATATGTTACAGACCATTGTTCTTATCTGATCCATATTCTAAGTTTAAAATTCAAATTTCCCATTACTTAGTAGAGCATACTACAGAGTATTACCTTGAAATTGAGACCACTCAATTAGAGGAGACCATATCTTTTGTCCCTTTATCCGGCGTTTCTTGCCTTTTGTTTTGTATATAGCCATTTCTAAATAAAAAATTGCTAACAGTCTGGAGAACCACTGTTGGAATGAAGGAGCAATGGGGTCTAGCCAGGCTGAAGCTATACAGATCCTTAATACTGCCATTGCAATAAAAATTAATTCATATCCGATTATCGGGTCTGTGGAGTTCGATTCCCCCAAAACAATCATTTCATTGGATAAAGTTATCTCTGTTTTTAACACTAAGGTCAAAAAATTTTGAATACTAGATTTTAAAGACGTTAGACCTACACATGAGGAAAAAATGTGAATACAGTCGGCATTAGGTAGCATACATCTAAAACAACACGTGCCCTTCCCACTCCCCCATTTAGCAATTCTATCCGGAGTATAATACATGAAAAAACACATTTTGTAAAACTGCGTCTGCAATTTAGTCGACATAAGCACAGTTTGTGACAGGCCGTAAGCATATTAAAATTTTTCCATTGTAATAGTTATTTTGTTCTGCCACTTTTGTACCGTTTTCTCTAGGTCATCCGGAAATGCTTTAACAAGAAAGAATACATCCCTCCAATCCTGAATCTTTTCAGGTGCTAAGTATCTCAGCTATGTCTATTTTATCAAATGTTGTATTTCCCCTGGTATGTTGTAGTAAAAAATCTCTTATTTGGAGGTACTGGAAAAAATCTCTCCAGTCTAAGTGATATTGTTCTCTTAATTTCTCAAAGGAGAGTAACCCTTCTGTTGAGAAAAAACATCCAATATGGGTAATTCCTGCGGCATTCCACCTGTTTATACACATATCACTAAATATTTCAGGAAGAGCTGGGTTTTTTAGGAGAGGTGAGTAGAATGACAAACGCCATATACCCAACAATTTTCTCACATTTTTCCACACCTTAAACCTACCTATTAATGTTTTTAGTCTTACTTTTTTGTGATAACTGTTGTAGAGATATCTCCAGAGATAACCAGTACTTTTATTACCCAAGCTTAACTGGTAGATAGAGGGACCATCATTGACCGGGCTGTCTCTGTCCCGTCAAGCTGGAAAAGCTTGTGCCTGTATAACAATACTGAAGCCCAGTAATAAGCCCTTAGATTTGGGAGAGCTAGTCTCCCTTTCTCTTTAGCAAGCGTCAATAGTTTATATGCTCGCCGGGGTTGGGAGTATGCCCAAATAAAATTCGAGAAGGTACATTCCATCACTTTAAACCATTGGTCTGATATTTCTAAATGTATTGATCTGAAGATATAAAGAAATTTGGGAAAAGACACCATTTTTAAGGCATTCACCCGGCCTATCAGGGACAGATGTAAATTATCAATGCGGCGAAGATCTTTCTGCATTGTATCTAATGTAGGTTTCATATTTATATCAACTAGATTCCCTAATTTAGAGGTGATACAGATACCTAGGTATGTGGCCTTTTCCGTTACACGAGTGTCTGTCATATCACACTTGTTATTCAAGATTATTTGTGTTTTCATTTGATTCAGTGCATACCCTGCAACTTTCCCAAAATCTTCTGCCTCTGCTTCGATGGTAGGCATAGCCAGGTTTGGGTCAGCGGTCACTATGGCAATATCATCGGCATAGGCAAGGGTTTTTGTCAGGTATCCTTGTGTCGAGATAGGAACTATGCCCCAATTGCATTCTAATCGACGGATGAAGGGGTCGATGTAAATTGCAAACAGCAACGGCGAGCACGGACACCCCTGTCGAGTTCCTCTTGATATTGCCAGTTCTTTAGAGAGACTACCGTTAACCATGACCACAGCTCGAGGGTTAATGTATAATTTCAGGAGAGCCTGTATGAACCCTTGCTTGAATCCTGCCCGGGACATTGCGAGCCACAGGAATGTCCAGGAGACCCTATCGAAAGCCTCTCTGCATCGAGAAGTACTAATGCCATAGGGTCTCCTGCCACCTCGGTGTTATCAAATAGACTGATCACTCGCCCAATATGATTTGTGGTTTCCCTCCCGGGGACAAAGCCGTGTTGAACCTTTGAGATGATTTTATGGATGATTGGTTAGATGCGATTAGCTATTAATTTGGAATACATTTTTGAGTCAACACTGATCAAAGTGATAGGTCGGTAAGACCCCATCTCATCCGGGTTTTTTTTTTTTTTTGTGAAAAATCACTATTTTAGCCATGGAACAAGAGGTTGGGGGCTGCCCCCCTGTAAATATATGCACACAGAGGTCTAGTATTAAATCCTTAAGTTGGTCCAGGAAAACTACATAAAATTCCAAAGGGATAGTATCCAATCCAGTTGCTTTCCCACGGGGGAGGTCTTTTATTGTTTTTACTATTTCCTCAATATTCGGAATCCTTTCTAAGTCTCCCTGATCTTCCTCATTAAGTTTATCGAATGCATCTTTATCAAGGTATTCCTTCATCTTTTTTGAATCTACTTCACTTTCCTCCGTATATAGAGTGCTATAAAAACGCCAGAATGCCTCTCTTATTTTCGCTGGATCACATATCAGACCTTCAGTTGGATCTTGAATCTCACATATATTATTCTGTGAAGCTAGCTGTCTCATACGAATGGCCAACTGATGACCAACTAGCTCACTAACCTCACAGACATTTTCACTGTGAGTGGTAGCTTTTTTAACTGCTTTGATAATAAAGATGTTAGTGATAGCCGCTTTGGCAATTGCCACCTGATATTGTCTGTTCGTAATATCTTCTGTGGTTAAGGAGTCTTGCGTTGCCCTTATAAGATTTTCCTTAGCCTCCTTCAGAACCTCCTGTTGTTCACTGAGAGACTCTCTTGCCAATGTATTAGCTCTTAATGAGTATTGTATTGTTTCTCCCCTAATCCCTGCCTTTAGAGCATCCCACACAAATGTAACCGAGGTACTCCCATAATTGTATTTTATAAAGTTAGTGATCCAGCCTCTCATATGATTGCAATATTCATTCTCAAGATTATTAGAATCTCCCCTTTCTCTAAGAAAACAAAAAAATCTGTCGGACAGGACCTTTCCCCCACCCTTTACCTCCCCCCACCCACCACCACCTCTGGAGGTTACCTGACCCTGGCGGGGCCAGGGATGTGACATCCGCCGTTTCAGGACCAAGTGAGCCCGGTGTGAGCTCCCCTGTAGCTAATTAGTATCCTGTTTAGGCATGATTGAAAAGAGTAAATGAAAAAAAAAGAAAAGGAAAAGAAGGAATGAGAGTATTTAAGATTTACTTTTGTTACAGCATTATTGTAGTTCCTGGAGCTCTTCTAAATAGTTTTTAGCCTGTATCTCGGAGATAAAGCTGCGGGTCCGCCCTTTATATACAATCTTTAGTCTAGCAGGGTTTTGAAGGAAGACTGATGCCCCTAGTTTCTGAAAGGGGTCGAAGAGTTGTCTTAGTCGCCATCTCCACTCCACCGTGGTATGTGCAAAGTATGGCCTGGTGAAAAATGTTACGCCATCAAATGATCTTTTGCTGGTGGGTCGGGCTAGGTCGTAGAGAGCCTCTCGGTGTAGAAAGTTCCCAAAGAACACTAGCATAGCACGAGAATGTTGTGGTGCTTTATTGCGGTACTTGATCATCAAAGGGAATCTGTGGGCTCTTTGAACCTCTTTATCCCAATCCCAGGATTGTAGGTCAGGAAAGGCGTTCTGAAGGAGTGTGATCATAAATTTCCTTGGATCGTCCTTTTCAATACCTTCGGGTATTCCTAAGAAGCGGAGATTATTACGTCGTTGGCGGTTTTCCTGCTCCTCGAGCTTCTACATAATGTCTTTGACAGCTTCCTCATGCTCCTCAGATTTAACTTGCAGGGAGGTAACATCTTTCTCCAATTGCTCCGTTCTTCCTTCGACTGTTGTCATTCGGTCAGCGATCTTTGCACAGGTCTTCCCCACCTTCCTGGTCGCACCTTGAAGTTTTTTTGCCGCTAGGCGGGATCAGGGGCTGTCGTATTTGACTTCGGCTTGAAAGCTTTTGATGGAATGGAGGATATCACCAAGAGCTAATTCCTTTCCCTTCTTGCCAACAGGACCCATCGACTCCATCCTAGAACTTATAATTGTTTGGTCCCCCCCGGAAACATCCGTAGAGTTTGAGCGGATCATAAAAGGGGGTGTACCGCTGTAATCCCATTTCAGTTCTGGGGTGATTTCTTTATCCGATAAGTCCTGCTCTTTCCTAAGACAGTCTCTGTCTCTATTTTTTTGCAGTTTTTTTGGAGAGTCGCTGCTTTTGTACATCCAAGTTAGAGCTGGCGCTATTATACCATTTGCCTCCTTCCTCCTCACTTGATAGGGAGATACTCACATCCGACATCAATGACTCATCCGTGAGGGAGTAATAAAGATCTGGATTGTCCGGAGTGCTGGGTATATTCTCCTGCTGCGGTTTCTCCAGCGGTTCTTGTGCAGGGTCCAATCCCTCAGCCCCTAAAGCATGGTCTGGAAGGAGCAGGTGAGAGGAGCTGGCAGTATTTTCATCAAGACACTTATGTATAGGAAGAGCCATGGGTGAAGCCGGCCCTCTTGGATTCATAGATGCCTCTGATAGCGACTCTATCATGATTGAAGCGACATTAGCTGCATTCACCTTTGTTGGTTTGGTCTGTTGGATCGGACGCCCGTCCACACTCAGGGCCCCAAAGTTGGCTGTAATCAAAGGTTGGCAGCCGTCAGTCTCTTTCACGAGGCAGCCCGAGACTTTTTTGGTGAAGCTGCCGCCTGTGGGGAGAGTCTCACTGGCTGATTTAGCTGGAAAGTCTTTTTTAGCTACCCCTTTATCGGTGCCCCTGCCCTTAGTTGTCTGCATACCTGGCCTAAGCATGTCTTGCTTTATAGCGTCTTGTTTTTTTTGGCGGGTGACTGCAGGGGCTGGTCCGAGTTGTGTGCCAGGAATCGCGCTACACTTAGGCTTAACGGTGCAGCTTCCCTTACCCGACATTTCTTTCCTTTGTTCTCTTATGGCGATGAAGATTACAGCAAGCGCAGACAGTTTCCTTCCTTGTCCTTGATTACTCTTCAAGAAGCTGCCAAAAGTCAGCCAGTTGGACTCAAGATGCTAGTGTCCCTTCCACAGCATCTGTCTCTGCCTGCATCTCGCGGTTCCTTTGTACTTCAATCCATAAGTCGGTTGACCTGTAGGGGGCTTGCTCAGGCCGGTATGTCAGAGCCCGGACGAACTCCTCGATGCACGGGAACAATGGAGGATGCTTGCAGCTGAACCCACACGGACAGGTAAGAGGAATGGATAGCTGCTTCTCCTGCGATAGCATATCGCTTTCACTTCTTTCCCAAATTTCTTTGCCCAATATTCAGGCAGTTTGTCTCCTATTCGCGGTTTCCTTCTTTTCGTACCATTTTCATGCCTTTACACTTGGTTTTAGGCGAGATGTTGGGGAGTCACATCGGAGCGTCACAACGGCGATGTTAGCCGGACGCCATCTTCCTCTCAATCACCGGACGCCATCTTCCTCTCAATCGACTAATCAGGAGCGTGCTTTTCTAAATGTAATTGCCTGTCTTTTCTGTACTATCGGCTTAAGCAAATGAGATGCCAATGCTGATTAAGAATACTCCTAACCTTCTTGTGTTGTCGGTTATAGGAAGTAATTAACCTTACTTGATTAGCCTGTGCCTTAGTTTAGCAGATCATTGTTGAATACAAAATAGTTGTTTCTTAAGCAGACAGAGACCATAGATAATAGCATCTGTGTGTGTGACCATAGCTTAATTGGACGATCTTGTAGAAAGTGCTTAATGGCCCGAAGGCCATCCTCGTGCCTTATACTGGTGTACAATGTCATTACATCTATTGTCTCCAATAAAACAATAGATGCTATTATCTATGGTCTCTGTCTGCTTCAGAAACAACTATTTTTTATTCAACAATGATCTGTACAATCAGGTCTGTGGAACCACGATGGGCACCTGCTTTGCCCCCAGCTATGTGAATTTGCATATGGGCTGGTGGGAGGAGCAGGTGGTCCGAGTCGAGTTCCAGGCAGAATGGGAGCAAAATGTACTACACTGGAGCCAATATACGATGATCTTTTTATTGTCTGGAAAGGGTCGGAGGAGTCATTTAGGAGCTTCATCAAGAGACTTCAAGTGAATACCCGTAACCTAAAATTTACCAGTACAATTAGCGATAGTGAAGTCAACTTTCTTGACTTAACAGTGTATGTTAAGGACTCCAAATTACAAACAAAATTGTACAGGAAGCCGACAGCAGGGAATACACTGCTTCATGCAGAAAGTTTCCATCCGCAAAATCTAATAAGAAGCATCCCATATGGAGAAAGTTTGAGAGCTATCCGCAACTGCAGTAACCAAAGCACCCTAGAGTCATAGTTATCGATTTTGAGTTTACGTTTTCAAGAGAGGGGTTACACACATGAAAACATTCAGAGCTCGATACGTAAAGCTAAACAGCGGAGTAGAGAAGATATTCTATTCAATACAAGTCACAAGCAGAACAAAACTAAGGCACAGGCTAATCAAGTAAGGTTAATTACTTCATATAACCGACTACACAAGAAGGTTAGGAATATTCTTAATCGGCCTTGGCATCTGATTTGTAATGACCCCGTGCTTAAGCCGATAGTACAGAAAAGACGGGCAATTACGTTTAGAAAAGCACGCTCCTTTAAACAAATGCTGGTATCCAATATGCTCAAACAGAAACATTTGGGAGGGCAGGGTTCAACCTGGCTGAAAAGAAAACCTGGTTTCATTAAGTGTACCAAGTGTAAGGCGTGTAGGCATGGCATAAACACGCAGACTTACACTTTAGGCCTATAACAGAGAGAAAAAAAGATTAAGGGTTTCCATTTCTGTAAAACAGAGTATGCGGTATACGTCCTTCAGTGTCCTTGTGGCCTGAGGTACGTATGGAGCACAATTCATCCAGCCCATATTAGGGTGTTGCAACACCTAAGGGCCATATGTAATAGCGACAAAACATACCCAGTAGCGTGTTATTTCGAATCTCACCATGATAAGAATACATCAGGACTGAGCTACTTTGTGATCGATTGCGTCCCCCCGAGCTTTCGAGGAGGCAACCAAGAAAAGAAGCTGAGAAGACTTGAATCCTGCTATAATATTGAGCTTAATACCCGTATCCCAATGGGCCTTAATGTGGAAGAGGATTTAATTACTCATCTCTGACATTACTCCAGTAATTTATGAATGGCATAAAGATGAATTAAGCAAAGTCAAGACAGCATCCCCATGTATGAGTTTTAATTGTTTGTTTGGTGTATTAATTAGGTTTTATTTTTCACATTTTGTCACTTTGTGCACTTTATTACTGAAGTAGCGCTTAGAACATTAGGGGTAGAAGGGAATTACTGCCCACTGGGGCTTTATGTACGATCTTTTGAAAAAGTAGTGGCCATTAATGGTGGCCAGAATTACAGTGTGCATAAACATATGGAAGCCACACAATTTAGCTGGGCCAACCATAACTAGGTTGTTGGCTCATAAGGTGACAGCGATATTTGAAAAAATTGAAGGAACATGATACACTGTAGTCAAGGATCAAGTTTGCCGCTAAAACTATGTCAATGTGTTACTGCTGTGATGATGACAGACCGTGTTATGTCTATTGCCCACTGGGGTGTAATTTGAGAATTAGGGACCAGCAATACATTTGTGAAGTGGGGTGGTGGGAACTGTACAACCTTTGAAAGGGGTTTCTGCTCATAAAATGCCTCACTCTTTGTATTAATTGTAGTGCATATGTGAGCGCGCACAGTGTCAATAAAGTTGGGTGAAAGATGAGGAGAGTGCTTTCTAACTCAGGCGCCCTCATCCTGCTTACTGCGCTGCTTAATTAAAAGTTTGCGGGAAAAGGCACAGTGTAAATAAACTCTACTAAAATAATTTTAATTCTAGTAGGAATTAAGCACTGCAGAGTATGTTTGTAATCTCTTTTGATACATGTCCCAATGTGAAACTACGAGTCTGTTTTCGTATACACTGTTTTTGTAGTCCAATCACGTGAAGTTCTAAGATGTACACGATGGTTCAAATGGCCACATTACGAACGCAAAACTATTGGTGATCAAGCCTGCTGGTCAGGCGAAACGATTCCGAAACAGCTGACACAATAAACTTTCTGTGGCCAGTACGAGGTGTCGTCAATCCTTGTTTTGCTTGCACTACGAGGGATCGGAGAAATTTATTAGGACCTGTCTTTGGTGGTCCAGTGACGACGACACACCCGTTGTTCAGGCAGGCGGTGGCTTCACCAAAGAATGGATGTTTGATTATATATATATATATATTCAGCTGCAGACTTCACTCCACAGCGCAAAATGAAGGGACTGCACTCTTCAAGACACTCGGTTCACAATTTATTTAACTCGAGATTCTAACAGGACACGTTTCGGCATGCTGCCTTTTTCGTCTAAACAAGGAGCAGTCATGAAAACAAACATTATATCCGGGGCTGCAGAAGCGCTTCCTGGTTATTCAATGAACATAGAGGACAAACTAAAAACAATTTATGTTGGTGACAATAGCGAAGTAAGAGGCCGCAAAATTTATAATTACACATTATTGAGTCATAATTATCCCACAGTTTTCAAAAGATTAAAGCATATTGTGCAAATTAAAAATAAACAATCTGACCAGTAGTGAAAAAACTCATATGATTCTTCACTTGTAAATGGATCAATGCACACATATACTTCATCAATGCACAATCTCAATCGAAAATGAAATCCAATTATTTACACATTAAGTGGATCTACGAAATTAATTATAAATAAGACCTCACTTTATTGAGCTCTGGATGGGCAAAGAATTATCTTTGTTCGCTAGGCACCTTGTGCGGTCACCAGTAGGTAGTTATAGTTAGGATGTAGTTTCCATAGGAAGAGCATTTTTTCATTTGTCAATAACTTTGACATCGTTTGACAAATCCTCGCAAAACTTTCAAAACTTATACAACAGTCACTTCAGCTGCTCTCTTGAAAATTTTGGGGTGATATGTTGAGCTGAGGTCGAGAAAAAGGGGTCGGGTCCCAAAACGCCTTTTCTCTCAGTTAATTTCCATAGGATAATTTAGACATGGCTACAGCCCGAACTGCTGAATGGAATTACACTAAATTTGGCAAAAAGATAGCTCTTGGTCCAGAAAGCACCCTTTTGTTAAATGGTGTAAATCCGTTGAGTAGTTGCTGAGAAATGTAAAGATTTTTTAGGCATACAACTGAGGCCGTGGTTGATCCGCTACCCTTCCCGACCTAGTGCCTGAGATCTCATTTACTGCCAACACTTCAAACCAGGAAGTTTTGGCAGCTATCTTGTGACTCGGTTGAACTGAATCAAGAGATAAAAGATTTGAAAAAAGGAAAATGGGCCTGGGTAGAAACACCCTGACCCCATAGGCCTCTTAGTGAGGTCCCACAGGGACCCTTCCAGGCCCAAAAAAACATTGTAAAAAAAATTGGTGGGGGTCGTGTTGAATTTGCGACTCCCATAAAAATCAAAATAAAAGTGTGAGCTACTGCGCTTTCTTTAATTTAGGCCCCCGGGTGGGCCAGGTCCCAGAGGCAATTGAAAATAATGATGGGGGGCATGCGAGGGCCCCGCAGCCCCAGGGACTGCCACTTCCCTGGGGCTGAAGACAAGAGAAATGCAGGGGACTTGAGGACCCGCCGCCCGGGAACTACCACTTCTCCAGGGCTTTAAAGTAATAATGTGGTGGGGCCTCACGTACCCTCCCCAGCTCCCCACGGACCATGACCTTCCTGGGGCCAAACTGTGCTTTAAAGAAATGGGAGGGGGGCCGCATCCCCCCTCCAGGGCCATTCTTGGCCCGGGGACAGCCACCTCCCTGGGGCAGGCTCTAGTCGAGGAAGGAGGGATGCCGCGCACCCCCCCAGAGCCCACATGGCCCTGGGAACCGCCACACCCCTGGGCAGGCTCCAGCAATGTAACAGGGTGCCCACCCCTGGACAATGAATTTTGCTATGGCATGTCTCGCCATGTCAAAGCAAACAAGTGCTCCATTTTGAGCAAGCAAGAACATTTTGCTCTCGCTTACTCAAAGCCGAGCAAACTTTGCTTTTTACACACAGGGAGCTGCACGTCAGCAGCTCCCTGTGTGTAAAATGCTATGCCAGCTCCTGCTAGAGGAGGAGAGCTGACGGAAACCGCAGGACCTTCAGGCTCCCCCTGCAGTCCCCAACATGGAAAATATGAATGCCCCGGGCACCCACACCACAGGCCAGGCCCCAGGGGATGAGTCCCTGGGGCCAACATTGGCCATGAGCCATACAGCCACCCTCCCGTAAAACAATAAAAAAAGAAAGAAAACCTCCGGCAAGTCGCCGGAGGCCACGACCCCTTCACCACCTCTCTGAAAATGTGCCTCCTGGTGCAGTGGTGGTTTGGGGATGAAGTACCCTATGATGTTGAGAGTTTACAGGGTCCAGGAACTCCTTCTGTTACCTCCAGTAACTCCCAGAGAGTGGGATTGCTGGGAGGACTTGGAGCCAATGCCCCCTTTCTCCACCACTCTGCCAATTCGCCTTTTGGAGCACTGCTGGTTGGGGAATGAATTCCACTGTACTCCTGAGGGCCTCAGGACTATCGTGAACTTCTAACACCAATCAGTAGTGCACCAGGAAGTTCATATGCACAGTAGTGGAGAAAGGGTGCATGGTCCAGCAACCCAGCTGTGTGTCTTATTGGAGGTAACAGGAGGGCTAGTTGGCCTCAAGGACCCTCAGTATCCAAGGGGACTACATCCCCCTACTAGTAGTGTACCAGGGGGCGCTTTTGAAAGCCGGCGTGGCCTCTGATAACCTCTCAGAAATCCTGCTGTGTTGGGACTTCCTTGTAGGACAACTACCCCTCCTCTTATCTCCAATACGTCCCACACAGCGGGATTGCTAAGAGGTCTTCGGAGGCCAAGCCCCCTTTCTCCATCACTCTGCAAAGGCAGCTGAAGGTGCACTACTGGTTTTGTAGATTAAGTCCACTTTACTCCCGAGGGACCTTGGGGGCCAAGAATCCCTCTTGGTACCTCCTGTAAGTCCTTTGCAGCGGGATTCTTTTCTTTTAAAAAAACATTTTTATTGGCATTTTGAATCAACATAAGCATAATTGGCAAATCACAGTTGGTTTTCCACACCACCAAGCACACCCCCGCGCCCCCCACCCCCCATCCACCTCAACGGTATCACAAACAGCAATGCAACATTGTCCATCCCCGGCCCACCGAGCACCAGGTCGCCACATGTTTTTGTCTTCCAGGGGGGCCTCGCAAGTCCCAGTCTCTTGACCAACAGGACATGATCAAGGGGCAACATCCCAACCAGCGTGCTTAGGAGCATGTCAGTCATTCCCCAGTCCCACATCAAATCCATGGTACTTCCTCCATTTCCCCCAGACCATGTGAAACATTTGAGGACAGCCCCTAGCTTTGTAGGTCACTATCTCAGCTGCCATGTACATGTCCATTCCCCTCCTCCAGTCTCCCACCTTAGGGGTAACAGTGCTCCCCACTCTCGTGCCAAATCTCTCTTCGCCACCACTAAAGCCAGCAGGGCAAGGATCAGGTGTGGGCGACTCAGACTCACATCAGTAGTTATTCCCAGTAACACAAACTTAGGGTCCAGTGGAAGCGTCACCTCCAAAACTTTACTCAGCTCACCCAAGATATGTGTCCAGTAAGTGTTTATGGTGGGGCAGTCCCATTAACTGTGAAAGAAAGTTCCCTGTGGCTTCCGCATCTCAAACAGCAGGGATCACTAGCTCTGCCCATGAGGTGCATTCTGGCCCTGTCATAATAGACCCTATGTAGTATTTTATATTGGATAAGACGTAGTCGGGTTTTGATCGCAACGTCCCTATGATGCATCAGGGCCGCTTCGCAGTCTATGGTGTCCATGTCGCCCACATCCCGCTCCCAGACCGCCTTCAGTTTCCCCAACCCGTCCGGTGCATTATAGTTCAGCGGTTCATATGTCAGGGATACCAGTTTATTGGGAACATGTTCCTGTAGCAGGCGACCCACCAACGGGGCATATTCCGGTAACGCCTTCCAGGCATGGCGTAACTGTGCATATTTGAAGAACTCGCTGGGGTCAACCCATATTCCGCCCTTAGGGACTCATATGTCTTAAGCTCTCCTCTTGCCACTAAGTCCCCCAACGTTGAAATCCCTATGGCATCCCACCCACCAAAGCCAGCAAGCTTATACAATTCTCTCAGCCACGTGCAAGTCCATATCGGTGTCTACTTGGTCGGTTTGTGTGTCCACCCCATCATCCTCGTCGCCCTGTCCCATACGTCTATGGTAATTTGTGTGGCCGTTAGTAGCCATCGCTTCCCAACTCCCCCGTATAAATAGTGCAGACTAGTGCGGTGTGCCATAGTTGCCCTCTCCAGCCTATAGGTCGGGTGATCAGCAGGTACATGGAGCCATTCATTTATCGGTGCGAGATGTTCGGCCTAATAGTATGCCTCCATGTCCGGCAGGGAGATCCCCCCATTATACTGATTTCGTTGGAGCATAGCTAGGGCTATTCTAGGTTGTTTCCCTAACCATAGGAGGGCGATCAGCTCAGCATTTATTGACTGGAATGTCTGGCAGCGCCCGGTCATAATAAAAGCAACATGCAGTTTCATTAACGGTAAGGACAATTGACTCCTGGACTATTATTTCCTGATTCTGTCAGAGTATTAACATTTCTCTAGCTCCGGTTGCTGAATGTGTTGCATTTTGTTTTTTGTATCTAGCACCACTGCGTGTGAATAGAAGTCTTTAAGAAGGGATACTTTAATTAACACGATTACGGGACGCCATCAATCATCTTTTGTAGTACCCGAACGCGAGAAAGGCAGTATTTTGTTCTTTTCCTATTGGTAAGGATATTTAGTTATTTGAGAGTTGTTTCAAACCGCTAAGATCTTTTTAACTAACGAGACGTCTCTCGTGTTTGCTTGTTCCGTACCCAGGTTTTAATATTTAGATCCATTTCATGTGAACAACTTTCGAGCTAACTATTGGAGTTTGATTGTAAGCAGCCTATGAAACTTTTTAACGGTAAGCATAGCTCCACGACTGATGCGATATATTCTTTAACCACTATGGCTATCCTACACATGTTGATTATCCTTTCTTCACATATTGTGAATCATGCGCTATTACTTAGGAATTGGAACAGGTAACCAAATAACAAGTGAAGTGATTAGTTGAAATAAACATCAGATACCGCTGACATGAATAAACCAGACTGGTAAATATCAAATAATTGGTTTGCGGTGTTAGGGCATGACTCTCTTTAATACCAATAAGTCTTTTCTAGAATAATCGACAGAATATGTACCTTTTTAATTTGTGCAATTAACGTAATCATACTCGACAGTATAACTGATAACTTGCTTTTCCTTCTCCTTCTGTATTATTTTATAAATGACTAGAATCGAGGGACCGAGAAATATAAAGAAAATGTGGTCCCAGTTACATCAAGTTTCTTAAGAATTAATACTAGGTAAGTGGACTGGAGTTGAGATATCTAGGCAATAAACACCACTAGGTAGTGCTATAACCTAGCAACATAAGGTCTAAAGAGTGTGGTTATAGGATGCTATAAGTCACTATGTACCTTCAAATACACACTCTGGAAGGGGCTTGAATTTTAGAGTTGGCCTTCCGTGTTAAATGTAACATATCTTTAAAGATATCAGGCAATAATAGTTACATTACATGAACCTTTTGTGCCATATATTATTATACTCTGTATGTATATATAATCATCTAAATAGATTGTGCTATCTTCAGTTGTTGTTTGGAGATTATGAGAATAGGTACTTTTCATTAATGACTATATTGAACTTTAATCATTAATTCTCTATACCTGAGATAATAAGTTATTCTACAGTTTATATCAATTCTTTGCTCTGTAGACATCAATTCTACTTAATTACAACTGCTCAAATATAGAAATATTAGTTTTGTACCTTGTTTAGTACTATCTAAGTTGCTATACCAAGTAGAGAGGAAGTGTAATTAAGGGACCTGTTTAGAATTGGTTGCACTAATTGTTTATTGTATTGTTATAAATGAACATGTTAATTTTTTATATATACACATTTTTACAGATTTGTTTTTATTTATGGATTGTTATAATGAATATGTAATTTTTTTAATAAAAATGTCAATGATTTGTTTTTATTTATTTTGAAATAAACTATGTCTTTCAGACAGTATTTGTGGCTCCTGAAGAAGGCGTCTCCTGCAAACGCCGAAACGCGCGTCGAAAAACATTGATTGCCACTGTTTTATAATTTTTTAATTGATTATATTGTATGGAAATTGTATAATTGGTTTCTTTGTATTTCTTGTCTGAATTTATGTTTATTTAGTGTCTGTTTTTAATATGAAGATTTGTGTATCTATTAAATGAAACAGAGGTTTTATAATTGCTTGTATTTGTGGTCCCCTTTTTTGTACCCACCTCTCATATCTTTTGTCAATATTATGCCATGATCTTTACATTGAGGTTGGGGAAATATTCATTCTGTAGGGCATACAGAAAGCGGGGCAATATAATCAATTTAAACATTGCCGCTCGGCCCAAGAGCGTAAGGGGGAGGGACTTCCACTGGAGGGCGCCTTCTGCAAAGTTCTTAATCACCCTATGTCTATTGTTTTGATAGGAACTTGTTTGCCGATTGTCAGGTAAACCCTGACTGGGTGACTTGTAAGGATCCCGATAGTGGGGGCCATTCTACCTCCAGGCGCGGGGCTATATAAAATCAATTTGTGCCAGTTTATCATGTAGCCTGAAAAGGAGCCATACCTGTCTAAAAGTTCAAACAACGCAGGGACCGTAATCGCCGGATGTGTCACGTACAGGAGGATATCGTCCGCATATAGCGAAATATTCTCCTCCTGAAGGTCTGCCTGCATTATACGGAAGCCCGCACCTCTTCCGCTTGACGGACGGCACAAGCCACTATTTCGACCGTGAGGGCGAATAGCAGCGGGGACAGGGGGCATCCCTGGCGGGTCCCCATTCAAGCAGGGAAATCGTCAGACAGTACTCCATTTACTTTAACCCGGGCCCTAGGATCCGTATATAAAAGACCCACCCATCTTCGAAAATTGGGGCCGGCCCCGAACTTGATCAGTGTCGCTTCCAGAAAGGACCAATGAACTGCGTCAAACGCTTTTTCAGCATCTAAGGAGAGGAACATATGTGGGTCTTCCCTCTGCTTCACCTCCATGAGCCAGTTATGTGTCCGCCGGAGGTTTTGCCTTGTCGCCCTATCCGGTAGGAATCCCGTCTGGCTCTGATGTACCAATCCAGAGATCACCTGACGCAGTCCGAGGGCCAGAACCTTAGCCAAGAGCTTAGCCTCCACATTGAGGAGGGAGATCGGTCTATATGACTCGCAGGCGTCAGGCGGCCTGCCATGTTTATATACAGGCACGATCGTGGCCATTCTCAGTTCCGGCGGGAGAGCACCGTCTTGGGTTGTGTCTCCGTATAGCGCCAGAAGGAGGGGTATTAAAAGGTCTGCTCCTTTCTTAAAAAATTTGCTGGGAGCCCATTCGGGCCCGGAGCCTTCCCCGGCCGGAGCCTGGCTATTGCCTCCCTTATTTCCGTGGCCAATATGTAGGCCTCAAGGGTCTCATTGTCGTCATCAGTTAAGACTGGGATGTGGATCTCGGTCAGATAAGCCGCGATGTCATCCGGGCCATCCAAGTCCCTGGCCGCATAAAAATCTCGAAAATAGGAGGCGAACGCCTGGGCAATCTGGGGGTCTCCCTTATGCAGCTATCCTTGCCTATCAGTCACGCCCTCTACCCACCGTGTTTCTCTCTCCCTACGACTCAGCCAAGCCAAGAGCTTTCTAGATTTGTCTGCAACATCGTATAACCTATGCAAGGTTGCAAGTGCCTGCGCCTTTGTTTCGTTCGTGGCCAGGTTCCTGTACTGTTGTTGGGTGTCGAGCAGGCGTCGAAGCGCCTGTGGATCTCTGTCTGTCAAGTGTTGCCGTTCAAGATCTAGAATTTTGGTTTCCAATGCGCACAACTCCTCTTGGGCTTTCCGTTTCTCCCAGGATATCCTACTCTGTGCCCTATCCCGGAGCACTGCTTTGTAAGCTTCCCATAAAGTTACCCCTGACTGCACGGAGCCCATATTTTCCGCAAAATAAACCTTTGTGTCTGCCCGGAGACCCTGTAGTATCTTAGGGTTTTGTAGGTCCCACGGCATCAGTCTCCAGCCCCCGTTCCGAGGTCGCGGCCTCCCTCCCAGTCGGACCAGCAGAGGCGAGTGGTCTGAGATACCCCGCGCCAGGTAGTCAGCTTAGTCATCAGCCCTAAGGGCATGCCGGGGAAGGAAGATATAATCTAGGCGGGAATGTACGTTGTGTGCCCCTGAGTAATAGGAATAACTTCTCATGTCCGAATGCAACAATCTCCATGCATCTGTCAACCCCAGCGTTCCAATGGTCCTGGCTAGAAGCGTTGTGAGGGGGCAGTCAAGTCGCGACCCAGACCGGTCCAGAGGGGTGGACATAACGCCATTAAAGTCGCCGGCTATGATGTGTAGCATATCTGGCGTGTCCAGCAATATTTCTGCCAACCCGGTCAGCGTCCTGGCCTGTAATTTTGGGGGCATATACCGAGACTAAAGTAACTCGTTGTCTCCCCAGTGTTCCCGTCACCCCTACGTAGGTCCCCTGTGGGTCTATCCAAGTCCGAGTCACGTTAAAAGGCGGGGATTTTTTTATCCGGATAGCCACCCCGCGATCCCGATGTGTATCCCGCATGTGCTAACACTTTGTAGGCTCCTCTTGCTAAGAATCCACATTTCGAGCCCTTAAAATGGGTCTCCTGAAGGCAGACTATGTCTGGGCACAACCGTTTAATATGCGCCGTCACCAGCCCTCGTTTATTCTTGTCACCCAGACCATTAACGTTCCAAGTGAGAATCCGACAGGGTCCCACCACCCATCCACCCCTAGCGGCACCGTGTGTATTTACAGCAGTCATGTCGTGATAGCAGGTAGATGCAAGCCATGGGCAGGTCTGACGGCGTGTGTGGCCCGGCAGTGCGGAACCGTATGCCATATGCCAACCAAACAAAAAACAGAACACATAACAACTTTCCCTTAACCCAGAGACCAGTGTAACTCGCTCCCTCTCCCAGCCTACCCCACCCATCCTCCTCATTGACCCCCTCCCGGCAACATGATATGGAGGTAGTCTCTAGGGCAGGTGGAGGTCTGTCACCCTCCCTCGTCCAACTTATTCCACAAGTCCCAACTCCTGTGGGTACCCCCGAACCATCAGGGCCAAGCCCACAAAAGACGTGAACACTAGAAAAAAGGAATAGAGAGTCAGAAAGAGAGGAATAAGCAAGCACGATAAGATAGTTAGAGCAAAGAAACAGAACAAACAAGGAGGGGGTGTCCAACTTGCGTGCTCCAGGCAAGCTCTACCACTGCTTAGTTAGCCAGTTCGGTTCCAACTTCACGAGTTAGAGTCCAGGGGGCCCCCTGAGATGCCACCGCGTCCGGTGTCTGCCCTTGTTCCAGCTCATTGATTTCCACTGCCAGAGGAGGTAGAGACTGCACGTCCGCCTCCTCTCCTTCAGATGAAGTACCCTGCGGATCTTCTTCCCCCTCGGAGCGCGTTAGTCCCGCCAGGCACTGAAAGCGAGACCCTGATGGTCGGTGAGAGTCCAGGGAGACAGCACTCCGACGTCTCCGCCTTGTAGGTCCGGCTGTGGGGTATGGATTTACGGGCAGGGAACGGGCTCCCCATCCCTGTCGAGAGCTCTGCGGCTCTGGCGCCCGCCTGGCGCCCCCCGTGGGTCTCTCTACCGCATTCATCTTTGGAGCCCCAGACACCCGCCGCGTCAACGTTGGGCGTTCCTCCAACCATTGCCTCGTTTCCTCCGGGGTTTGAAAAAAGAGAACCTTGTCCTTACAAATCACTTTTAGTTTGGCCGGAAACAATAACATGTATTGGATTTGGAAGTCTCTCAGTTTGGATTTTATCAAGTCGTAAGAGCGTCTCTGCCTCTGCACCTCCTGGCTGTAGCCCGGGAAAATCATTATGTGGGCATTATCAAGACGGATTTCCCCAAGTTTTCTAGCTTCCCGCAGTATCATGTCTCTGTCCAAATAAATTAGGAAACGGGCTATGACTGGCCTAGGTCTCGCTCCTACAGGTGGCTTAGCCAGCAGCGCTCGATGAACCCTTTCAATGATGAAACAAGTCGAGAATGTATCCTTGGGAAAGGTGCGTAGTAGCCAGGAGTGTAAGAACTCCGCCATATTTGCGCCCTCAATTCCTTCTCTAAATCCCACAAAGCGGAGGTTGTTTCGTCGCGCCCTATTTTCTGCATCGTCCACCTTCCACAGCAGTTGCTTATGAGACGATTGGTGCTCCTCCATACATTTTCTCATGTCTTGTAGTGTAACCTCCGCTTCGCCCAACCTCGTTTCGGATTCCGTCACTCTTGCCACCAAATTTCGAAGATCTTGTCGCAGGAGAGTTACTTCTGAGCCCACCGCTCCAATCTTGTTCTCCAGGGCTTCGCTGGAGGCCTGTATTGCGTTCATCAGCAGGGCTGTATCTGAGCGGGTAGCTGTAGAGTCGTCCTCCGGTAGGGGGGCCGTCTTGGTATAGCAGTCCAGTGTTCCCTGTTTGGGAGGTTTGGGGTCTCTGTCCTTCAACTTGCCCATGCTGCCTCGCCGCGCACCACGTACCCCCAGGAACCACGGTGCTTCAGTGCCGTCCAGTCCCGCACCTCAACCCGCCACTCCCAGGCCTCTCAATTAGAAAGTCTTCCTGTACACTTGTCCGGGCTTCCAGCTCGTAGTCGCCACAGGGAGGGAGGAGTGGGAAGAGGGGGCAACAGAGGAGAAGGCAAGCAGGTATCTCCGCACCCCTAAGTGGCCAGGTCTAGTGGGGTCCGGGGCCAGTCTCACAACAGCAATCCGGCTGTGATCAAGCAAGCCACGCGCAGCCTGCGCAGTCTGCAGAAATCAGGTGGTAAATCGATGGAGGCCAGGCATGCACGTCCCCGGCGCGGCTCGCTGATTGTCGCTCTAGGACGGATGGTATTTGCCAGGGAGGGATCGGGGCTGGAGGCCCTCGTAGTCCGGGCAAACGGCTCCTCGGGCCTCCCTTCCCACCACCGGGGCCTCAGGGGCTATCCCTGTCACTGGTCGCTGTGAGGGTCGTCGCTGTCCCCCTACATCGAAGGGCTTCGTAGGCGGCCAAAAGCTCCTCAATGTCACCCTCCTGGACACAGTGCCCCTTTGCTGCTCTCTCCGGGCACCGCACCCCCCTTGCCCGCCTTCGCCGGGTTGCAGTCTCAGCAGCTGCTCCTCCACTCCAGCTGCCCGGAGTAAATTCAAGGCTCCGTAGGTGCGTCACCTCCCACTGCAGTCTCGGCGGTAAAGCGGTAATACAGCACCGGGCACTCACAGCTCCACACTGCCTCTACCATTCTCGGCCACGGATCGCGGCTGCCGCTCGTCGATCTCCCTGAATCAGCGCCCCTCCGCTGCTCACTCCGGGCCCTGCGCCCTCCACTGGCCGCCTTCGCCGCCCGGCCAGGCGATAGCAGTCCGGCCGGCGGCAGCTCCTCCACTCACCGTCGGGCCAGCTGTCCGGAGCAGAGCTCCTCAGGCACTCCACCTCCCGCTGCGTTTTTTCCGGCAGAGCGGAAAAGCACCGCCGGGCGCGCACAACTCCACACCGTCTCCAAGATCCTCGGCCGCTCCGCCTCTCCTCCCAGCTCTATGGCGCCGCCATCTTGGAGGCCGCTCTGGGGCCTACGCACCAGTCTCCTCCGCTGCAGGTAACCGGCAGAGCGCGTCTCTCACTCAGCACCTTTTGACATCGGGATGGGTATGGATCCCCAGGGATACGTTTACAGGGACCTCGGGCCACCAGTATATACTTCGGATCACTTCAGCTTGCCGGAGCAGTGCTGGCACACGTCCTACTCGGCCATGTTGCTGGCCATGCCCCCTTTGCAGCGGGATTCCTGAGAGGTGGTCGGAGGCCCTGCCCCCTTTCTCCACCACTCTGTAAAGGTGACTACTAGTTAAAAAACCTTAGGGCTTTCCTGATAAAAACAAAGGTTACAGGGATGTTATAGTTAGGAAATGGAATTTAAAAAAACATAGGTAATAGAGACATTATAGGTATGCTAACATTTTACTTGTACGAAACCAGAGAAATTCAGCTGTTATAGTTAGTTAGCTAATTATAACTCGCACCCCGCAATGCACTGCTCAATACCTCACATATTACATCACTCATGACATTGCCAGTGACATTACTGATGACATTGCTGATGGCATCTCAAATGACTTCACTGAGGACATCATCTAGAAAATCGAGCAGTTGGAGAAAATGTACACCAAGAGCAGGTTACCAAGATTTATCAGAGGCACTGTACCCTTTCCATGAGATGAGGTATTCAATATTCACCTTCAAAATCTCAAATCAAGTATTACTCTAACCCAAGTTGAGGCTCTCCTTGAACCTGAACCACTGGGGGAGGCCTGATTCTCTGAGATACTACAGCTGGCTTTATTTTAGGTAGATGAAAACAGGATGTACCTTCCATTTGTCATGAATGTAGACTTTTACAGGTGCAGAGCCCACTAACTCCGAATGGCCAATTTACCCACAAAAAGAGGTGCACAATTGGAATGGGACCCATGGATGTTCAGTTAGGCCATGGATAATCAAAGATCGTTACCTTTTTAGGTCTCGCCTGTCATCGCAGTGCGAAGCGCTGTCGCCAGCGAGACCTATTGTGGTTGTGATGCCTGCCAAGTGAGACAGACCAGTGCACGAGTAGAATCTGCTCTGTGAGCGCGCTTCCCACGAGCCGATTCTGGTCTGTGAATGCACTTCCCATGAACAGCTTTTGCGCGTTAAATCGATTGGAGTGCTTCTCTCCGGAAGACCTGCTGTGCGTTAATTATAGGTGAGTGCTCCTGTCCGGAAGACGTGTTGCGCGTTAATTACTTTCTTTGTTGTGATCGGGTGCAGGCATCTTACTGGCGCCACTCGTTCATTAGGCATAAAAGCTGCACGGCACGCGATAATTAGGGCAGCATGTTTTAGGACTGTTTTTTTTGCAATTACTTGTTTATGAAGGTGTGAAGGGGAGCACGTGCATATCAAGCAGGCGGTGGCGTGTGTTGCTGGGCGGCTGCGCGCACTGTCTGTGACGGGGAGCGCGCACTGCTGCTGTCAGGACCGGTGCGCACGCCGAGCTGCCCGCAGTCTGCTCCGCTCTCCTCCTCCGGTGCCTCTGAACCCTCTTAGCGCAGACAGCAGCAGCAGCAGCGGCGGGCGCAGCACCGGGCGGGAGGCGGCGGCGGCAGCAGGCATGGACGGACCTCCTTCGGTGCCGGCTGGGCAGGCAGTGCCTTTCAGCCCATGGAGTTCCTGCGGGAGCTGCAGACTATCCTCAGGGTCACCTCTTGGGTAAGGGGGGATGATTTATTGGGGGGGAAAGGTGGAGGTGCTGCATGGTCAGTTTGGACAGGAAGGCAGGGTGTTGTGCACGGGGAGTTGCATAGAAAGAAAAAAATATGGTACTGTGCATCCAGAATACCACAGTCGTGCTGCAGATACTGTGCAGGATGTACATTGGGCTCTGGGTAGGTAAGAGGGTGTGTTTTTATGGGGCGATCAGTGGGTAATGCTGTGCATGAGGAGGAGGGGGCGCCTAAAGCGTTATTCTACACAGAAGGATGCTGTGAATATGTGACAATGTGAAGTGCTGGGCATTACAGATACTGTATATGGGGCGAGGAATGCGGTGCACGGTGGTTTCTCTGTGTGTGGGTTCTGGGAAAGGTGCATCGGTGGGTCTTGTAAGGGGGTTGCTGCTTTGCAGGAGTGATTTTGAGGGTGGGCAATATGTATGGAGCGTTACATCCTGCCCATGGGGGGGCGTGTGGGTTTTTGTATGTATGTGGAGCACAAGGGAAGAAGGGTGCTGTCCGTGGTAGATACCTGTGTGTGACATACTACTGTGCAAACACTAGTTGGTGTTTGTGGGGGTAATAGGTGTGGGGACGCTGATCAGGGAACTCCCCATCGAGGTTCAGTGTAGGGGGAGGTCATGCCGCTGTATGGCGGGATGTTGCAACTGCACGTGCTGTGCATACGTATGTGGCAAGCGGGATCGTGCCTAGGGGTGTGGGGATTCTGTTCAAGGGGGTAGCTGTCCATGGTCGGGTTCCTGGAGGTTGGAGGGGATGCTATGCTTGAGTAATGTGGTAAATTGGATTGGAATACCTGCATTGGGGAGGGGGTGTTTTATTAGGGGCATACAGTGGTAGAAGTGGGCGGGATAGGAAGGGCACGGAATGCCCCTACTTTTTTAATTTGACACAGTCCGTTGCCCTACTTCTGTATTTTAAAAATGCGTCCCAGGGCGGCAGGAATGGACTGAATTTAAACAATATTGTGCGATCGTCCAGCCCTGTGTTTTGTTAAGGAAGGCGTCTGCAGAGGCCACGACCTCCTCCCTCTCCTACTCTGTATCTGGGGCAGAGACCTGAAAAGCAACACGGCAGGAATAATTAACCAGCACTCGAAAACGGCAACCTTTGGTGGCCGATAGAGTGTGATTTACACCCAATTTAGCGAGGAGGCCCCCTGCCTGCCCCACTGATGGTCACATCAGGATGCATTTTAGGCATCACACTTGACCTCATCTGCCATTTATTTTCGGCCTCTGATGACGCCACACAGAACAAAAAGCACTCCAGTGTAGAATTCCTGGCAGACAATGCCCAAACCTATGCGCTTTTAAAAACAAGCATTTACAATGCAATAGGTCTCACATTTTCTAAACTTTGACCAATTGGTATTGTTAACGACAATACCTTATTGCAGGTTTTTTTAAACATAAATAAAAGGCATTGTCATTTACAATGCCAATAGCTCAAAATCTCGCGAATGCGAGACCTATTGCATTGCAAATGCTTGTTTATAATTGTGGGTGGGATGTTGATGACGATCTGCACATCATTTATATGCAGCTTTAGACTTTAACAGATTTCAAATTGCTGTTTTATGGAGAGTGGAATTGGACTGTAATATGACTGCACTAAAGAGTCATTAACTAATGAAAATATTGAAATCCACACACAAGGATGATAACCATGTGTGCAAAAGAAGGGTCAGCAATCTAAAGAGCTGTGCACAGAATTATTATATGCAAATTTAGTAACTGGTATCTCTGAAATCCATTCATGCTGTTATTACGAACTAAAACATTGAAGATATTGCTCAATGGTCCTCAAATAATAACTGGACATAAAAGGAATGGTTCCACTTGACTCTAAGAGGGTGTTCTAGAATGACTATGTTTTATGATGAATTTAGGAAGCCCATGAAGTCTAATTACTGTCTAATTGAGCTACAGTAAGAAGCCTTTGTAGAGGACCCAAAAGGGCTAATTTCATGAAATATATCAATCACCTCCCACAATACTGAACATCCCTGAGAAAGAGGAAGCTTAAGAATAAAGTCTACAGATATGTGGGACCAGATATGGGGGCCGAATAGGATGGCGGTTTTTCCGCATCCTCCGGGCCGGCGGAAGTGTCCGCCGGCCTGGAGGATGCGGAAAAACCGCGGCGGAGACTCCAAAGACCCACCGCCAAATTAGGATGGCTGGTGGGTCTGATAATCTGTCCGCCGCTTTTCCGCCGCGGTCGGAAGGCGACCGCGGCGGAAAAGCACTAACATGTCTGGTGGTGTCTATCAGACACCGCCAGGCATATTAGGATGTCTGAAAATATATGCTTTTCCGCGGCGGCTTTACCGCCGTGGAAAAGCATACGGACCTTCACTTCGGGGGCCCGTTGCGGGCCCCCTGGGTGAAGGTGGGGTGGGGGGTGCACATGGGGGGTACCTATGGTACCCCCCTGCATTTGCGTGCACAATGCAGCAGGCACCGCGCGGTGCCTGCCGCTTTGTGCACGCAAATGCTGTGCATGGATTTTTTACATTGCGGCGGGTGCAGCTTGAAGCTGCACCCGCCGCAATGTTAGAGATAGAGGATGTGACCGCCACCCTGGCGGTCACATCCTAATTTGATCGGAGGGAACGCCGCAGCCCATGCGGACGTTCCCTCCTCCTCAGGGGTTGCGGACGGACTCAAGTCCGTCCGCGATCCTAATCGACCCCATGATGTGGTGCATGGAGTGGTTCTGATAACACATCGATTTTCAAAGATTTTTCTTATTTTTTATGCAAATAGTACATTTACCCACATACTTTGCTAGTGTCTCTTTTAATGTTGCCAGACCGAAGTTCTTGAGATTATTGGATTTTTTTTCTGTTTAATCCTCAGATGTCCAGTGCAAGGAGTATCATGACACAATTTAAGAATGGAGTTCTGTAACTATGTTGTTGGTATAAAGAACTTGTTCTCGATTAATAATAGATTTTGTTTCATCTATCTCTTAGTCTTAGATTCTTGAAGGCACTCCGCATGATTTATCTCCTTTAGAGTCCATGTGGTATGATCTAAAACCTCTTGTTCTGGCTTTAATGACATCTGTTGGGTGGTCCAAATAGATGCAGGTAGACAGAGGCTTTTCTTCATCTTGTCCCTACTGAGATAAGGAATCTGGTTCACCTTCTCTGGATCTAGGTTGATGCAGTAAATCGTCTGGTATCATTAAAAAAAGACAACCTAGCATGCCTCCTATTGGCACTATTTAATGTTTTTGAGGAATATTAAGTTAATATGGCCAGCCCATACTGTAAAAGAGAATTAAAAAGCCTTCTAATTAAAGGCTTCTTTGATCACTAACAATTCTTGATAGCCAACAGTGGAAAGTTAAGTTCTTTCTTTTCTGGAGAGGATAATGTATAAGACATAGGCTACAGGATTACAATCTGCAGTATTTGGATGTCTTTGAGAAATAATTGCCCCAATGGCCAAAGGAGAAGCATCACTTTCCACAAAAAAGATTGTGTACTATCTGGGTGGTGTACAACGGTAATGGTTGTGTAGGTAATTTGGAGGTGTTGGAATGGATCTCCCTTTTCCTTTCCACATAAAAAAGGTAGACCTTTCTTGGTAAACTTTGTCATGGGTTTTAAAATTTGAGAAAAACCTTTGGGAATTACTGATTAAAAACTAGCAAACCTTAAAAACTTTTGAATCTGTTGTGGCAATTCCAAAACAGCCTTGACCTTACTATCTGTATGTTGCAAATTGCCCTTTTTGCAGGGTTACCCCATACTTTCTGCCATTCTCCTCCTGGTTTTCTGACCTTGTCTGTGCTGGCTCTAGGACACGGAGAACTTTACCACTGCTAACCAGTGCTACAGTGCATGTGCTGCTCCCCTAAACATGATGACCTTAGTGTATACCTGAGTGGCATATTTGTTGTATTGGTAAGTCCTTTGTAAAGTAGTGTACCATATGCACAGGACCTGTACATCAAATGCTACTTGTGGCCCTGCAGCACTCATTGTGTCACCCACAAAATTAGCCATGTATGCAGCTTACTGCCACTACACTTCGACTTGGTATTTAAAACTACTTGCCGAGCCTTAAACTAACCCTTTCATTACATATGTCATCTTTAACGTAGGTCCTAAATAACACTAAGGGCAGGGTGCTACTTAAGTAAAAGCTAGGGCATGTACCTTTATGTTTTGCATGTCCTGGTAATGACACACAGCCTATTTATTTTTACGCTGCTGTGAGGCCTACTCCTCTCATAGGCCAGCTTTTGGAATTCCTTAATATACTTTTAGGCTGTAATTACTGATCAGAGAGGAGTAGCTTTTCCATATTTGATATGTTTGAAATTGTAATGATAAATCCTCCTCACTGGTGAAGTTGGATTTAACATTACTGTTTGAGAAGTGCCCCTTTTAGAAAGTGGATATTTCTCTGTATTTACTGCTCTTTACACGTCTGGGTTGGGTGACAGTTACACCTTGTGAATTCCCTCTAGGTAGTCACAAACACAGGAAGGTGAGGATCATCTACATTCTGAGCACTCATCTGCATTCTGATACCCTTCCTGGGCAGGAAGGGGGAGAGGTGGCTCACACTTACATCTGAATAGGCTGCGTCCGGTCCTCACACAAAGCACTGATTTACCCCCCGGTTAGCCTGGCAGGCAAGACTAGGATGAAAAGGATCCTTGTGCACTTCAGAGAGTTCTTTTGAAGTCACCCCTACATCAAAGGCACTTTTGAGTATTAGCACTGGAGCTCTGGCCCCACCAAATCAGACACCTTTGGACCTGTAACAAGACATCACTGGCACTACATCTGCACATTGCTAGAAGGACTACTGTGCTGCCAGGAGGAACGGCCACTTTGCTAACTGCTCTGCTGTATTGGCCTGCTGCATGCTGAGCTGCAGGAGGGACTGCCACTTTGCTACTTGCCTTGCTATGCTGGTCTACTGCCTGTTCCCTCTGCATTTGTGACTAACTCTATTCTCTAAGGCCTTGTTGGCTTGTCCCCTGTTCCAAAGTCTCAAGCCCTCAAAGATGGGCAGTGGGCTCTTTACTACAAACTGATCAAGCGCTTGGTGTTTCCCTGCTCATGGTCTACACTGAGTGAGTGCTGCACCTGGGCGCCATTCGGAAGATATAAAACGCTTTGGGTTTTTGCCTTGTTAAAAACTCCTATTTTGGGAAGGAGCTTGTCGTGCGAAGTCCCACTTGCGTCGAGGACCACGACCGAGCGCTGCAGTCCATGCCCGCCTAAGCACTCCACTCCGACAACAGATACCACAGCACTCCCTGTGGATGCTTCAGCGCACCTCAAAATCTGCGTTGCACTGACAATCTCAAGACCAACCTGCTTTCTTGATTCGAGCGTACCTGACACCGCCTGACACCGCCCTGCTCCGCCTCCAGCTACGAAGGGAGCCGCAGCGCGACTCGCTGCATGGCCACTTTTCTTGACAACAAAGGTTTTGTGATCCCTTATGGCCCGTGAGGTCTTTCCAGATAGTGTAGGCAACATCGCAGGAGGCTGAGGGTGAATTATCCGCATTTCGGTCTTGAGAGACCATGTAGAGGCATTCTCTATGAGAATTAGGAGGGAGTATGATGCTAGGAGTATGACGCTAGTGCTCCTAACACAGAGAACACTCCTGGGCCTTCCTTGCTAGTGTTTTCATAACATAGGTCACAGAAGCGGAGCTTGTCACAGAAGCGGAGCTTATCACACTGTATTTTTATTTTAAACCTGCATATTTGGAATGCACATATACTGAAAAGTATTAATCACATTTATACCATTTTGTTCTTGTTTTCTTAACAATACAAATAACTATTTTTATAGACCTGTGTGGAGTCTTTTTGTGGTGTGTTCATTGGGTTAGTGTCTGTGTGTATTACACATTGCCTCTGTTGATAAGCCTGCCTGCTCTGTGCGAAGTTACAGAGGGTGAGCACAAGTTATCTTTTTCGCGTCTCTAGCTTATTCAATAACAATAAACAACCTGGGGGTCTAACAGGGAACTAATTGGTGATCCCTAAATCCACTATGCTCCTACGAAAGTAAGTAAGTGAATAAGGTGCTAGAACAAACTAACTACCTATATTTAAAGATGAGAATGCAAGTTCACAGTCATATGACCCACTGCGACCGCTTGAACCGACCCAGAACAGAGTAAAGTAGGATTCCCATCAACAGAGAGTGTAGATCAAATGATTATCATCTGGTCATCCATGTAGGGCTGGCGTGTCTCTTGATCAATGAGACCATGCCATGCCTCAAACTCATCCGGGTCAAGCCCTCAATCGCCGTGATGACCATAGAACTATGATCTGAATGGGAACAGTGCAGTGCAAACAGAAATGTGATGAAAAAGTGTGTTAAAAAAGGATAGAGTAACAATAAGAACAAACTTTAATCAGCATTGTTCTCTTCCTTAATAAAACAAAGCAAGTAAAGCAGTTTAACCAAATAGCTGCATGTCAAAAGGCCTTTTGACATGCAGCTATTTGGTTAAACTGCTTTACTTACTTTCGTAGGAGCATAGTGGATTTAGGGATCACCAATTAGTTCCCTGTTAGACCCCCAGGTTGTTTATTGTAATTGAATTGTCTGTTTGGGGAGTTCCTCCTGGGTTGGTCTCTAAACATTTTCCCTAAGACCCTTGTTTTCACCTTTTGTTATCTGGCGTCTCTAGCTTACCCTGACTTGAGTGGTGGGTTTTGCCTGGCTTGGGTGTATACCTTATCCAACCAGAAACGCCATTTGTAACACTGTATTCCCTGATCCAAAATGATAAAACCTAAGAATATCAGTTGATTTATCTCAAAGGTATATTTCTTCATGATCGCATATCACCAGTGTTTTTGTAGTCTACGTAAAACCCAGAATTTCCTTATTGCTTCCTCTTCAGAGAGCCCTTAGATGTTATCCAAAAGAATCAGTACACATCTGTCCAACAGATCTCTGAAGCCACCTCTGGAAGGAGGCCAGAGCCTTAGACAATCTAAAAGGCATACCTAAATAGTCGCAGTGTTCATGCTTGGTATTAAAGTTCATTTTCCATTCATCTGCTTCTTTGAAACAAGCCAAGGTTTAGGCTCACTGAAGATCCAATTTAGAAAATAGCTTGGACACTGGCACCTAATCAAGCAGTGCAAATATCAGAAAAGTGAAAGCCGATTGAGAATGGTAATAGCATTTAACTCTCAATAATAAACAAATGGCCAACAGTTCCAGCCGGTCATCGAGTAAAAACAAATATGTGCCCCAGCAGATAAAATGGGATGCTGATTGTAAACATTCCCTAAATTCTCCAACAAATTAGGCTCAAGAGTGGCATCTTCCGCAGAAATGTGTGGATATAGCCACCGATGCAAGATCTTAGCAGTTGGCAGAAAATCAATTGCACAGTCATATCTGATGAGGTAGAAGTCCATTATTTCCCTTTTGCTGAACAGATAATGCTGGTATGAGGGATTCCTCTTGAATACTTTTCACTGACACATAATAGCGGTTGTTGTATTGGCATATTGTTGCTCAACCAACAATTCTCCTGACAGTTTTGAAATGATAGGATCATAAATTCCTTGTGCCAATTAATTGTGAAGCCACATGGTACAAAGAACCACAGGGAACATCAAAAGATAACGACTTTACATGTTCATTCTCTAGTGCAAACAACAGAGGAAGCGTTTTGAAACATACAGCCCCAGAGCTGCACGGCATTTCATCACTCCTCAAAATGTTTTCTGCCAAAGTCTTTTCTTGCAGACCAATACCAAGCAGGTCACAAAAATGTTGACTCAATAAAACATCTAGAGGCACCACAGTTTATCATTGCTGTTGTTTTCCATTGGCATTTCAGTGCGGTGATGTGAACTTGTAAATTTAAATAATGCCTTTTGTGGATAAGGGCCGACCTTCGGTTGAAGACCTTCCGAACCCCATCGTCGGTTTCAATTCTGACTGGCTGATTATGCGAAAAAGTGCTTCAACACCTCATCAATGGCTGCAAACGCTATATAAATGCAAACAATTTCCTTCTTCTATCCCTTCCCTATCCTTCTCAATCCAAATAACTGACTAACATATCCACCACTCAAATTACTTTCATATTTCACTAAACTAATTTACCAATAATCCTTTATGGGTTCTGGAGTATCGTGCTGTTCGCCGAAAAAACGCTTCAACACCTCTTCAGGGGTAGTGAGCACTATATAAATGCAAACCTTTTTCCCTCTTCTATCCCTCCACTATCCTTCTCAATCTAAACAACTGACTAACATATCCACCGCTCAAATTACTTTCATAATTCACTATACTAATTCACCACTAATCCTTTATAGGTTCCAGAGTAGAATGCTACTCGACAACAAAGTGCTTCGACGCCTCGACAGGGGTAGTAAGCGCTATAGAAATGTAATTACAACATTATACTATATATGCATATATACATTTCAGATAGTCATTCTTTTTTTATTTACTGAAGCGATTGGTTATTAAATACATCATATTATGTGTGTACTCATTTATTTAAAATGTTACTTTAACTGTTTAATATTTAATTATCATTATTTTAAATATTTATTTTTATGAATGTTGTAAGTTTAAAAATTTGGTGTTAATACTGTCAGTCAAATATATAATACATGTTAAATAGTTATTTTATTTAATTATTTCTTATGTAAAACAAATATTTTAATACATTAATAATACAATTATTAACATTTGATACTTAAAGGAATTCTAAAATATCTTTTTTACAAGTAAAAGTACTTTCACAATAGGTGTGGATTTTGGTTTTAAGTAGTGAATTTAAACTTTTAAAATTCTACACATTTTCCAATGGTACCTGAGTTAGTGGGACACATTCCTGAATGGTAGCTGGTTTGTAGTGGAAATAGTAAATCTGAACTCCACAAAATTAAACCTTTACCCAATGGTATCTGGGTTTGAGATAGAATTGTAAACCTGAACTCCCAAAAATCAAACCCTTTCCCTGATGAGTTATAAATAAGAATGTATATCTACTGGGTGTGGGTTTCCCTCTGTTTAATGTTAGTAGATATCATTATTGTTCTTTGATTTTGATTATATTTATAATATTAAGGGCCTGATAATAAGTTTGGCGGTCCAACCACCCCACCGCCGCAGTCCCTTAAAGAGCACTGCGCCAATGGTTTCCCACCTGCTGTATTACAAGTCTTGCAGTCTGAAATGCTGACCACATTGATGGTGTGATTCCCGCCTCGTACGGGGCAGTCTGCAACGTTGGCGATTCGTACTCCCACTCCATCAGGGCTGTGGCTTCCCACTGACCAGATTACAATAATTGTACTGGAGGTCCCCTAGCGGTGGTTCCCCAACTGCGGCAGACCGCCGCAGTTCGCTTGCAGCAAAGCACCACAACAGTGCCATTGGATGGATTCAAAAACTATACAGATGATGTCCTTTGGCCAAGTGGACATGCCTGCAAATCACACTATAAAACACACTCCATCCCTGATCCTATGTTTCTCAACTGGCGCCCACAAGACAGGCACCACTGTTTTGGGCATTTTAACCCAAGGGAGGCCCTTTTATCATCTTCCCATTTAGCACTCTCCACAATATTTTAGCCCATTCACTAATATCCCTTGGGTGTTTTTGTTCAGTTGTCACTCACTTTATTTTATAGCCATGAATCACCCCAAAATTCCACGTTTCACAGAGGCTGAGTTGTCAGCCATGGTAGAGTCACACATTTTTGGAGCCCAAGTCCAACATACTCCTTTTAATAGTAAAATGGAATTGTGGAAAAGGATAGTCGACAGAGTGAGTGCTGTTGGTACCACTCAGTGCACAAAGGTGGAATTAGGAAGAGGTGGCACGACCTGTGGTTGAAGGTGCGTACCCTGGCCTACAAGCACCACCTTGAGGCCCAGATGACTGGTGGTGGCCCTCCCAGCGGCCAATTACAACTCTTTCCCTGGGAGGAGAAGGTCTTGGCAATCCTGCATACTGAGGACAGCATACTGCATGACAGGAATAGTTGGGGGAGTGGAGTCTGGTAAGTTATACTGCACTAACTGACACAACACCTCAATGTCCTGTTGGCTCTCAACTCTGCTTTTACTATTGAGTTGTCTATCTACTTTCCTAACATGCAGCCCTCAAATTATAAGAGATGTGGGTTTGTCAGTGTGAATGTGTAATGTTGCATATAAGATCACATGTATCAACCTCCATTATATACCACATGTTGGAATGCTGTCTGTAAGTGTATAATTAGAAAGATATCCTCCCAAGACCCATAATACGTGTAAAAATGTAAAGGTATGGTCCATCCCAAATTCTTGTTACAGGTATTGTACACTAGCCCTTTGTCAAGTGTTGGGAAGTCAACATAGAAATTGATACAACTACCATGAGGCCCTGTGACTGTAGATCTAACCAAGATGCAATAGTCCTTTTGCCCCTGCTCACTTGTCTGCCATGACACAATTGATGGTAACTTATTATGGACTGTGCAATGTACATACAATTCTCTATTCAGAGACATGTCTGACAACTTTGAATGATGGTGTCCTGGTCTCCTCAACTGAAACTATTGATGGCATGAGTGACAGCATACCAAGTGTGTACCTCAAAGATATGTAAGCCATTGACCCATTGACACTGCACTGCTCACATGAGGAATAATGCAAAAAATATACAACCAAGTTGTGTGTTCGCCTGTATTCTACACAACTAGGCCTTGGAATGGTCAAATACACATGTTACTTCTACACTGTGTTGGCTTAACTGTTTTACAGATGTCATATGTATCCCTAAATTGAAAAATGCAACACATCAGCACATCCAATGAGCAGCTCAATTCTACTACATGTATTATATGTCTCCAAATGTCTTGTAACCAACTTCAATACCACGCAAATAGATCACAATAGTAATCTCTATCTATTTTGTGTCATCCTAGGTCTCTACTTACTGTGACACAAATGATGTGTATGTAAATACCACACTTCCACCAATAACAATATTCTCTATTTCTCAACAGGTCGATATGGCAGAGCACCTGGGCAGAGCTTTCCCACTGAACAGACTCCCACTCCACCCCAGGATCAAGCCCTGAGTGATGACAACACTCCTGGAGATCTAGACGTACCTGTTCAGGGGCCCGCTTCTGTGTGATTTTTAAGTATTTCAGCTTGGCCTGGCCACTGTGAACATCATTTATGTTGCACTTCTTTCTATGATGTAGTTTGGATATGTGCTTGATGTGTTCAAGTTACATATGTGTTTATCCATACATCGACGGTGTTAAATTGTCATACCTTTGTGAACATTTGTAAGGATAGTGTCCATTTTCCTGTGTGTCTTACACCTACTTAATCTACATGTGTGACAAATGGTGTTAGTGCTGTGTTTGCTTTTATGACTTACACTTACACAATGCCTACACATGCATGGCACTTGGTTATGCTATTGGTTATCCCTGATACACTTCAACCCCAAGGGTCCTGTTGAAATTGCGGTTTTCAAGCAAGTGCCAAATTGACTTGGCCCCAGTGTTTCAGGGGTTACCCTATTAGAGGCATACCTATTCTGTGGAGTGTGGTTACATTGTGCCATTTGAATGCTTCTTACCCTGAATATTTGTAATCCCATTTACTGACATTACCTTTTCATGTGGGTGATGGGTGAGAGCCCAATACAGAGTTGTAGCAGAGAATGTGTGTTTCAGTTTAATGACACATCCATACAGATGTATATTTGATATCACAACAGGACCTAGGATGTGTGCAATGTGAGGGTGTCACAGAGATTAATATGGATGAGGAGGTGATGTTGTGTGACACAATTTAATGCGCACATCACTATCACTGATGAATTGATGTAGACATGTCTATCTGTGTACAGTGTGCCTGTGCAGTGTCAGTAACTTGGCCAAGGAGGGCATCATACAGATGCATTTGAGCTATACATTTAAAACAATCCCAAACAGGGTCCTACAAAATATATTTTACCAAAGGATCTCTAACCCCCTTGCCAGGTTCATGGCGGGGCATTGATTTGCTGGGGAGTTAATGGAAACAGGTAGGAGTATAACTTACTGTCAGTTGCGTCCGTGACTGTGTCAGTTTTGGGCATGATCAAGCAGGTACAGCGGCGGCAGGACGTGTACAATCAACTCCATGGAGGCACAGGACGTGTAGTTGTGAGTACAGGTGAGTTTTGGCTATATATCCCTCCCATTCCGTCAGCTCAGATGTGGAGGTTGGACCGCTACTTTCATGTTGACTGTAAGGCACCACGTAATTGGGCCAGCGGAAACACTGGCAGAGACAGACTAATTGGTCATTTCCGACACCACCACCACAGTCAGGATTTCCTGGCAATGGGTTGTGTGTAGATCGCAACCCAAAATAAACAACTATAGTTCAAAGGGAAAAGTACATTCAAAAGGAAAACAACACATTCTTTGAAGAAATCTGATTCATTTAATAAAAAATCGTATTAAAAAGCAGCCAAAACATGTCCTGCTAACATATACATAAAAATAATAATTAATGAAAAAGACAGATTAGACAGTTTCAATATACTCCATACATATAAATTGACAAGAAGTAAAAAGTGAGTGGCAACGATTATAGTTCGACGCGCGTTTCGGCGTTACAAAAAACGCCTTCTTCAGGAGCCACAATTTCCGTCAGATAGATATTTGTAGGTTGCTTATGTCAGCGTTACCGTATTTCAATGGCCAGGATACAACCACCCTTTGCAGTTAATTTTTCGCAGACAGATTCTGATTCGAAAATAAATAGTACTGCGTCTGTGTTCAGATAAGGGATGCACAAGAAAGCGGCTTACGTCTTGCAGTCATTTAAGTTGGTGCCGCCTACTCTTGATGCAAGCTTGTTTGTATACGCGGGGCCAAAGCACTACCCGTTTTGATCGTTAAGCTTGTCTGCTATGGTAGTTTAGCGGTGCACTGACCGATTGCCATGTTCCCTTTCGTGATGAAAAAGGAAACGAAGAAGCCGCTTCAGTCGGAGTCGTTTAAAAAGATAACAGTTCAACCGTCGGCGGGTTGCGAGCAGCCATCTTTTGCAGCACCCGGACGAACATTTCCGCATTATCCGACTTTTTAAACGACTCCGACTGAAGCGGCTTCTTCGTTTCCTTTTTCATCACGAAAGGGAACATGGCAATCGGTCAGTGCACCGCTAAACTACCATAGCAGACAAGCTTAACGATCAAAACGGGTAGTGCTTTGGCCCCGCGTATACAAACAAGCTCGCATCAAGAGTAGGCGGCACCAACTTAAATGACTGCAAGACGTAAGCCGCTTTCTTGTGCATCCCTTATCTGAACACAGACGCAGTACTATTTATTTTTGAATCAGAATCTGTCTGCGAAAAATTAACTGCAAAGGGTGGTTGTATCCTGGCCATTGAAATACGGTAACGCTGACATAAGCAACCTACAAATATCTATCTGATGGAAATTGTGGCTCCTGAAGAAGGCGTTTTTTGTAACGCCGAAACGCGCGTCGAACTATAATCGTTGCCACTCACTTTTTACTTCTTGTCAATTTATATGTATGGAGTATATTGAAATTGTCTAATCTGTCTTTTTCATTAATTATTATTTTTATGTATATGTTAGCAGGACATGTTTTGGCTGCTTTTTAATACGATTTTTTATTAAATGAATCAGATTTCTTCAAAGAATGTGTTGTTTTCCTTTTGAATGTACTTTTCCCTTTGAACTATAGTTGTTTATTTTGGGTTGCGATCTACACACAGTTTATGTCCTTGCCCTAAGAACTATCTATTCTAAAAGCAGGGGGCCCTTGATATCCACATTGTGTTTCCTGGCAATGGGACCATGGCGATCTTTGCCTATGTAATCAAACTTGTTGTAGGACCGCCAACAGTGCAGCGGTCAATCCAACGCCAATGCCATGACAGTTCTAAGCCTGCCAAACTCGTAATCAGACCGTTAGTATGTTTTGCATAATATATGCATATTAAAAGCAGTTTTCTTATGTTTTTTAAGCAATTAATGTTAAAATTAACTTGCAAAGTAAAGCATAATGGTTTTGAGATTATTATTACAAAAAAAAGAATTATTTAATTATTTATTAAGCTATATTTGTTAATATAATCACATATTAATGTATTACATTTTTTTTACTTGTTATCCATTTTATAAACAACATTATAAAACAAGTTTATTTTAATAAATAATTGCTAGTAATGTTTTACATTCGGGTCAATGTAGATGTAATGTTTTCTACACTTGAATTCATCACCTTTTTTTTGTTGCAGCTAACTGTATTTTGCAGCCTTTTTTTTATTTTCAGTATGCAGCTGCAGTCGGCATGGATATTGGTTTTGGGATGGTGCTCTGCATTTCAGGTAGGACTATTTCTTTTATTCTATTACGGAATGGTCGTAATTAAGGAGAGGGTTAGAAATAAGGTTAGTTTTTTAAAATTTAATTATAGAGGATTCTTAGTTGAGTTTAAGAAATCATTATAGTTAGTTTACTATGTGCATAAGTGCCAACTATTCTATGTAGTCAGATTTTAGGTTCACTGATAAAATATCGATGTCACAATGATCGATGTTCTAAATTACGAGTAAAAAATATTGACTGCAAAAATATCAACTCCCATACCTTAACAGGTAACTACAAAAATATTGACTCAAAAATATTGAGGTAAAAAATATATGTGTAAAAAATAGCGATGTAAAAATATATATATAAAATAATGTATATTAAATATATTAAATAATATTATTTGTAACAAAATAAATTACATTCAATATATATTTTAAATAAATGTAACACATAAAATTAATTTAAAAAATATAAACACAAAAACAATGTATATGTATACATATATTTACTTAAGAATAATTTATTAACTATTATCTTTATTTATTTTTTAAACTTTAAAATGATATCAAAATAAAATACATATATATCAATAATTTAAAATGAAAAAAATCTATAATAAATTAAACCATTAAACTATTTACAAAAACATTAAGCTAAAATTTCCCAATACAATAAGTGCAACAGTAGGAAAAGTATTGGATAGAGGAATAATTAAATTTACGATTCCAACTCCAGTGAGTGCAACAGTAGGGGAAGTGTTGGATAGTGGAGGGGTAAAAATTACTATTCCCACTTCAGTGATATCAACAGTAGGGAAAGTGTTGGATAGCGGAGGGGAATAAATTAATATTCCCACTCCAAAGAGTGCAACAGTAGGGAAAGTGTTGGATAGTGGAGGGATAAAAATAACAATACCCACTCCAGTGAGTGCAAAAGTAGGGAAAGTGTTGGATAGTGGAGGAATTAAATTTACTATGCCAACTCCAGTGAGGGCAACGGTAGGGAAAATGTTGGATAGCGGAGGGGTAAAAATTACTATTCCCACTCCAGTAAGTGCAACAGTAGGGAAAGTGTTGGATAGTGGAGGGGCAGACATTACTATTCCCAATGCAAAGAGTGCAACAGTAGGGAAAGTGTTGGATAGCGGAGGGATAGAAATTACTCTTCCCACTCCAGTGAGTGCAAATGTTGGATAGCGGATGGATTACATTTACTATTCTGACTCCAGTGAGTGCAGCAGTAGGGGAAATATTGGATAGCAAAGGGGTAAATATTACCATTCCTACTCCAAAGAGTGCAACAGTAGGGAAAGTTTTGGATAGCGGAGGGGCAGAAATTACTATTCCCACTCCAGTGAGTGCAATAGTAGGGAACGTATTGGATAGCAGAGTGGTAAAAATTATTATTCCCACTCCAAAGAATGTAACAGTAGAGAAAGTGTTAGATAGCGGAGGGATAAAAATTACTATTCCCACTCCACTAAATATAACAGTAGAATAAGTGTTGGATATCGGAAGGGGAACAAATGTATTCCCACTCCAGTGAGTGCAACAGTACGGAAAGTGTTAGATAGCGGAGGGGTAAACATTACTATTGCCACTCCAGTAAGTGCAATATCAGGGAAAGTGCTGGATAGCAGGGGGGAAAAAGTACTATTTCTACTCCAGTAAGTGCAACATTAGGGAAAGTGTTGGATAGCAGAGAAATAAACATTATTAATAACACTTAAACAGTTGAAAAAAACACAAAAAATATTACATTTAAAAAATCATTAAAACATTAAAAAAAATACAATTAAATATATTAAACATATAGCAAGAACACATATTATAATATTAATTACATATGACAAAATTCTACAAATATGTATAATAAATTAATAAATACATTTATAAACAATAATTATTTAAAAGTAGCAAATATTAACCCCCAAAAGGTATTTAAAACATAAATGTATTTATTTTATTTCATACCCTATAACACCACACCAATAACAAAACACTTCAACATTTTTAATTACATTTATTTCCATAATTTACATAATTAATAATACATAAAAAAATCTGATTAATAAAAAAATAAAAAATAAACATCAATTGAGTACACAAGCTTTACAACACACACCTAAATTTAAACTATAAAATAATAAAACACACCTATAGATTATTTGTTTAAGAAAAACTATTACTATTAACAACTAATGATTAAATAACATTTTATTTAATACCACCCTTTACTCCTTTAAAAGTAAAAACAAAACACAAAAAATTAAAATTTACCCAAAATAAATATCAAATAATTAACATTAATAACTATATATTAATTAATTAAACACAAATTACATCCCACCCTTTACTCCTATAAACACCACAACACACATAGAATTAATAACACAATTACCATAATTAATTATCAATTAATTAACTACAATTATTTAACAACTAATTATTAATTCATCAATTAAAAATAATTGACTTCCCACCCTTTAAACCTATAAAAACAATCACATACAAATATAATTAATAACACAATTACCAACTTTAATTACAAATTAAATCATTAAAATGAATAAACAACCAATTATTAATTGATATATTTAAAATACATTTCTTCCCACCATTTACACCTATAAACACCACAACACACACCTAAAATTAATTACACAATTACCATAATGAATTACCAACATCCAATTATAAATTACTTAATAATAAAATAATTTACACATTTAACACAATAACATTTCAATTAAACAAATATAAATAAATAAAAAGTAAGCAAAATATTCAATATAATTAGATCAGTTCCCACCTGATTCCCCTATAAACCCACAACCCACTATGGAATTAAAAATACAAAAATAAAATCTTTAAAAAAAATAAATATATATATATATATAATTAAATTACTCCCCACCCTATTCCCCTATAAACCTACAACCCGCTACAGAACTAAAAACGCAAAATCTTTTAAAAAAAAGAATACATTTAATATGATTAAACGACTTCCCACCCTATTCCTCAAAAAACCCAAAACCCGCTACGGGACTAAAAGCGCAAAATTCAATTTTTTTTTAATAACTACTAAAAAAGTAACACATATATTAAAAATACGAACAAATCTTATACAAAAAGCATACATCACATACATAGAAAATAGTTAGTAAACACTATGTTTTCGCAAACGATGTTAAACACTTCGATATTTTTTTTAAACGATATTTCTTATCTTAAGTCTATATTCTTGACCACGATATTCTTGCTGTCGATATTCCTGACCCACAATATTAATGACTCGATATTTGTTCAACTCGATATTGTGTACTCATTATTCCGTCTCTGCACCGAGTTTTTAAGATATTGTTTTCTAGATATTGTACTTAAGGTAAGGGCCAGAATCCAGTATATGTTTAGGGAGACCCAGGGGCTCATTAGGATGACGGTCAGATCGTCACCGCCCATATGGCGGTGGCGATCCGCCCGCCAAAATCCTCCGCCCGCTTCTATTTTCCCCCACCACATTCCCATGGTGGACGGGACCCCGGCGGACGGGAAGATCGTTCGCCGGTTTTCCGCCGGCAGGCAATCCGTCCGATTGCCTACCAGGAGGAAAAGCAGTCTATATGGTGGCGGTGTCTGGTAGACACCGCCATCCATATTTGTATACAGGCGGGGACATGCCTTTGCCGCCATGGAAAAGCAGGTGGTTCTTGACATTGGGGACCCATAGTGGGTCACCAGGGGGGTACCTATGGTACCCCCCAGCAGTTCCATGCACAACGTGGCAGGCACCATGCAGTGCCTGCCATGTTGTGCATGGAAGTGCACAACATGTCTTCCTGGCATTGTGGCGGGGAATGCAGGATGCGCCCGTCGCTGTGGCGGGCGCGTCCTAATGTCCCCCAAGGGGCCCCCGCCCCTATGGCGGGCGGTCCCATTTCCCGATAGGATGGAGGGTGGACCCCCTTAGTATTTATTGCCGTATACACACACAACATGGCTTAAGGGGTTTAATCAATGATAACATTGAAATATATTACGATTAATTATCTATAGAAATTAATTGTTACACTGCATATATTACTATATATACACTTGTTTCGCTGTTTTATTTGAAGCGTATGCCATGTTTTACAACCTCTATGTCTGTTGAAAATTTCCCAAACTTTCTTTAGGGGTGATGACACACATATTTGATTAAGGCGTGAGGAAGACCTCAAGGTTGAAACGTGTAGCCATTTAATAAATGTCCTTTGTTTTTGGAAACCTACTCCTGGATTACAAGTTTTCTGTGTCCCGACCATGCAGACACACAGCATTTTGAATTTAAATGGGGGACTTGCATCCAGCTCCTCGCACCGATCCTGTCTGGTGGAAGCAACCAGGATTGCAAGGGATTGCAAGGAATATATTTTGTGATTACTGTCTTTGCATGTGGTTGTTACAGTTTAAAATTGCAGTTTTGACCTGCCTGTGATTGCATATTTTATCACCTGTTTTGTGTTTTAAACTTGTGTTTTTTCCCTGCCCATGATTGCTTGCATTTAACGTGTTGAATTGTGGGATTTGCAGTCCAACCTCTGTAGTTTGTCCCTCTCATTCCTTGCTGACAAATCTGTTTTCCCTCCAAATTTCTCCTTTGCTCTGTGCTAAGACCTGTTTGTGAAAACAGTGCACCCTCAGCCACCATTTTGTGTTCAATAGCCAGTGAGGCCAGCCCCCCTGCCTCCCCCAACCCCCCAGCAACAGGGATATTCTACATCAGATGGTGCTTCTGTGAGCTGTTTAAACTGTATTTACTAGGGCCTGTGCACTTCGTTTCTTGGCCAGGATGGGGAGTAAAGTTCTATTCAAACAGTATGGTTAGATTTCCAGTTAGTGAAGCCTTTACCTGCAGAAGTCCAAAGTGTGGATTGAGCCTGTCTGTCTCCTAGGAGATTCTGAACAGGAGAAGCAGATTCCAACTCCCTGGCCAGCCAACTTTGTCTGAGGTCGCTGGGACCTTATATGGTCTGCTAGTGGTTGGCACATGTGTACACTGATTGGTGGTTGTATCTGGTGTTTCTATTGGGTTAGGGTTAATGTCCTCATTGGTTGGGTATTTGAGGGTTCTTATTGGTTTCTGGGTCTGTGATTCAATCATTGTAGGGTTGGGACTAGGGCTAGGGTTAGGATTTCTATTGAAAGTAGGGACTAGGGCTTCCTATGTTATTGGTTGTTGGGAGTAGGGTGGGACTAGGGCTAGGGTTAGACCTTTAATTGGAAGTAGCTATTTAGGGCTTCTGGTGTGATTGGTTGTTGAACTAGTTGTGGGACTAAGAGTAGGGTTAGGCTTTCTATTAGAAGTAGGGACTAGGGCTACCTGTACCATTGGCTCTTTGGACTTCGGTTGGGACTACTGTATTTGTATTTGAATTTGTATAGCGCATAAATCACCGATAGGTCTCATAGCGCTTGCAGAGAATCAGGAAGAAATAGGGTGAAAAGGTAGCACAAGATCTAAAAGAGCCATGTTTTCAGATTTTTGCGGAATGTTTTGTGGTTTGGATCATTTCTGATTGATAATGGTATGGTGTTCCAGATAGTGGGTCCTATTTTGGAAAAGCTTCTGTCCCCATTTCTAGCCGTGCGTACTTTTGGGACTATTAGAAGGTGTTTGTCTGAGGATCGGAGGGTTCTAACTGGGCGGTACCCCTGGAGTTTTCTTTCCAGGTACTATGGTCCCTGGCCGTTTATAGATTTATGGACCAGACAGCAGATTTTGAATTTAATTTGTTGTCTTACGGGGAACCAGTACAGTTTCTTCAGACATGGGGCCGAAGAAGTACGGGGTGGAAGGTCCAGGACCAGTCTGGCTGCTGTATTTTTGAGGGTTTGAAGTTTGGTTAAGGAGCTTTCATTAACATCCGCTAGTAGTGCATTTCCGTAGTCCAGACGGCTTATAATTAGACCCTGCACTAGGGGTTTACGGGATGATAGCGGTATCCACTTAAAGATCTTTCTGAGGCTGCGCATTAGTCCTACGCTAGCATGCACTACTTTGTTTACATGGGAGGACATGGATAGTTTGTCATCGATGGTAACTCCCAAATTCCTGATTGAGTTTTTAGGGGCAGGACAGAGACCAAGTGCAGGTGGCCACCATTCGTTTGTCCAGTATTTATGCGCATTTCCAAATAGCATAATTTTGGTTTTCCCGGCATTTAGCATCAGGTAGTTGTTAGTTATCCACTCTTTTATAGAAATCATGCACTGTTGGAATCTGAGTTTCGTGTTCGAGGGGTTGGGACCTAAGGTGATTAAGATCTGAGTGTCATCGGCATAAGACACAGTATCAAAGCCATAGGCTCTGATTATCTTAGCTAGTGGAGATAGATAGATATTAAAAAGGGTGGGACTCAGTATTGATCCCTGAGGGACACCTTTATCATTTTCTACACTAGCTGAGGAGAAAGGTCCAATTTTAACCCTTGATAGCCTACCGGTTAGATAGCTCTGGATCCAAAGTAGGGCAGAGCCCTCGACACCAATCTCAGCTCGGCGCTCTAAAAGAATACTATGTGAGATGGTGTTGAAGGCTGCCGACAGATCGAGTAGGATCAGGATGGCTGATTGTTTTGCGTCCATGGACAAACGGATGTTGTCTACTATCTCGAGTAGGGCAGTCTCGGTACTATGGAAAGCTCTGAAGCCAGACTGGGATGTGTCCAGCAGCTTATTGTCTTCCAGATGTTTGATTAATTGTTTGTTTATTAGCGACTCCTTAATTTTCCCAAAGAGGGGAAGGAGGGAAATAGGGCGGTAATTTGAGGGTTGTTTTGGGTCGGCATTGTTCTTTTTTAAAATCGGTCTGATTATAGCCTCTTTCCATATCGAGGGGAAAGTGGATTGGGCTAGTGAGAGATTCAGCGTTGCTGTTAACTCAGTGATCATGGCCGGGGCTATTTTGGTCAGGATCTGGGCAGATGCTGGATCAGCTGGGGACCCTGATTTGGTTTTCCTCATTGTGGCACCTGGTAGGGCTAAGGCCTTTATTGGATGTAGAGATCAGGTTTTTGAACTGATTGGGTGCTTGGACTAGGGCTAAGATTGGTTGTAAGGTCCTATTGGTTTTAGATTTTAGGGCTGGTGTTGTGATTGGATAGTGTTAGGGCTAGGGTTCCCATTGGCTGAAAGGGTCACCTGATTACTAGGGCTATAAAAGGGCAGGCATAGGGAGTCTCAGCCCGGGCGTCGAGGCTAAGGGCGGAGAGGACAAGCGTAGTTGCCTGTTTGAGCCTGTTCGAGACTGACCAGGAGCAGGGCCAGAAATGCTGCCCTTTTTCTCATTTAGCAATACCCAGCCCACACCATCCGCATCCACAAACAGAGCATTGTGCATCTATGTCCTTCCATGTACTTGGAACTGTGTGTCTGTTACTTTTCTCCTGAAAAAGCATATCCAATTTACTACCCTATTTCTCATCCTGTGCCTCTATCAATATATTTAATCTAAATATACTTACTTCCTTTATGTATCTATATACTTTCAATGTACTTATGGATCTATATATTTATCACTTTCTTCTAATTTAGCATTTCCAAAGCACTATCCTATTTCTCAGCCTATACTTCGCTCAATATATCTTCTAGCCCAACCTACTGACTCATCTCAAACTTCTTTCTACTACTCCTTACAATTCACTACCCTATCTCTCATCCTATACATCTATCAATATATCCTCTGCATCCATTCTCTCATTTATCTCAAACCCCATACCACTACTATGATCGCCAAAATAACCCTTTCTAGACTCTCTCCTGTTCTACCCCTCCTTACATCATCTGACACCTCTTTTTACTACACCGATCCCCTAAAACAAACCTTTCTAAACTCTCCCCTCTGACTCCTCCACTCCAAAACTTCTTTTTACTCATCCAAAAGCCTCTTCCTACTGCTAAGACCTAAAAAAAAATCCTTCACTATTTTACCCCTCCACTATCCTTTCCAATCAAAATTAACAGACTAACATGTTCACTTCTCAAATTCCATATTCAACTACACTAATATACTGCCCAAATCACTGAATAACATATCTACTACTCAAATTACTTCATATTTATACTATACTAATCCTTTAGGGGTTCCAGAGTCGCCTGCTACTCACCAGAAAAGCGCTTCAACACCCATCAGGGGTAACAAGTGCTATATGAATGCAAATCTTTCTTCCCCTTCTATCCCTTCGCTATCCTTCTCAATCCAAGTAACAGACTAATATCCACCACTAAAATTACCTCATATTTCACCATATTAATTCACCACTAATCCTTTATAGGCTTCCTGAATAACGTGCGTCAACAAGCGATAAATAAATATAAACCTTTGTCCTCCTCTATCCTTCTGCTATCATTCCAAATCCAAATAACTGACTAACCTATCCACCACTTAAAATGTACTTGCATGTTTCACTATACTAATTCAACACTAATCCTCTATGGGTCCCGGAGTAGCGTGCTACCCGCCGAAAAAGCGCTTTGATGCCTCGTCAGGGGTAGTAAGCGCTATATAAATGCAATTACAATACAATACAATACACACATATATATATATATATATATGTATGTGTGTGTATATATATGCAAAAAAGAAGCAGAGAACTCTGGGCAGTTCTCAAGTTTAGGTGGAAAGCAGCTCCTGTATAGAGCATTCTCAACCCCAGCGACACTCTAGATCTGCTCACCTCAAATGTCTGTTTTTCTATCAAAGTCTTTAAGCATAGGATTAGCACAGTGCTATCCACACAGAGATAGAAATGGACAAAGTCTTTTGCCATTTCTGCAGCAAAGTTTTTAAGCATAGGGCTAGCACAGTGCTGTCCTTGCTGAGCTGTAAATTGACAAAAGCCATTTATCACTCCAGGCACAGTATTACAGCTTTGATTTAGTAAAATACCAACCAAGCCAACCTGAAATGAATAAAAGCAACCTCTGACACAGTGTTTCGCTCTAATTAGAGCTCTTCAGAGAGGTATAGCTTTGTCCAGACACAAGGGAGCACCCAGTATAAGTAAAAAAAATCCCCTTTCAGGCATAGAGTGACGAATAAATTATGCAAAAAAGAAGCAGAGAACTCTGGGTAGTTCTCAAGTTTAGGTGGAAAGCAGCTCCTGTATAGAGCACTCTCAACCCCAGCGACACTCTAGATCTGCTCACCTCAAATGTCTGCTTTTCTATCTAAGTCTTTAAGCAAAGGATTAGCACAGTGCTATCCCCCTGACGAATGTCAGGGGAGGTAATCGTGAATTGGCATTGAGGAAACTCGAATCAAGATATATAATTGACTTTGAAACCCTTGTGCCACTTGGCCTCAATTCCAGTGAGGAATTGGACATTCATCTGCATACATGATTTGTGACTTGTAAATAGTTTCTTTGCGCTGAACATCACCATGTAAATTGTATATAATTATTTTAATCATTTTTATTCTTACAGGTGCAGGGGTACACCTTGTGTTGGTTAGTGAGTACTGTTGCATTAATTTTCATTTTGAGAGACCCAACTGATTTAAGCCCACTTGGGCTAGATTTGATGCTTGGGACAACCTTGCGCCCACTTGATCTTTATTGGACTGTAGTGAGCCTTTCAGCAGCCGGAGTGGACCCAAAATAGCTGCCAACCAAAATACATGAGTATGTCAATTATTTGTATTATACATGCATTATGATCATATGGATTGATTTAAGTATGCATAAATGTTGAATATAATGCATTACCGCTGTTAATATGTAGCGTCGTTTAGCATCTATTCATTTAATTGGGTGTGTGGAGCAATGTTCCAAAATGGCTGCCTTTAGGGCCTTTCGCATTTTGCCTTACACGCTCATTGCGAAATATGGGACTCTGAATTCATAAGCATTATTTCAATGAATTCTAGCATGCAAACTGCAGAATAGTAGATTAGGCACTTAGGCATTGTTTATTAATGCGACGTAAAATTCCTCAGCATTATCTTATGGATTTGTCTATGGGCACCGCTTATTAAGTATTGTACATTTATAAATTGTTTAGATTGTACATATTTATTGCAAATACGCGGCGGTTCTCACTAAACCCTTTATTGAATTGGGAGCGTTCAACAATGTCACAAGATGGCCGCTGTATTTTTATTCACTTTCAACATGATAGTTGGAGCAAGACTGCGAGTCAGTTGAAACGTGTTGGTGGTGGTCGATGGTGTAACCTGCACGCAATAAATTGCTAAAAACGAAAACTTTGTTGGAGTGCGGTACTTTCTTGAACTAGGAACCTTTGATGTGGCTATATCGAGGGGGACAAGCCCATCCCGTGTACCGGCACCCGCTGTGAAAGCGCGCTCTCCTTGTGGGCTGTTTGATATTGAATATATACAAATATATATTTTTTAGGGGGGGCAAGTGAAAAAACGATCTTCCTATTCAAACTACACCCTAACTATAACTACCTACTGGTGACCGCAGTCGCATATATATATATATATATATGAAAGGTTGCCAAATGCAGCAAGCACTCGCTCTTCTCCCAGCGCCACCTGCCGCAGAGTTGGACACGGACCCAGTTTCAGTGCTCAAAGGTATTTTATTTAACTGGCAAAGTCAAGACGCGTTTCGCAGTCTCAGCCGCTTGTTCACTCGACAATTTGCACAGAACCTTGAATCAAATTTAAAGGGACAAACACATTGGTGAATGATAAAACGTGACATCTCGATACAATAAAACTGGAAGAAATACTACCGAAGTGATAGCACCAGAATAAACAATAAATGTAAAATACATGTAGTGAATACATTTGCTTGAATACCCAGTCTTGATTTGTACTCACTTATTACATTGGACAAATATAAATAAGAGATTCTGTATAATAAGTCCACTACATAAATGTATTGAACTGGGTACTTGACAAAGGAATTGATGTTAAAATGTATGTGTCCTTACTCGGTATGTACTTTTTTTATTCAGTTGTTTCAAATGCTTTTCTCACGTGGAAAACAAAACCAACTTACTCCAATTTATGCTAAACCCATAAAGAGCTATCTGCAAAAATCTGTGTTAAAATACAATAAATCATTCTGATAATACTGGAAATAGTACCAAACCCGGCAAGAAATAAAATTTAGTGGAAAACAAGGCATAAGTAAATAACCGTACTGTTGATTCCCAATTTATCATCGGTGTATTTAGAGCTGCTCAATAACTAACCGTAAAATACATGATAATCCGCTAAGCTCCAATAAATACGTAAATTAATATTCAGGTTCAAGGCAGGATTTATAACATTTCATATGCAAGAGTCAGTGAATCAATAAATAAATGAATACATATATGTAATAGAAAGTTCAAATATAAAGACATATATCCTAAAATCCATATGAATCTGCATTAAAAAATATATATATATACATAAATACTCTGTCAGAATCCATTTATATATGAGTTAATATATATACAAATTACGATTGCACTAGCTCTATTGAACGTAGAAATGATCCTACCTAATCAGAGAATAAAATTACAAGATGTTGATACCCTCACTTCCACCAGATATAACCTACGGATAGAAGACCTAAGTTATCCGGACGTGGGGGGTTAAAACGTCTATACAACTTGGAACTATGCCAGATTATCCTACATACAGATCGGCAGTTGCTAAGATTGCCCCGTACAGGAATATATACAAATGAGCGGCAAACGAGGAAAGAGATACAGTATGGAAATTCTAAAATAAGTTGGACAGTGGATTCAATGAATACTGTAATGGACTAACTTTACAAGCATGTGTAGAGGTCCTCAGTAATGTTAAGACCGTTGGGTTGTTTAGTATCAAGTTGTAAAATGTACCTTGTTTCCAACCTCCTAAGTTTGCTTTCACGGTCACCTCCTCTTCTGCTAGCTGGTATTGCATCAATCAAAAAGTAGCTAAGGCCCTTATTGTTTGATTTATGGAAATCTTTAAAGTGCCTTGCTACTGGATAGGTGTTGTCAGCGTTTGTTATGGCCCGGAGGTGTTGGAGGATTCTCTTGTGTGCCTGTAATTTCGTCCTACCTATGTAGCGCAAGCCACAAGGGCAGGATAGCACGTATATACAGTATTCTGTCTTACAGGTAAGGAGCTTAGTCAACTTATGTAAACAATCACTAAAGGGGGTTAAATACGTGGTGGTATTCACTCCATGTGTACATGCTTTGCATGTTTTGCAACGTATGAATCCTTTGTGAGTTTTCAACTATGCGGTTTTCTCAATGATTTCTGGGTTAGTGGCTACCAGATTGTCTCGCATAGACGGTGCACAACTAAAAGTAATGGACACCCTCTGCGGGAGCAGCGGTCCTATTACAGGATCATTGAGAACCAACGGCCAACACGAATGAATTATCCTGTTGATTTCTTTGTGTTGGTTGTTGTAGTTCATGATTAATCTAAATTCAGGTATCGTTGATACTGTTAAATCCGAAACAACCCCCTCACCTCTCTCACTAGTGATTTTGTCTACTAGGAGGAGGTTTCTATCAAGCAAATTGGTTTTATTAATTGCTTGCTTCAAAATTGTAGATGTATAGCCTCTCTCTAGGAAGCGCTGCATGCTCTGTTCCTGTGCTAACTTTAAGTCATGCTCAGTGCTGCATATGCGTTTCAATCTGAGCATCTCCCCATAGGGGATGCTCCGGATTAAATGGCGCGGGTGCACACTGGTGGCATGCCGGGTGGAATTTCCTGCCGGTTCCTTGCGGGTTTCCAGTTTGCGATTATGTACAAATACCTGAGTATCGAAGAAGTTCACAGTCGTGTCGCTAATGGTTGCTGTGAAGTTTAAGTTGAGTAAATTGATGTTGATGTTACTAATGAACTCCTCTGCCTGTTCTCTGGTACCGCGCCACACTATAAACAGATCATTTATAAATCTCAGCCAGACCATGACATTATTCTTCATAGTCTCTGCATAGTGGGTTCTGAGGACCAGCTCCTCCCACCAGCCAAGGTGCAAGCACGCATAGCTGGGGGAGAAGCTGGCCCCCATAGCCACCCCCTGGATCTGCTGATATAGGAGATTGTCGAACATAAATACATTGTTACATAGACAAAACTCGATCATTTTTATCAACATGGTACTGTGCTCAGAGTGTGCAACTGGTCTTTCTGTCAGGTAAAATTGTATGACGTTGATACCATCCTTGTGTAGTATACTAGTGTACAACGATGTCACATCAAGTGCTATGAGTAACTGGTTTTCACCCCACACAATGTCTTTGATTTTGTTTATAAAGTCTGTGGTATCCCGAACATAGGAAGGAAGTGCCTTTACAAATCCCTGAAGAAAAAAATCAACATATATGGAGGTATTCTCCAACAGACTGTCTCTGGCCGTGATAATGGGTCGGCCTGGCGGATGTTTGGCATTTTTGTGAATTTTAGGAATGAAGTAAATGGTCGGAATAGTAGGATTTTCTTTACGTAGAAACTTGTACTCATCTTCACTGATAAGTTCCTTGTTCCACCATTGTTGCAATTTACTATAGTACGTTTGGTACATTGCTTTTAGTGTAGTTATGTTGGTTCGCTCATAACATTCTCTGTTGTTAAGCTGACCCAGAGCTTCAGCTCGATATTCTTTTTGTGACCACAAAACTATATTGCCTCCCTTATCACTGTTACCTATGACCACTTGTGTATTATTCTTGAGTTTAGTCAAGAATAATACGTTTGCCCTTCTGGCATAGCGCTGGGATGCTCCAGGGTAACCGTGCGCTGTACAAAACCGATCTAATAATAATAATAATAATAGTCATTAGTTGTTGGTATTTCATGTCCTGTACACTCGCATGTTTTTTGTCATATTGATTTGTTTATTTAGCTTTTTGATTTTGGTAGTAATGATCTCGTGAAACGTATCAATTGAGTCATGTACTGATATAGGTGAAAAAGTAGATTTCGGTTTGAAATTTGTTAATCCTTTAGATTTCTTAGCCAACATGACTGTATTGGTACTGGTTGAATTACTTTTATATATATAATGTCCAAAAACAGAAGAAGCACTCTTGTTCAGTTATTTTTATTATTTCATTCTGACACAGTTTCAGTGATTCTCATCTTCTCCTGACACATTTTGGGCTTCCAAAGCCCTTGCACACAGGCAATTTCTTACCCTCTAGTGGGTTTAAGGAGCCATGGCCAGATTTGGGTTGTGTCATTTTGCCAAAACCTGAGCGTTCAGACTGTCTAGCCAAGTTCAGCTCCAGGACAAGTCGGACCTGCTAACATTCTCAGTGGTGGTGGTGTTTCCACTGCAGGATCGGCGTATTACTTTTTGCAAGATGTGCACAGATGTGTCCAGAAACAGAAGATACACTTTCGGTCAGTTGCTTTTATTAATTAATGCTGACACAAATCTGTTGATTCTTTTCTCATTCTCCTGACACGTTTCAGGTTTTCCAAGCCCGTACTCATGGGAAATTATGGCAAACAATTCTATTTTTATATATGTACATTACCTACTGGCAGTCACGAGTAGGTAGTTATAGTTAGGATGTAGTTTCCATAGGAAGAGCGTTTGCCAATAACTTTGGCATTGTTTGACGAATCCCTGTCAAAATTAGTTCAAAGCTCACTTCAGCTGCTGTCTTGAAAATTTCAGGATGATTCGGGGGCCAAAAAAAAGTACGGTCCAAAAACACGTTTTCCCCATGTTCATTTCCATAGGAACTTTAGATAAGGCTGCAGCCCAAAATCCTAAACGGAAGTACACCAAATTTGGTAGAAAGGTAGCTGTTGGTCCAGAAAACTACCTTTTTGTTAAATTGTGTAAATCTGTTTAGTAGTTGCAGAGTTATTTAAAACTTTTTTCAGATATACAACTGGGGACGCGGAGGATCAGCGACCCCACCTGAAATCTCATGCTGAGATCAGATTGGCTGCCAGCACTTCAAACAGGAAGTGTTGGCAGACATCTTGTGACTTAGTTGAGCAGAGTCACAGGAAAAAACATTACAAAAAGAAAAGGGGGCAGGGTATAAACACTTTGACCCCCAGGCCTCTTGGGGGCATCCCATGGGGACCTTAAAGGGCCCCAAAAATATTTAGTAAAAAATTCAGCAGGAGTCGGCTGGATCTGCAAATCCCTCTGCAAATTAAAATAAAAACAAAGCACCATCTCCTGTGCTTCATTAATTATAGGCCCCCTGGTTGGCCAGGTCACAGGGACATGTCCCAAATAAAGGAGAGGGAGTGCAGGGGTCCCCTTGCTGGGGATTTTTAAGCCCTGGGGAGCACCCCTACTACCCGGGGCTCACTCATTTTAATGTGGGGGGTCTCGCGGACCCCCATGCCCGTGGACCACAACCTCCGGGGACCATATGCAAAATATAAATTGGGGGCCTCTTTCACCCCATCTGGGGACTACCACCTCCCTGGGGCCAAAATGAATATATGTTAGATGGAGCTCAGAGACCCCCCCAGGCCCCTGGACCACCACCTCCCACTGGGTCATCCTGATTTTTAATAATGGGAGGGGGGCCATGCAGCCCCTCTTCGGTGCAATTCTCTGCCCCACTACCTCCTTGGGACAGGCCCAAACAAAACAAAGGAAGGGGGCTAAACGGCCCTCCTCCTGGAGCCATACATGGTCCTGGGGACAGCCACCCCAAGGGCCGGCTCCTGCAATGTCCTGGGGGTCTCACCCCTGGGACACTGCAGTTTTCTATGGCTTGGCAGGAGCATTAAAACTTCCGCCAAGCCTTAGCAAATGCTGCACCACTTTCAGCAAGCAAGAACATTAAAAATGCTCTTACTTGCTGAAAGCAGAGCAGAATTGCTTTTGGACAGAAGGAGCTGCATGTTCAGCAGCTCCTTCTGTCCAAAGCCTATGCCAGCTCCTGCAGGATGCGGGGAGCAGGCAGGGACCGCGGGGCCATGAGGCTCACCCTGTCATCCCCATTAGTGACAAGTGGGTGCCCTGGGTGGGACCAGGGCACCCACATAGAGGCTGGGCCTCAGGGCATGGGGTCCCTGTTGCCAAAATCGGCCCAGGAGGGGGACTACGCATCCTGCTTCCCATTATTATTATTTGTTTAATATGAAAATTAGGCCGGGCACTCTGGATGGGGTACCCGCGGCTGAAATCAGCCCGTGAAGGGAGGTACTCAGCCCCCCTCTCTTTTGTTTATAAAAGGAAAAAATGCCAGGCCACAGTGGATGGTGTCACCGGGGCAAAATTCGGCCTGGGGAGAGCTGCCCCATGGCTCCCCTACTCTTTTCAAAGTAGGCCTGACCCCGGGGGATGGGCACCCCTGGGCTAAAATTGGACCCCTCTCCTTGAATGAATGAAAAGAAGATGCCCATCCCCTTCACCAATCTGCAAGTGCGCCTCCTGGCACATTGCTGGTTAGGGGATGAAGTCCCCTTGGCTCCATAGAGTCCTCGTGGCCAACAAGCCCTTCTGTTATCTCTAGTAAGTCTCACGGAGTGCGATTGCTGAGAGGACTTCGGAGGCCACGCCACCACTTTGCAAAAGTGCCTCCTGGCGTACTGCTGCTTGGGGATGAAGTCCTTTTAGCTGCTGAGGGTTCTTGGGGGCCCAGAAGCCCTCCTGTTACCTCCAGTAAGTTCCCCAGAGCGCGATTGTTGAGAGGTGTTCATAGGCCATGCCCGTTTCTCCACCACTCTGCAAACATGACTACTAGTTAAAAATAAACATTGAAATTCACTTAAAAAGACAATGTTTACAGGGACATCATAGTTAGGAAGTAGAATTTGAAAAACCTTAGAAATTCACTTGAAAAAACCAAGGGTTACAGGGACGTTATAGTTGGGATATAGAATTTAAAAAACCTTAGAAATTCACTGAAAAAAACAAAGGTTACAGGGACATTATAGTTAGGCTCAGATTTCACTCATACAAACCAGTGAAATTCAGCAGTTATAGTTATCCGAGCTAACCATATCTTACACCCCCGTAATGCACTGCTTATGACCTCACATATTACATCACTCATGACATGGTCAGTGACATCACTGATGACATGGCAAATGCCATCACTGGTGACATCATCAAGTGAGTGTAAGTGTTTTAAGTGTTTATGAGTGTCAAACATATATACTAACCTACTACAAAAGTTAAATTAGTATAGTAGGTGCACTGCTACTCAGTGATACTACTTCTAACATATTTTATTTGAGTGGCTGTGTGATTGTATACTTGTGTATATGGTTGTGTAAGTGGCTGTATGGGTGTATAAGTGAGTGTGCGAGTAGCTATATGGTTGAGTGAGATGCTGTCTGTGTAGCTGTATTGGTGAGTGAGTGGGTGTGTCAGTGGCTGTTTGGGTGAGTGAGTGGATGTCTGAATGGTTATATGAGTGAGTTACTCAATGTGTAAGTGTTTTTTCAGTGAATATATATATATATATATATATACATATCTTTATTTATATATATAGATATATATATGTATAAATATATATATAAATATATATATATATATATATACACACACCTTTCACAGTGAATTTCTAAGTTTTTTTAAATGTAAAGTAAGATAGTATTACAACTCCTAACTATATTGTCACTTTAACCTTTGTTTTTTTCAGTGAATTTCCCTGGTTTTAATGGTTTTAATATTGTAATATTGTAAAGTAAGATGTCCATCATCATGCATGGCGTGGGGTTGGGCACAGAGCCTGGCCTGAGCCTAAAGCCTGCATGCAACCCCCCACAGGTTCCCAACCCCCCACCACCCAGGCCGTGTGCAGTGTTGTGTTGGGCGCAGGGCCTGGCTTGTGCCCATGGCCTAAGCCCAACACCCTGCGGGCACCCACTCCGGTTGACTATGTCATTTAACAATATAAACAGTGTGATTTTAAGTAAGGGAGACCTACTGACTTTGTCAAAGGGTTAGAACACCAAAATATGGCTTTATCAAGGGGTCAGCGCAGCAGCATACATAAATGAGGCCTATTGCTTTTGTCAGAAGGTCACCAATGACTAAAATCAAATGTATATTTTAAAAATTCACACATTGCAAAGTTTAATAATAGTGATTATTACAAAATATTTTCTAAACAAATTAGTTTAACCCCTTAAGTGCTGCCGTCGGCCAACGGTCGTCACGGGCACTACCTCCCCAGTGCTGCGTGCGACCGCTGGACGTCCAGTTCAGCACCGGATAATGGACAGCGCAGCACTGGGGAGGTTTGTTTACTAGCTCCCAAGTGGTTAAATAAACATTAACATGTCTTTTTCAGGCCACAAAATGCAGCCATAAATACAAACACAAGGGGGTACATTAGGATGTAGGGCGGATCGCCACTGCCCGCTTGGCGGTGGTGATCCGCCCTACATCCGAGCCCTCCTGCCACCCATTTCCCCCCGCCATATTAATGTAGTAGGGGGGGACCGCGGCGGCCGGGAAAACCGTCCGCTGCTTTTCCGCCCGGTCGACAAGTCGATCGGGCGGAAAAGGGTTTCATATGGTGGCGGTGTCTGCTAGACACCGCCATCCATATCAGGATGCAGGCAGGAGGGAGCCTTTCCGTGGCGGAAATGCATGCGTTTTTTTAGTTTGGGGGCCTGTTGCGGGCCCCCAGGATGTTGGGGCGTTGTGGGGGGCACATGGAGGGTACCTATGGTACCCCCCTTCATGTGCATGCACAACATGGTAGGCACCGTGCGGTGCCTGCCACGTTGTGCATGTACATGCACAACATGCATTTTTGGCATTGCGGCGGGCGGTGCTAAAAGCACCGCCTGCCGCAATGTTAAAAATGCAGGATGCGCCTGCCAGTGTGGCAGGCGCATCCTTCACTCACGGGACCACCACACATATGGCGGGCAGTCCCTTTTGCCGTGAGGATCCCGCCCGCCATCCTAATGATGCCCAAGGTGTCCTGGCACTCTAGCTGCATCTCGGAGTGCTTTAAAAATAATATAATGGGTTTTAAATGTTTCTGGGGGGAAGCAGTGCCCCCTTCAGGACCCTATAACATTAAAAGAATTCTCAGTGGCAGGGCACCACCAGCATCACAAAATATTTTTTTTAAATCCCTTGCAGGCCCTAATGGGGCACTCCCCACTGGAGCACTGAATGAGAAATAATACTCCACTCATTTCACATTCACTGATTTGTTTTTATTTGGGGAGGGGGCAATGCACAACGAAAAGGTCCTGGGATCCTTGGGAGCATGGGCAGGGAGAACTTCAAGGAGGCTGCAGGGGCAGAGGGTGGATCCTAATCCCCATAATGGAGGCGGTGCCTCCTCAGGCACCACCGTGGGGATTATGATTCATGTTTTCAATAGCCTATTCATGTCAGCTCTTATGCCTTGAAAAGGCTGGCGGAAAAGGTTTTTTCCCCATGGCCCTCAGCTATGGGCCCTGGGGTCGCCTGTGGTGTCCACTTAAACATTCATGCATAGTGTGGCAGGCACTGCATGGTGCTTGCCACATGGTGCATGGATGTTTAAAAAGTGTATTTTTCCTATTGCGGCTTGTGCTGTAGCAAACAGCACAAGCAGCAATTGGAAAAATACACTATCCGAGCGCTGTGAAGGCTGTCGCTTTGTACTTTGGGATGCAGGACAGGTGACTCCTTGTCGGGCGCTCCCGTTTCCGACACATTGGGGGTCGGAGGCTCATCTGACCGGCATCATAATGAGACCCTCTGTTGTGAAATTATCGTGTCTCTTCGGTGTAATGTCAAGCTAAAAATGCATTCAAGGGACCGTTGATGAAAATGTTTATTTTTATTTGGCCCACATGCATTTTTATCACCGGCCCTATGGTTCTGCCCTGGAGAAGGAAATACAGATTTTAGTAGTTACACTGGTAGCTCACTCATTCTATTACTACAGGAAAATCTTACCTCTAGAACGAGCCAAAGCTGTCCTCCCGCAAATTGATCTGCTTTGTAAAACATTCCATAAAACTTAACAACATTCGGATGATTGGGGAGCGAATGTAAAATGTTGTACTCGGCCTCAATTTCTTCATCCATATCCTGAATTAAAACAATCCACTGGTTAAAGAAGACTAAAAGAGCAGAACAATAACACATCAAGATGTTAAAAGAAAACCAGAATTCATTTAATAAAATTCTTATTTTTGACATACGTATATTTATTTAGAACATTGCATTGAAAATATTTGACCTAATCAAGAGGACCAGCCCATTATGACACATGTAGGTTCTGCACTTCAATTTAGCACAGTCCAAAACCATTTGCATGTTTTGGTGGGTACAAAAAAATGAAAAAAAATAGTTCTGTGAAAGACAAGCACACCAAATGTCTGGCAAAACGCTTCTTTAGGGGAGCTCATCCAAAAGTATGCCTTAAATTTGCATTCCTCAATGAAAATTTGCATATCACTTCTTGCACCTTTTGTCTTAATTCAGCAATGATGCTTTATAAAAAGGCATCTGGTTACAGTGTGGTTGGTTGATCTATTTTCTACTGAGCTGCAGAATAGAAGGACAATTTGTGTTTGAAATGCAGCTTTCGTGAACTTGGGACTAAAACTTATGTAACGGTCATTCTTTAATTGACTCTTACTCTCGAGCTAATTAGTATTTGAATCATCTACAAACCCAAAGGCATTCGTTTTGTGCCTAGTGTACAGGAGCAACCAATCAAAGACTTAGCAGACATAATCACATTTCTTGACCCCATGGACTTCCATCGATCCACCTTCATGGATTGTCCTTCATGGAATGTGTTGTTTCATTGCTGTGCATACCATTGGCTCTGAATACCAACAGTCAGATTTTAGCAGCCAGTACACATTTCTTATATGACATGAGTATCACACTCCTAGATTAAGAGATGTTCTGAAAGCAGCGCCAATCTCTGGATGAAAAGCCAGACAGTGAGGTTCCAGAATTAAAAGTAGGAAATATTGTAGTACCTTAATACTGTAGCTAAATTATGAAGGATACAAATATCGAAAGGTAAGTATGTATAGATTTCCTATACTAACTTCATATCTATGTACCTAGAAGATATACATTTTGTCAAGGTAGATGGATGTAGATTTAATAGTAAATCTATACTTCCCTATATGCACTTACCCTTTGATATTTTTGTCCTTCACATTTTGGCCCCAATATAAATGTGTCAAGTTATTCCCTACTCGATTTTCCATACTATAACCATATCAGGCAAAAATGTGGAAATAGGTGTTGAAACATTGATTTCTGCATGTTATTGCCCAAAATCATAAAATTGGGAATATTCCCCCTCTACCAAATTACCTATGTCGCTGGTATCCGTATGTCTAGAAGGGGTTGACAGAATAACAGGCAAAATAAGCCAAACTCTGAATCCCACCACAGTGAGTTACATTTTCATAAGTGCTACACATTTTCACTGAAATGACCTCTTACTGCTACATATGCATTGTCAATTATTTAAGCACTATTTAAAAGAATGTGTATTTAAATCGTTAATAGGCTACAAAAATCTGGGTGAACTGAGCCTGAGCACTCATGAGGGTTATAGGCACTGTGGCAACACAAAACCCTGCGCCACTGTTTATACCACACACCCTGACTTGAGTCGCTCTAGTGGTAGATCACATCTTGAAATGTATACTGATTTGAGATTGCCAACTCTAATTTACCAAACATTTAACATTAAGGGGTCGATTATGATTGTGGTGAATCCGCATCCTCCGGGCCGGTGGAAGCCACCGCCAGCCCGGAGGATGCAGATTCACCGCCGCGGACCCTGAAAACAGCCCCCGCTAGATCATGATGGCGGTGGGATCAGCGGCGGACAGCAGGTCCGTCCGCCGCTGATCCGCAGGGTGTTGACCGCAATTTGGTGGCGGTGTCTGCAAGACACCGCCAGCCAAATTACGATTTATGTGCAAACATGTGTGTGGAAAAGCATGTGGAGATTTGCTTCTGGGGGGCCATTGTGGGCCCCCAGGGTGTCAGGGGGTGGGGGGTGCACATGGGGGGTACCCCCCTGCATTTGCATGCACAAAGCGGCAGCCAACGCGCGGTGCCTGCCGCTTTGTGCATGCAAATGCAAAGCATGCATATTTAACATTGCGGCGGGTGCTGCTTTAAGCAGCACCCGCCGCAATGTTAACTATACGGGATGTGACCGCCAGGGTGGCGGTCACATCCTAATTCCGATGGAGGGAACGCCACTGCCCCTACGGCGGTCCCTCCACCTCGGGGGTTGCGGACGGACGCCATCCTAATCGACGTCTAGGTTTGGGTCTAAATTTGTCCATTTTGTTTTTCAATATTTAAAAAAATTATTAATGCAAATGTAATTATACAATTAATCAAACACATGTTTATGAAAAGTAAAAAGTCAGAAAGCAACAACGTTGGTAATTTTAAACATACTTCAAATCCACCATCATGTTTGTTACCACGCGTTGGCCTTCAAAGAAGCAGGTCTGTAGCAAACTTGGTGATAACATGATAGAGGCGAATATCTCATCCACCAGTAAATGACGTGGGCCACCTTTAAAGTCCAACCCTATCCCTTCTGCTGCTTAAATTGTGTGGGTATAGTAAACCTTCCCCCTTCAAAATCCAATTTTTTCAACAATGTTGCTTTGGTTGGATTGTGAATGATAAACCTGACCACTCCAAAATCCAATGCTTTCCCTTTTGTTGCTTAAATTAGAGTGGGAATAGTAAATATTACCCTTGCATAGTCTAAACCTTTCCCATCTATTGCTTCGATTGAAGTGGGAATTGTAAATCTGATCCCACAAAAGTCTCAACTTTATTTACTGTTGCTTAAGTTGGGCCCTCCAAATTCCAGGGCTTTCCCTACTATTTCTTAAGCTGGAGTGGGAATAGTAAATAAAACCCCTTAAAGTCCAATACTTTCCCTACCGTTGATTTTGTTGGATTGGAAGTTGTAAATTTCCATAGTGCAATACTTTCCCTACTGTTACTTCGGTTAAGGTTTAAGTAGTCAATTTTATGCCCCGAAATGCTAATATCTGTTTCACTTTTTTTTAAATTTGGAATGTTATTTTAATTTTCTATTATTTCAGTTTTTGGTTCAATTTTTATGTCAATGAAGTTTAATTGTTTGATATTTATTTCCCAATTTTTATGTTAAATCTGTTGGGTGCAGAATTGAAGTTATTGTTCTATTGCTGTTGCAGATACATCTATTTTCATTAACTGTTGGAGAATTTTGTTATATGTGTTTTTTATTTTGGGTACATTTTTGTATTTATTTTATTGTAATATTACTTTTTGTTTTTAAATATATTGGTGTGACTATTTTACAATATATTTTTATTGTTATTTTATATTAGGGTTTTATTTTGTATTTTTTCTTGAGGAATATGAAGATTCCTAATGTGTTTTAAAAATGTAATTATAATGATTTGATGATTACATTTTATCATTTTAGTTCTTTTTTATTATACATATATCATATATATATTTATATTTTTGTGTGCCTTTTTCAAAATATTACTTAATATTATGTTTTCATTTGTTTTTAAGAATAATCATATTTATTTATATTTAATTATTTATTTGTTAAATTAGATTCATTTTAAGTATTATAATTGAAAAATTATTACCTTTATTTTAACTGTTTATACATATATATAAATGTATATATATAATGTATTGTATATATATATATATATATAAATAAGTTAATTATTTTTCAAATTATCATAATTTCAGATATTTTTAAATAAATCATCTTCATCGTCACAAAACTTTATTCGATCGATCGAGATAGACCATAAAAGTACAAGAAAATAAAAGAAGTTACAGTACAATGCAAGAAGATGAAGTGGTTACCAGTTCGAAATAAAAATGGTGAATGATTTGACAATTACAGTTAAAGTCAAAGAGAAGGGGAGAAAGGTGCTAAACTCAATTTGCGATCCACTATACATTTCAGTGTACCAAAGTTTCTCTTAAAATCATCCAGCTTCATTTAAGACTATCTACAATGATAACAATTATAAATAAGACAAAAATATATATAGTTAAAAACCATATAATGTACCTTTAGCAGTTCAATTCAAGAACACCTGCCTGCTAGGTTACAAGGATCAAAACTGACTGAAACATTGACCGGAACAGTTATGTAGCTCACAGTCACACAATTTTCTTTAAGGACTCGGCCACGTCAATTAATCACAGCTAGGTCTTAGCTTGTCTGCGGACCTCAAGAAGCTAAGGACATGTAACACAGAGTTGCTGGTAAGCATTTGTAAAAGATAAACAATGGTCTGCCCTGTCTAAAATTGACCTTCTTTAAAATGGGAATAAGATAAGATTTTCTAGGTACCTTGTAGAATCTGCAGAACATCAAAAAATGCATCATCTCCTGTGAAGACTTCATATCACAACCACAGGCAGGAAGGCTCTGTCCCCTATGTGCCCCACCAGGGTGCGCCAGGAAGTAATGAAAAAGGTCGAAACGGAACCTAGGCAGTAGAAAACAATCATGGGAACTTTTAAGTCATAAGAGAAAGGGCTTGGTTGATGGCACAGTTTTCAATGGAAAATGCTTGTGCAAACTAGGCTTCTTCAGCTCCCCTTCTTCCCTGTCCATCTGCCATTTAAAAAAATCTCCTTCACTCAGCCCCAGTCTCTTCTGCACATACTCTCAGGGTTGATAAATAAATCAACCCTTCCCTGGTGAGCAAGACCGTCCCTTACATACTTGAGCCAGGGAATATGGTAATAGTAATCCAGGGAGAAGCAATCAGTTAAAATGTCCTTATTAGGGTAATACCCTCCTTTAGCCACAAGTTCATCCACAATGATGGGGAGATTAGACAGAAAGTCAGAGAGAAAAGCCAACCCCAGTACTTTGTGGACTAAGATAGAGGGGATGCACTGTGGTAAACATAAAAGACGTTTTAAACAAGTATTTCCAACAACTTGGAGTTCCTCATGCTCCGTATAACCACAAATCTCGCTACCATAAGCCACCTTAGTGATACACTTGGCCTTATAAATCTTCAAGAGGGCCAGATACGTCTACTGCCCAACCTTGATGAAAAATTGAAAATGGCAGTGTTGGCCCTTACAAAGTCTCCTCCTTTCCTACTGATGAGGGGACGCCTGGTCATGGCAGCATCAAACACTTCTCCCAAATATGAAAAGACATCAGTCTTAGGGACCGGTGTCGATCCCACAGCAAAGGTATAAGGTTTATTGGGGAGTGAGCCTACTTGCATTATGAAGCATTTGTTGTTATTCACCAGAAAGTCCAGGCCCTCCATAAAATGGGCAAATTAATTCAATAACGTTTGCAAACCCCTAGCTGTCCTAGACATGAAAACGGCGGTGACTGCATACAGTAGTACAGGAAGGCTCTGCCAACCTACCTGTGGACAGTCAGTTTTCAGCTTCACAAGGGTCTGCTCCAAGTTGTTGATGTCAAATTAAAAAGAAAGGGAGCCAGAATACTCCCCTGTCAAACCCCTCTCTCAATTGAGAGCTGGCGGGTGACTCTCAGGTCCCTAGTATATCGTACCACCGCCTTGGTATCTCTGTGTAAGTCCCTCAAAAAATTTACAATATCTGGGCTAACTCCTAAGGGCAACATTATCGGTCAAAGCTTCGATCTATTAACAAGGTCGAAAGCTGAGGACAGGTCCATGAAGGCTAAATACACTGTGTGGGGCATGCAACAGTGTACTTGCTAAGTACCATGTACAGTTTTAAACTTTGGTCCACTGTGGATCCACCCTGGCAAAACACATATTGGATGTCAGACAGAATGTTATTGTCCTCTGCCCAAGTAAAGAGTCTATTAAGAACCATGGGGCCTACCACATTTATCACTGAATCCAGTACTGTGATCGGCCTATAACAATGGGTACTCTCCCAGTCTCCCTTTTTGAAAACTGGTACAATTGTAGATAGTGCCCAGAAATCCGGACAGCCGGACTCAGCTGCAGCAATAATGACAGCGGTGAGGGTCGGTACCCAGGTGTCCCTGTTTGAAATGTACAGGTCCGGGGTACCACATCAGGGCCTAGGGCCTTCTTTTTTGTTAGCCCTGTGAGGTGGAGAGCATCACGAAGTAAGAACAAGGACACACAAAGACCTTGTAGTTGGTTCCTTTAATCCAGGTTACATTCATAGAAACCTCATCCTCCAAGTACTAGCTGCAACTGACTAATATAAAAGCATCAAAATTCCTAAGGAAAGCACATTCTATAATGGAACAGGAAACCTTGGTAACAAGGTAGAACTTAGTTAACGCAAGAATACCACATCACCTCCCCCCTTACCCAGCAATACAACAACAGAAACAAATGTAAAAACAAAATGAAAATAACCAAAACAAAAAACAATTGAGAAACGCAATCTTTTAAGCAAAGAGGAACCCTTTTTTGTCTAATGGACTTACTTCCTAAAACGTGTGGGGCACGAGAAAATTCTTCATGCCCTTCCTTACTTGAGCATTGTGGTAGACACTTACTATCCTGTTGAGATTCCAAACTCTATGATTTTAAGTTTTGACAGCATTGCCCAAAAGTTTGATAACTTTTATTGGCTGTCCAAACTTTGACATACCAACTTTTCTCTTGGGAAGTTTTACCCTAACCAAGTCACCAACTCCAACAACTGTTTTCTTCACAGCTTTCCTTACATCAAAACACATTTTCCTCTTCTCCATCCTCTCAAACTCTCTGTCTTTCCACACATTAGGACAGCCCACAACTCCACCTGCCTCCTTTCTCCTAGACGTTAGCCAGAGAGGAGTGACTTGGGTATTAGCCAGTCTCCCTCTAAACAATCTGAACGGTGAAACTCCATTTGAGCTATGTGGAGTGAATCTGTACTCACGCACCTTTTTCTTTATAGCATCCTCCCAGTCACCACCAGAGACTACAGCCAATTACATTACTTCTTTCAGCACTTTCACAAATCTTTCTACAACACCATTGTACTCTGGATGATACAACGCAGCCCGCTTATGCTTAATTCTCTTTCACTCAGGAACCTTTCCACAACAATGGAGGTAAATTGGAATCCGTTGTCAGACAAGATACAGGCTGGTAATTCTTCCCTCTCAAAAAGTTCCTCCAAATAATTAACAACAGTGCCAGAATCAACAGAGTTAAAAATGTTTACCTCTGGCCACCTAGAGAACAAGTAAACACAGACAAGAAGATACCTATCCGGTGTCCTTATGTTCACTGGACCCAAAATATCAACAGCAATATCAAACCAGGGACCACTAACTTGTTTCCTGATCACCATAGCTTGTCTTCTACACTTAAGTATTTTATCACTGCTAGCACACTGAGAACAGTTGCGCACAATTATTTAAATATATACATCCATGGCAGGCCACCAATATGCCTCCCTAATCCTCTCCTTAGTCTTTGCTATACCCATATGGCTACCATGGGCATTAGCCACCAACCTTTTACGTAATTTCTCAGGCACCACAAGCCTGCTTCCTCTCAAAAGTATACCACACATTAGAGTTAACTCATCCTTCACACACCAAAACCCCTTGAGTAGGTCAGAACAATCACATTTGTCACACCATCCATCACTTATATAGGCCATGACTTGTATTAAAGTGGGATCAGTACTAAGGCACTCCAAAACTTCACTGCTCCAACAAACCTTAAAATCTTCCTCAACATCCTCACCAGCAAAATTATCATCCTCTTCAAGACAATCCTGGACCTCAGAACAACCACCAAGCCTAGACAAACAATCGGCGAAAATGTTACAAGACCCTGGCATATACTCTACATTGAAGTCAAATTCCTGAAGAGCAACTACCCACTTCCTAATTCTTGCATGATCACTCCTCAGAATCTCATGCCAACACTGACATTAGAGAGAACCTTCTTCTGATCGTGATATTGATAGTAAAGATTTGAAATAAGTAGCTTGCCGAGCCAAAGTTTGTCTTTTTTGTCCAAATTCTAATCTTACGTTGGCACGGCCTATATAACTGGGAATCCTGTAAACTGATTTATAAACTTTTATCTGGATGTCATCTAATATTCTTGCATCTTTGCCACTGAAGATCATCGAACCGTATTCCAAAGATGAAATCAGTTTAGCTTTCATGACCTTCAGCAAGTGCTCATAGCTTGGGCATAATAACTTATCCCTTAACTTTCTAAATGCAAATGATAGCGAAGTTGCCTTTGCCTCAAGGTTGCTATAATGCTGCCTAAATGACATATTCTCATCAAATGTAATTCCCAGGTATTTGTACGATTTTACTGATTCAATAAACAGCCCTTTAATGTTCCATACTTTTGAACCTACTTTCTTTCCTCCTATAGTCATAATTTTTGTCTTTTTAGTATTTATTTTAAGACCCGTGTAATATATTGATTAAAAGAATAAACTATTCTTTTTAAACCTACGACCGTGTGACTCAGTAATATTGTATCGTCAGCATATTGCAAATATTTAATCTCTTTACCTTGTATAGTTGGAGAGTGAGCATTAACATCATTAAAATGAGATGGTAGATCAGACATAAAAAGATTAAAATGACTGGGGGCTAATACACAGCCTTGCTTCAAGCCTGTATTAGTTTCCACCCGGCGTGTAGTATGTCTGCCATCGCCGACTTTAATCTGAACCCACGTATCAGTATATAAAGGTTTAATCATGTCTAATAAATGACTTGGAAGGCCGCAATTCCAGAGCTTAGCCCAAAATAAGTCTCGAGGTACAGAGTCAAAAGCAGCTTTTAAATCAATAAAGCATATATTTTTGCCTCTACATCCGTTAGGGCAATTAATCGGTAATTGACGGGATTTTCATGTGGACGGCTTTTATATATTGGCTGTATAATGCTTCCTTGCCATGACTCAGGAACAGTACCAGTCTTAAGAACATCATTAAATAAATATGTTATAACCTCAGGCCAGTGATTAAGATTTGCCTTAAACACAGAATTAGGGAATCCGTTTGGTCCCGGCGCACCGTTAGATCTGATCTTACTTATTGCCTTCTTAACACGATCTGTCGTCCAAACGTCATTGACTTCTAAATTGTAGGAATCATAGGCATCAGAACTTGAATCCACAGCCTTTAGTTTTGTTTGAATGTTGTAGTGCTCTGGATACGATTTTTTATATTCTGTACTTTCCGATGTTTTTGGTTTTTGGAAAACACTATTGGAATTAGAATAAACAGTCGTGGGGGCTGTGTAGAGATTCTTGATATGAGAAGCCCAACGTGATTCTCCAATATTAGCACTGTTCCCTCTGAGTGAACCATGATCAAGATTATTAATAAAACCCCAAAATAATGTTAGGTCTTTTGTTTTACACGAATGATGTAGTTTAATCCATATTTCTTCGTGAGCCCATCCATCTTTTACAAATGCATTATGATGTAATGCACTTGTATTAGAGTGGTAGGGATGTGCCATTACGATACAAGGAACTTGTAATGAGGCAGACGGGATATCCGTCACATTTTTGAAAGAGTGCCTGTACTCCAAGCTCTAAATCAGGCACAGCATATTTTCTAATTCTATATGACCCAAGGAATCTACTGGTGAAAAACTAGACCTCTCTTACCCTGAGTAGCTGGCAGGTCTAACACACTGAACAGATTCAGCCATTTTTTTCCAAAGAGAAGATAATTCCTTCTCAACTCCCTCATGCTGTACCTATCCCTGCCAAGGCTTAAAACCCAAATTTGTTCTGTATGGATATACTATGGATTCAGGATGCCCACAGGTGATGGAAACTTTAGAAAGCAACTGCAAGCAAAGTGCCTTTTTAGGGTGCCTTTCAAGGAGTCACAGATATCACTCCTGAGCTGTAAGGAAATATACCACCACCATATATTTATAGCATTTACACAGCCTAATGTTTCTATCACTATGCACCAGACCCCCCTCACCCTGATTGGCTGGAAGGTAGATCACAGTAACCTTGACATTTGTCAGATGTTTAGCCATTCTTACCTTAAACAATGGCTTGTCTGTACAATCTCTCTGATGCAGGGACACAACCCTGCCAAGGCTTGGCCCCCAATTTTGTTTCTCAGTATCTACTAAGCATAGAGCTAACAGACATGTATGGGCTTTAATGGATTTAGGATGCCCATCAGTGATAAATTCGACACAGTGCGTTTTGCAAATTTGGAAAGCAACTGCGAATGAAATTCCTTTCTATGGTACCTGTGTTTTGGTCACTGTGTGCCATAGCAATTAGTCAGATGCTTTGTTGATTTTATCTTTATCTTAATGTGATATGTTTGACTGTGTCCTACCAAGGACCCAGGCACTGTTTGATTTTTTTTTTTGGCCTATGAAAAAATTCAAACAGCATACAGCTCCTCAATGGGGCTCAGATGTATGTGTCTGCGCCCCAGAAAGAGGTCAAACGCTGTTTGGGTTTTTCTAAGAAAAGATCCACACAGTATCTGGTTCCTCACTGGAACACAGAAACACATCACATTATAGATGAATATAAAATTCACACAGCATCTGGCTTTTTGTTCAATTGATCTGTAATTAGGGTGGCATGGTTGGTGGGAAGGAGAGTGGAAGAAACTGGGATGCTCCTCCTGCCATCTTCTCTAACCATCTTCCCTTCAACAGATAAAAGAGGATTGAGCTGGTGCCGGCCCATATTCACAAAAAAGCATGACATAAGGGTATCCTGACGACACCTTTTCATGACATATATTTAGGTCATGAGGGCAGCCAAGGGGTTAAGGAAAAAGCCTCATTACACCTTCATCAGTGACTGAAGGAGAAGTCTCGAAGAAATTTCAAAATGGAAGAATCTGTGGAGGGGTCTTCACCTTCACAACTTCTGGAGTCCTCAGAGTCTGTCTTTCTCTAACTGCTGTCTTTCAATGGAACAACCAGTCACTGTTAGATAAGGTCAAAAGGAAAAACTCAGTGCATGTACAGCCTCTTTCAAGAACCTCGTTGATACCACAAAACACACCAATGTGGCATGATAATTTTACATCTGTTACAACAATTTCTCTTTGGGAAGGAATAAAAAGCAGAATGAAAATTATAGCAACATGATAGCATAGGCTTTCATTTTTCTTATATTTTCTTTTTCAATAATTACTCACGTCAGAAAAACACAATCTTCTACTTACACTAACAGGATCCAAAATCTTTACTGCCGCCTGGCTCCCATCTTTCTTGCTATTGACCTTGTAGACCTTGCCATAAGTGCCTTTACCAATTGTTTCGACAATTTCCCATGAATCAGAGGGGTCAGCCAAGGAATCCAGTCCAATCATATTGCAATTGTATGGAAACAATTCATAGAGTGCCTTCCTGCAAAATAAAATTTGTGAGAATTAATCTCTTATTCAAAATGGACACTAAAGTTGTGTAATAAGACAGGAATGAAAAAAGGATGCAATAGCAGAGTGAAAACTAAAATGAAATCAAGCGAAAATTATTAAATCCAAGTGACTTGGCATGCAGTGTACATTGGGGTTTCAAAATCATCTAGGACCTTGATAATGAATACCAATCGACACTCCAGAGTGCTTATGAGGATGAGATTGTCGGCAGTGAGGTATTTAGCTGAGAGGTCTAGCACCCACATAGCCACCACACACCTTCCCATCCCTACTATCCACCCCAACCCTCACAGGTCCCCCACACAAAACAATAGAGGTACAGTCTCCAATAATCTTTAAAAAGTCACCCTCACTCTGGACCCCACCTCCTCCCTCGTCACTCCGCGGCTCAAATGCACACTACTAAACTTTAGATCTGCCCCTAGACGCATCTGACATAGCCAACCTCATTATCGCACTTGACCTTGACCTGACCATACTTACCGATACCTGGTTTACAGAATCTTCCTCCCCACTCATTGACATTCTAGTACCCCCTAACTGTCACATCATCAGATTGGATAGGACTGGCAAGACAGGAGGTGGAATCGCATGTATTCACCGGAGCAACCTCTCAGTAACTAGAGCCATCTCCCCTATATTCTCCTCCTGTGAACACATCTGCCTCGACGTCAACAGTGAGGGCAATCCAGGATGCTCTCTGCATATTATCTACCACCCACCAGGAGACAACCTCACCTTCACTGAACACCTCATGGACATGATCACAACGAACTCTGGCCGACAAAACACACAAATATTCCTTGGTGATTTCAACCTTCATTGGAATGACCACAACGACTCTGTGGTCAATAGTCTCAAAAACTTCCTCAGCGCTCTAGACCTCACCCAAATCTGCAACAGCCCTACTCACGACAAAGGCTCTATCCTGGATCTAATCATCTCCAAAGGTGACGCCACCCAACTCGACTCAATCCAACCCTGTGACTGGTCTGACCACCACATTATCACATTCTTCATCAATGAAAACGTGAACCTCAGCCGGGTTCAATCCTCCAAACTCAAGGTCTGGAAAAGAGACCTGAAGAAACTCAATCCCAACTCTTCACCTTCTCCCAGTTACAATCTTCTCCTACCCCATACCGGCACCTCCGATGTTTAGGTTCTCACCGATCACTACCTCAAGTCAATGACCACGATAGTCAACGTAGTTGCCCCCCTTCAGTTAAAGAGAGTCTCCTCTAAAAACTCAAAACCATGGTACGACGGGCTGCTTATCGAAGATAGACGAGCTATGAGACTGGCGGAACGCAATTGGAGATCAGCCCCTTCGGCTATGCACCTTAAAACACTTAAGAAAAAGAGAAACGCTTACTTTAGAAAAATCAAACGCTCAAAAGCAGATATCTTTAGCCACCAACTGGATCAAGCAAAAAAATAGCCAAAAAACTATTTGAGTTAATCAAAACTCAATCCAGGGAAGAACCTCAATGACTACATAACACAACTAGCACTCTTACGTCCTGTGAAGAATTCTCAAATTTCTTTAACCAAAAAACTGATAACATCAAGAATGATCTCCTCACTGATCTAAGCCTATACTCCAGCCCCCTCAGCAAAACACCAATTGACCTAAAAAACAAGGCTACATGGTCGTCCTTTGATACGTACACGGAAGAATCTATAGGCAAGATCCTCAGTACCCTGAAGCTCTCCAATCAACTCTCTGACCCTCTACCTGCAACCACTGTAAAGGACTTTATCCCATGGCTTCTCCCGCCCTGGACCAAAATCATTAACAGTTCACTTCAACAAGGATGCGTCCCGGACTCCCACAAAGTGGGACAAGTATCGGCCATACTTAAGAAACCCACAGCAGACCCTACCGACCCAAACAACTATCGCCCTATCTCCAATATCCCTACCTTGGCCAAATTGTTAGAAAAATGTGTTCACCTCCGACTGACAAATAACATTGAGCACTTTGACCTCCTCAACTCACACCAATCAGGCTTCCAAGCAGGCCACAGCACGGAATCAGCTATGCCACACATAATTGAGGACGTGCTTCAAATTCTTGATCAGAATGGTATTTGCCTCCTCATCCTACTTGACTTCTCATCAGCCTTCGACACGGTCAAACACGAGAACTTACTCGATCTGTTGAATATCAGAATGGGTATTTCAGGGACAGTACTCAAGTGGTTTACCTCCTTTCTTCATAACCGGAATCAGGAATTCAAGATAAACAACACTATGTCCACACCCGTTCCAGTAACACTAGGTGTCCCACAAGGATCATCCCTATCCCCAACATTGTTCAATCTAGTCATGGAACCACTCACCGCACTGGTTCAAGCATCTAATGTGCAATTTCACACGTATGCAGACGATACCCAACTCTACCTTAAACTACAAAGACATCAAACTACTCAACTCAACGCTTAGGAACACACAGACATGGCTGGCCGAGAATCATCTCAAACTTAATGCTCTAAAAACGGAATTCCTCCTAATAGCACCTCCCTTCAAAGTCCCCATCGCTCAGGATTGGCTTAAACATCTCACTGCACACGTTCAACCTATCATCAAAATCTTTAGGCATAACCCTTGACTGCAATCTCAATATGCAACATCATATCAGCAATGTAACGAAGGGAGCTAATTTCCAAATTATTACCTTGAGGAAGCTGAAACCCTTCCTCCCAGCCAATGACTTCAGGACTGCTGTCCAAGCCCTAGTTATCCATCGGATTGATTATGGAAGTGTCGCCCTGTGCGGCCTCCCCTTATCGACAACTGCACTCCTAAGAGCCTCTATTAATACTGCAGCGAGACTCATCACTGGATCAAAAAAACGCTCACACATCTCTCCTGACTTAAAATCCCTGAATTGGTAACCATACGAAGCCAGAATACACCTGAAAATCGCGTGCATTACACATAAGGCCTTACACCACAATTCGCCCAGTTACCTCGCTCAGTAATTGACAATTTCGGGTGGCTCAAGAGCCACAAGAAGCGCAGAAACTCTCCTTTTGAAACCACAAAGATTCCACAAGAAAAAGACGTATATACGCTCCTTCTCAGGGATGGCACCCATGATCTGGAATGCCCTCCCTCCAGAAGCCAGACTTATCTCATCCACAGCATCCTTCAAAAAAGAGGTCAAATCGATCATCTTGGCTAAATTCACATGAATATAGGCTGAGGAAATCTTGAGACTCATTATTTCTCCTTTTTATTACATTGACTGGCCTGACCACCTATGCACCTTTGTTACCTTGTACTGTTCTCTATTGATAACCTGCAGCTCTTCTTTGCACTAAACGCCTTGTCAAGTATTCTTTTGTCTTTATATCCCATATCTATGTAAAGCGCTCTGATATCTGTAAGGATCTTGTTCGCACTATATAAAACTTTGAAAATAAAATAAAATAAATAAAATATCACGAGGCAGGAAGAAACAATCAGATGGTAAACAAATTAAATGAAGGAAGGCCGGCTACAGAAAGGAAATCTAAGGAAAAGATCAAATGAAAAGAAAGTATAACCTATGAAATAGAAAAAGAACTGATAATGACAACCTAGATAAAAAACAAGAACAAAGAAGAGTAACAAGATTAAGGTAAAGGAAATGAGGAAGCAATGCAGAAACAGAAAACAACAATTAAAGACAATCTATAAAAAATCGAAATAAGGCAAGAGAAAGAAAAAGATGTAAAATGGCAACGGAATAATAGCATGCTACCAGAGGAAAGAAAGAGAAAGAAAGAAATTACGTACCCTCTTTATATTCATGCCTAGGACTCACACAGCACCTCTATCCCACATGGTGTTGTTTCATCAGTGCCAACATATATATTCTACAGGAGTTGATTTAGATGAGTAGGGGAGGGTTAGTTTGGTGGATGTGTGTGCGTGTTTTCCATCATGCCTTGTGGCAATATGCCTCCTCCTGGCTCTTCACATCAGGACTTTCATTATAATCATAGTATAAAGACTCACATATTGGTGACTATGTCCACTCCGGATCTCCGACCGACCCCTGCCCTCACCACGTCTTCAACAAAGCCGACGCGGTCATCGCTCCCCACCTGCGGGACATCATCAACACCTCATTCGACACCGCCACCTTCCCCGAGAGCTGGAAGCACGCCGAACTCAGCGCTCTACTGAAGAAACCTACAGCAGACCCCACCGAACTCAAGAATTACCGCCCCATCTCTCTACTCCCGTTCCCAGCCAAAGTCATCGAGAAGACCGTCAACAAACAGCTGGCCGCCTTCCTCGAGACGAATGGATCCCTCGACCCATCGCAGTCTGGATTCCGTGCCAACCACAGCACCGAGACCGCCCTCATCGCCGCCACTGACGACATCCGAGCCCTGATGGACAACGGGGAAACAGCGGCCCTCATCCTCCTAGACCTCTCCGCGGCTTTCGACACGGTCTGCCACCGCACCCTAGTGCAGCGCCTCAGCAAAGTCGGAATCCAGGAGAAGGCGCTGGAATGGATCGTCTCCTTTCTCGTCGGAAGAACACAAAGAGTCCGCCTACCACTGTTGTATAACTCCTATATATCCCTATATCGTGTTAAGTTAGCATAGGTACGTTTGAGATTTAAACGCCATTTTTCCTTTCTTGCAACTTCTGCACACGACCCTCATTTGTTGACTTAGCTTTCAACCTAGTAGTTTGCCGTGGTGAATGTGAGAATAATATATTATTGCTCTGATATCTGCTTTGTTTAATAAAACATGTCTGCACGGAGAGTGCTGAAGTTTCAGGAGCAACACGATATGGAATTGTTATGAGTTCTGATCTCCACGCCTTCATAGTCATAACACAAGTGCAGCCTTTGCCAACTTGGGCTTGAGGCGGGATTGATATTGCTTTGCACGAGAATTGTTAACACACTTGATGCGGTGCACATGCAGAGAGAGCTGGTGTATGCTGATGTGATTCCTTCATGCTAGGACACTAAGGTATGGGCCCGCCCTAAAACAACCCAAAGAGACCTTCTTAGATAATAATATAATATATGTGTTAGGGAGGGTGAGATATAAGTGTTGTTAACTCTTATTCATTACAGCATGTTAACATGCTGTCACCATTCGCTTTTTATGTCTTAGTAACTATGCTGATAATTTTGCTACTGATAATAAGTATACTTGTATTATCAAAGATACTGCGCCTGAGAAGACGGCATTAGTAAATAAACATTTCAAATGCACATGTGTCTTCTTTACTCCATGTTCTGGTTTGTAATGATAATATAACGAAAGAGTGTTCATGAGTCCCACGTACCCTGAGGTACTGTAAGTTCATGTTCTGGTTTGTCTAAACATTGGGTGTTTGATATGTCCAATGAGACACTGTAGCTAGCTCGGTAAGGGGTGAGTTGGTTGCTAAGGTAAGTTTTGGGACACCCTAATTTGCCGAGGTTCCACTCCTCTGTGCACAGTTCTGTGTGAGTACAGAAACCCTGCAACATGGCGCCCAACGGTTTCGGTGGTCTTATATCATGACACTCGAGTAGTTTATCGTTCATGCCTTAACCCCTTCACGTCCGTTTCCGGAAAACGGGGTGTTGGTGAAACCTACCTATTTCTTGAAATAGGTCTTTATTCAAGCTTGATTCTTTCCTAAACGGTTTCTTTGGATTACTACCCAGTTGTGCTACAAAGTATTCTTTGTTTTTTCTTGTTTCCAGTTCTGTAATGGCGGCAGCGGTGGCTATTGCGCAGCATAGTCGCGTAGCGGTACGCAACCATCTTCAGACGTACCAGGTCCCAGTAGATGGGATGGCTGTGATTTTCGTGGTATGTGCAGATCCGGCGTTTCCTTACGAGTTGTTTTACTCTTGGGTTACGTTTCCGGCTGTGGACGCTAATTCTGGTTTGTTCCACTCCTACACCGCCTCAGATGTCCCAGCTGAATATACGCCGTACAGGGCATTGGAAATACCTATTGATCATTGGCAGCATCGAGTTTGGTTTGATGGCGCCCTCCCCCACTCTATGTCCCCTGCGAGGTTAGGTCCACTCTCAATTCCAGGTACTAATTGGCCTGCGTTGGGTGGCTTTACCCCGCACCCGAATCACGGGGCTTGCACCCTGGCTGAAATTCGCAGGCTGCATGTAGTTTCCATTTCCGTGATTCGTGCTTTAGTGCAATACATCGGTCGACATCTTCCTGGTGGTCCCCAGGGGGGTGCGGCCGCTCCCATGGAACGAGGCGGTATGCGTCTCAATCCAGTGATGGTAAATTCGGTTTTTGGTGCGCGTCCTGTTGACAACGATGACTTCCCATTCTGGCTAGCAGAGAAGTTTGATCAACTGGAGGCGGTTTTTCCGAATTCTACTCCTGCTGATAAACATAGAATGTTAACGATTACTCTACCGAAGGATATTACTCCTGAACTTGCTGACTGTGACAGCTGGGGAAAAACATTTGCGGCAGTTTATACAAGGTGTTTCGGCACCCCGTCTATGACTGCCCTGCCTGAAATCGTTAGACGTGTTCAGAATGATCACGGTCCAGAGGCAGCGGTTGAATTGGGTATGCGCCTGTGTGGTTCTTTTGAGATTGTAAGTGATCTCATTCTCTCCAATGTTAAAGGAGATGCAGTTAACTTTCAGGTGTCGAATGCTTTGGCTGCTCTGCCCGATGCCGACAAACCCCGCCAGTTAGCAAAGATTGTGGTGGCCGCTTATAAAACAATTGGCCGCACAAGTAGAGGTCTAAAATATTTTCCAGTAAAGGAGAAAAAACAACCACAGGGACAATCTGCAGTGACAGATGCCCAGCCCAAGTCCAAGAAACAAAATTGGCCTAAAAAACAGACACAGGGGAAGCAGACAACGCAGACTCAGGGTAATTTTCCTGCAATACAAGCTCCTGCGCCACCCGAAAAAGTTTATGATTTGCGCGACCGCGCGATGATTAAATCGCCTGATCGTTTTCAGGGTTCTGATCAACGCTCTCCTCGTTCCTTTCAGGACACATCGGCTCCCAAGACCGGTGGAGGAGGAGGGGGTGGACGTGGACGTGGTGGCCAACAAGGACGTGGTCAGTCCCGCCAGACGGACGGCGCAGTGAAGCAGGAGGATTCTACGCCTAGGCGTCCGCAGTTTGCGAAAAAGAAAGTCGCAGCCTTAACAGCGCATCGATATGCCACAGATAGTGAGAACGCGGCTTCGGAATCTGACGTGGGCTCTGACCTTGCTGGACAGCGCGGCGGAGATAACCATAGTCAGAGAGGCGCTGCGTCCACTACTGAGGGTGACAGCGACTGATGTCTACGTTGTGATAGAAACAGCGGATACGAGACTTGCTCCCCCTGAAAGACTATATGAAATTGTCCTGTTAATTGAAGGTGACATACAGCGTACCGTTAAAGGTGTATTTTGGGAGAATCTGTCTTCTACATATGATATTTTACTTTCGGAGGCTGACTGGCCCCCACCTTTTGTGCTCGCGGCGCCGCGAGGGGAGGAGGTAATCCTACCCAGTTTCGCGAACACTGTCTCGAAAGAGCATGCGCAGCATTTTGCAGAAGAGTGGGCTCGGGCTCTCGCGCCGGCTCTGTACCGTAACCAATGTGGTTGGGATAAATTGTCGCCTTGCCACGAAATTTCGTTGCGGTCTCAGCCGCAGCCTCAACCTCAATATCCCATTCGGCGTGAAGCAAAATCTTCCGTCGCGGAAATCCTTGAACAATTGGAATATCAGGGAGTTATTGAAACGTGTGTGTCACCGATGAATAATCCCCTTTTTACTGTGAATAAACCTGACGGATCATATCGTTTGGTTTTGGATTACCGGCATTTAAACTCGCATTGCCGTAACTGTGCAGTACAGAATACCCACGGCTCTGCCCTAGTGGATAGTCTCGTGCGTAAGCGTTTCAAGACAACGCTTGACATATCCAATGGTTTTTATGCCCACAGATTGGACAGCTTTAGCTCCCAATGGACCAGTTTTACAAGCGCTGGAGTCCAAAAGCAATTCCGGCGTCTTCCAATGGGCTACAAGAATAGTCCTGGTGTATTTACCGCTCGAATTGTCTCTATTCTGGAGGCACTCGACCCTGATGCTTTTTCGTATGTGGATGACATATATCTCACAGACGACGATATTTGGGAGCATCTGTGTCGTGTAAATTCTCTTGTTTGCAACTTCGCAGACATGGGTTACAAATTCAACTTTGCAAAATCGCACATTGCTGAACACACAGTGTTGTTTTTGGGCTATGAGCTCAACAATGAAGGTAGAGGTTTGGCTCCTCACTTCTTGGAGAAGTGCGCACAATTGCGCGCACCAACAACTCTGAAAAAATTACAATCCTTACTGGGCTTTTTGAATTTCGGCAGAACTTACATTCCGGAATATGCCCAGCGTATCAAGCCTTTGTATGCTTTGATACAACCGACTTTCTCAAAATCATGCTGGCTGCCTGAGCATTCAGCCATTTTGCAATCCTTGCAGGCTGATCTGCTCGCATCTAAATATTTACTGACTCGTGATAACCACACCAACCTGGTCATAAGAATAATTCCTGGGACGGTGGGTTTCACTTACCTCACTTTTAATGAAGGTGACACAGTACCTATTGCTTACAAGTCACACTTGTACACCTCGGCTGAGATGCGGTTTCCCACCATAGAAAAGGTTTTGACTGCTGTACAGATGGCTATTCTAAAGGAACGAGCTCTGTCACAGGGGAAACGCATGCTAGTGGTAACACCCTGTCCTCATTTGGAGGCAGTCACGAAAGCGAGTGTACCAAATTCAAAAGCTTTGCACCCTCGGTGGATTCAGTGGGCTGCGTCATTGTCATCCTCGGATGTCATGTTTATTTTTGACGCTTCCTTACGGTCGCAGGAGTACTTGCAGTATGAATTCGTTCATCCTGCTCCTCTGGCGATGCGACCTTTGGAGGACTTCCATTGCATCATTTACACTGATGGGTCGGCGCAGGTTGCGCATGGCTCTAAACATGCCTACGTTTCCGCATGCGCCATTGTGGTCGGTGCTATGTTGAATGATGAGTTCATTTCCAGGGAGGTACACACGTTGCCCCTGGGCGATTGCACCGCACAATTGGCAGAGCTTCGTGCTCTCTTACTAGCTTTGGAGTACGCAGATCCAAGTGTTACTACTCTAATTGTAAGTGATTCTTACTACTGTGTCCAGTCTTACAATGAAAACTTGTTCTTTTGGATTCGAAATGATTTTCATGATTCCAAGGGTAGCACAATAAAACATAAAATGATCTGGGTTCGAGTGGCAGAGCTTAAGGCTATGTTGCCACTCGTTTATGTGATTCATACTCTCGGTCATCAGCGCGTGGGAGTTCACGCTGTTGGCAACTCGCTTGCTGATGAAGCAGCGAAATCAGCAGTGTCTACATACTTAGTTGCAGCAGTTACTAGGTCGAAAACCAAGATTGATAGCGACATCTTGGCAGCGATTGCTGCCTCTGAGAAGGGAAGTAAACATCCTTCGGGATTCCCTTCGAAGTATAAATACCACTTAAGTCCCGAAAAGGTTCCTTTTGTGACAATTCCTGAAGTTGGGGAACGGCTGATTCCCAACTCTGATCGCAGAACAGACTTGATTACAGCGGCTCATGAAGGTGTGGCGTCTGCGCATGCGGGCGTCTCAGCCACTGTAACGCAACTACAACAACGTTTCTGGTGGCGGGGACTGTACAAACAGACGCGTGATTATGTCCTTCTTTGTGACATATGCCAGCAGATTAAACCTTCAACTGCTACGCGTCCGCCTCAGACTCAGTTGTACATTTCTAATAAACCACTAGGCTGTGTTTATTTAGATCACTGCGGTCCATTTTCATCTGATACTGCGTATAAATACATCTTAGTAGCAGTTGACTCATGCACACGCTTTGTGTGGTTATGGCCACATCGCAGCGCTGATTCCCGGACTGTCATCAGAGATTTGCGTATCTTTATAGGGATTTTTGCCTGTGGTACCTTCCATTCGGATCAGGGTCCGGCTTTCGCCTCTAAGGCGTATAAGGATGCCATGACTTCGATGGGGGTCCAAGTCAAGTTTTCGTCACCCTACAGACCCGAGGGTAATAGTGTAGTTGAACGAATGAACCGTGATTTAAAGCAATCTTTGACAGCCCGAGTTATAGGCACTGGCAGAAATTGGCTGGCTCACCTCTATGGCGTGCAGCGTGCTCTTAATAATCTCCCTAGAAGGTCTCTGGGTGGGCGGACCCCATACGAAATGCTCTTTGGCATCAAGATGTTCGTCCCTGACCTTGACGGTCTAGACTCGGTGGTTCGCGCCACTTCCTTTGACGCAGATGAACATTGCAATGTTTTACAGAATCTACAAAAGACGAGAGACACTCTTGCAAAGGAACATTTGCCCTCCACATCGGATGATGCGTTGCAGATCCCGGTAGTTGGCTGGCTACCCCAAGTTGGAGAACTGGTTCGAGAGAAGATCGACAACAAGAAAGAGTTTGGTCCCTCCTATCGAGCTCCGGTCCCAGTGCTTGGAGTGAAGGGCACAAGAACAGTCATTTTACCACCACTTCCAGGTCGTAAGGAAAACAGGTTTATTTCTATTGACAATGTCAAGATACACAGAGTGGCCGATTCTTCTTAGCATGACACCGGCTGTTTCCTGTCCTTCCATTGTGAGAAATTCAATTATGCCCACTGCTTCTAATAATGAACCTGAGGTGGCCATCGAATTACCTGCTGTTTCCAGTCCATTATTGAATAATTTACCAGGAACTAACCTTGATGAGACAGACTATACATACCCCACTGATTTGTCCATGCCTGACCTGCAAGCTCGTTTAGCCACGGAATCCAGATTTTCATTTGACTCTGCTTCCCTTGCCTCGAAAAAACCCTCTAACATTGCGTTATATGCTAGCCTGTTTAAAAAACATTTTTTGATACCTCCTTGGATATACATTTGGCTGGTCCTTTTTTCAGTTTACCTTTTTATGTCAATTGGTTTTGTGTTTTATTTTTTTCGGATTATGAATGGACACTATGTCGAGGAGAGAACTTGCATTTCTCATTTGAATGGAACTTTGGCCCCACTTTCCTCTTCACATTCTACACACAGATTAAAAAGAGACTTGACTTTGGTTAACATCACAGCGTGGCCTGTTCTGGATGGAATCGCGTGGGATGCAGTTCGTTTTCAGATTCATGGTCCAACGGAAGTCGTTAATGTCCCTAATGTACTAAGAGTTAATATGGGGGATGTGGTGAAACAAAACATTCGTTCTGATGATTGGGATGTTAATGCTGTGGAAAGTTTGTTTTCAGATTTGAAATATTATGCTGCTTTTGATGCTGAGGATTTATATTTAGAATCTGCTAATTATGGTGAATTGTTCTGTTACCAACATTATGGCAATCACTTCTTACACAAGACATCTTCCCGAAGGAATGCGGTTAATTTTACTCAGTGGGAACATTGCCCAGCACCAACACAAGGGAGTTCAGAAACGTTTCTTAAAAAGTATACTTATTTCACTGACTTTAATCAGTCCAATCCGGAGTCCTTTTATTTTAAATTTCACAAACAGCCACTGTCCAAGGTTCGACTTACAAATACAAAATTGTTATATTCAAAGGCCTTCCTGGATCAATTAGTTACTGGAGGGTATGAGTTATGGAAGGATACCATAGACCTTAAATCAGTTTGGGGCTCAAGGGCCTGGCAGGTACAAGGCACTGAGGCTTTGCACCGTGCATGTCTCATCCCAAATCATATGTGGTTTTTAAATGAAACCATTTCCCAGACCACGTGCTTTGGATTGGCTACATCTAAAAGGTTAAACACCCCGTCTTTCCCGGAGTTGGAGGAATATGAGAATTGGAGTAATTTTACTAAATTGTCCATTAGAGATATACAGGCTCTGCTTCTGAATTCCTCCTTTAACATTTCCAGTATGACTCCCAAGGGTTGGCTGCTTTGGCACCGTAGTGCTGATTCTTGCCAAAAAAGGTTTTTAAATATAACTGACGGGTTTAAGACTGTTAGATCTGATCCCCGTTTTGATTTGAGTCATACTGTCACCTCTTACTCTGTTGGCAAGTTGTGTCAAGCTTGGCTGAAACATTCAACTTTACCTGCGGTTAAGTATCACCTTTCCAAACTGAATGCAGACGTGGATTTGAATGATTTCATTAAGGGCCCAGCTAGTGGCAGGTCGAAAAGGTGGTTATATGGTGTTTACAATGAAATTTGGAAACTCTCACAGATTGAGGCTGCTTCACGCCTTAGGGCTATTGATCAGGCAAATCTTGAGAAAGTGCTTGCAGTGGTTGACAATAGCATTAACGTGCTTTCCTCTAGAATTTACACATTAGATAATATTGTGTCGTCTGTTGTTGATATTGTGCATGATGAAGTGTCTGTATTATACCATGGTCAAAATCAATTACGTTCAATCATGCAGTTTGCATGGACACTACAGACTCTAAAAATGGGTAAAGTTCCCTGGGGATACATGAACGTTTCCTCTTTATTTGCACCATTTAATTTGACAGACAAACAACGCTTGCTTTCAATGCGTGATGCTTCCTTTTCTATGCTCCATATTGAAAGATTGGAATCTTTACCTTTTTCTGTGGCAGAGACCACTGCTGCTACGTGGCTTATCCACGGTTTAATAACGCTGCCTTTTGCTTTATATAAGTTTTCAAATTGTATGAAATATGTGCCAATAGGTCGTTTTGAACCCTTAGGTAGCGGTTTTCTTCATGAGGTCTGGTCACTCCCATACACATACAGATGTTTCAAGGATGAACAAGAGGTTTATCTAACAGGGGATGAGTGTACTGAGACGCCAGATCATTCTTTAATGTGCAGACACATACAGTTACACGGTTCATGTAACAAGGACCGACCGAATGTGGCTTGCGTTTTACAGGGCACGCCAGTTCCTGCTATCATCCCCACGTTTAAATTGTTAGAGAAGGGTAGTTATTTAATGCTCAATAATGAAAACTGCTGTGGTTTAATTGAAGGTATAGCTTTCATAGTAACGGTTAGTGAGCGAGTTATTTGCTGCAGAAATGTTCTTTATCCTCCCACACGTGAACATAGGGAGTCTTCCATTTGGCCACAGATACCGACCTTGGGAGCAGAATTCAGCGGCATGGCTAGAATAAGGGCTCTATTGTCCCAGAAAGAGGTGGCCTTGAGCTCGGCCCGTGAAACTTTCGTGCTTCACATTGCTAACACCCGCACGGAGGTTCAGGCTCTTTTAAACACTGATTTGCCCTTGCATTTCGGAGCCATGGTCCGTTCTATCTTTAACGCATCCTCCACAACGGGCCTAGCACATTTTTTTAAAGTTGTTAGCGGTGGTCTCGTGACTTCCTTTGAGAAGATTTTTGGAGTCATCCCTGCTTTCTTCCATTCTATTTTTTCATCCTTGTTTGGAGGGTTCCCGTTTTTGCTTGCATTAGCGGCTGGCGCATTGGTGGTTTTCTGCCTTTTTAAATATGGATGCCCTTCCTGTGCAAGACCACGCACAGCTACTACTGACGCGGTTTCGCAACCGCATGCTTGATTACTATGGCACACTGCCGTTAGCGACTCTAAGCACGGCGTTTGGATTATCTTTTCGGTTCTCCTATTTCACCTGTGTCCAGCCTGTATTTCGCTGTCTGACCTGTGATTTCCTTTGGGCCATTGATTTGTGTCTCTGCGGACCAGCATCTTCTGACGTCGATTTTGATCAACTGATGAGTCCTATCATTGCTCACGAGTTGGTTTGTTCTGACGAAAGGGTTATGGCCTTGGCGGTGGCACATGGACTAATGGGTCCCTGGGATGTGTTGTCGGCAGCGCAAAATTTCTTGGAACTAGGTTTTCTTGAGAACCCACCGAGCTGTCCTCTGATGGTTATAGAGGATCCGGTGCTGGAAGATCACGTATGTTCCTTTCATCTTTTAAATTGGATGGCTGAACTGTTTTCTGATGAGGACAGTGACTTCCTCCTGGAGGCTGTTGCAGCTTACTTTTCATATACGGTCTTATCATAGACACTGCCTCAAATTGACATGCTGATTGATAGCATTTCCTTGATTTTATTGACTTTTGGTCAAGAGATTTTATTTTTTGCTTGCCTATTGGCTTGAGCCACAGTATATTTGTGGGCTATTTTTTTTAGCATTAATTTTTATATTCATGCTCGTTTATAAATGGATTCTGCTCTCATGTGATGGCACTTCTGTTACCTTATTTAGTCCGTTCTCGGATCATGGGGGGGTGTTGTATAACTCCTATATATCCCTATATCGTGTTAAGTTAGCATAGGTACGTTTGAGATTTAAACGCCATTTTTCCTTTCTTGCAACTTCTGCACACGACCCTCATTTGTTGACTTAGCTTTCAACCTAGTAGTTTGCCGTGGTGAATGTGAGAATAATATATTATTGCTCTGATATCTGCTTTGTTTAATAAAACATGTCTGCACGGAGAGTGCTGAAGTTTCAGGAGCAACACGATATGGAATTGTTATGAGTTCTGATCTCCACGCCTTCATAGTCATAACACAAGTGCAGCCTTTGCCAACTTGGGCTTGAGGCGGGATTGATATTGCTTTGCACGAGAATTGTTAACACACTTGATGCGGTGCACATGCAGAGAGAGCTGGTGTATGCTGATGTGATTCCTTCATGCTAGGACACTAAGGTATGGGCCCGCCCTAAAACAACCCAAAGAGACCTTCTTAGATAATAATATAATATATGTGTTAGGGAGGGTGAGATATAAGTGTTGTTAACTCTTATTCATTACAGCATGTTAACATGCTGTCACCATTCGCTTTTTATGTCTTAGTAACTATGCTGATAATTTTGCTACTGATAATAAGTATACTTGTATTATCAAAGATACTGCGCCTGAGAAGACGGCATTAGTAAATAAACATTTCAAATGCACATGTGTCTTCTTTACTCCATGTTCTGGTTTGTAATGATAATATAACGAAAGAGTGTTCATGAGTCCCACGTACCCTGAGGTACTGTAAGTTCATGTTCTGGTTTGTCTAAACATTGGGTGTTTGATATGTCCAATGAGACACTGTAGCTAGCTCGGTAAGGGGTGAGTTGGTTGCTAAGGTAAGTTTTGGGACACCCTAATTTGCCGAGGTTCCACTCCTCTGTGCACAGTTCTGTGTGAGTACAGAAACCCTGCAACACCACCGTACAAGTCAGAGGCCACCAAAGTCATCTGCGGCGTCCCTCAAGGATCCTCACTGAGCCCGACTCTCTTCAACGTCTACATGAGCCCCCTCGCGGCCATCGCACGCCAACACAACCTCAACATAATCTCCTACGCCGACGACACCCAGCTGATCCTCTCCCTGACCAACGACCCCGCCGCCGCCAGAGCCAACCTGCACGAAGGGATGAGAGAGGTAGCCGAGTGGATGACGACGAGCCGCCTGAAGCTGAACACAGATAAGACGGAGGTCCTCATCCTGGGCTCCTCGCCCTCCGCCTGGGACGACTCCTGGTGGCCCCCCGCCCTGGGCACCGCACCCAAACCGACGGACCACGCACGCAACCTGGGTTTCATCTTGGACTCCTCCCTCTCCATGACCAGGCAAGTCAACGCCGTCTCCTCGTCGTGTTTCAACATCCTGCGCATGCTTCGGAAGATCTTCTGGTGGATCCCCACAGAGACCAGGAAGACCGTCACCCAGGCCCTCGTCACCAGCCGACTGGACTACGGCAACGCACTCTACGCCGGAACCACCGCCAAGAACCAGAAGAGACTCCAGCGCATCCAGAACGCCACAGCCAGACTCATCCTCGACATCCCACGACACAGCCACATCTCCGGACACCTAAGAGACCTGCACTGGCTCCCGGTCAACAAGAGAATCACCTTCCGCCTCCTTACCCACGCACACAAAGCTCTCCACAACCAAGGCCCGAGCTACCTCAACAACCGCATCAACTTCTACACCCCCAAACGCCACCTCCGATCCGCCAGCCACGCCCTCGCCGCCGTCCCACGCATCCGCAGAGCCACAACAGGAGGAAGGTCCTTCTCCTACCTGGCCGCCAAGACCTGGAACTCCCTCCCGGCCGACCTGCGCCTGACCCAAGACCACCTCTCCTTCAGGAAGAAGCTCAAGACCTGGCTGTTCGAGCAGTAGCGGCACCCCCCCCCCCCCCAAGCGCCTCGAGACCCTACGGGTAGGTAGTGCGCTCTATAAATGTCTTTGATTGATTGATTGATTATGTGCTGTACTCAGATGTTCACTATGACTGTATTCCCAATACGAAGGGTAGGCCAGTATAAGCCATCTGACTAGCTACAAGGAAATCAATATATACACATACACTTTACTACAATTATCCAGACAGCCTGGTATCCGGAACATGTATCATTCATTACTGGATCACCAACATCACTCTCAGACATACCAGATCCTAGTATAATTCTCAACACCCTGATATTCTAGGTAGTTCGACACTGAAGTGGACCAGTGCACAGCAATCCACAGGGATTTTTCTCATTTTATTAGTAAGGGGGGGGTGGGGCCGAAAAACAGCCATGGAACACACAAGGTCGTGTCTGCTGGAATGATGTCTAACCATCCTTTATCCCTCTTGCTTTCAGAGAAATGTGTGCAAGCATTATCATTATGTGTAAGAGATGTGTCCTATTTCTAGCTGTGATCAAGGTCTATTGTGGCCTGAACATGTCCTGCCTACATCTTTTTACATCCTCCCAGGATGGCAGCCTTTCAGTGGTGACCCACCATGCATCACTAGTTCCTGCATTGGTAGGAGTAGAAGAATATAGGTTGTGATGACTTTTCTCTGGCCCCCCTGAAAGGAGAGTGTGTGTGTGAGAACAGGACCCTCCTAGTTGGGTTAAAACTCAAAAGATAGTTAAGACTGTTCATGCTGGACCAGACAACGAATGTCATTATGACAACAGTCGACCATTTGACATACAGCGAATCACACATTTTTTTCAAAAGTGAAATATTTATGTAAGGTGAAATGTAAGTTATCTGTTCTTAAATATTACAAAACACCATTGAAAAATCACCTCAAAGGTGAATAAAAGTAAGTGTTTTGTTTAAATGTCACAGAAATGCACGTCATGATGGATATCGTTGAATTATTTAAATTAATTACAAATGAGTAAGATGTAATTAAAGGTTAAATCTTGTTTGACAGAACATTGTGTGAAAGCACATTCTTCTTGGGGTCCTCCTACACTACATACTCCTGCACTTCCCGCCTGGACTTTGTTCTAAGAAAAAGCATGACCAGTGAAGTCTCAGAATCTGTCCACCTGTGGTTAGAGCCATGCTAACACTGCCCTACCCAGAGCTTCAGTCCCTGAGGGTCCTGTCTCAACTCCCACAGAATGCCACTTTGATGCTAAGATCTTCTATAAGAAATATCACACCCTGTCACCACTTCACCTTGGTGGCATGGTGGAAGCCATACTACTGGACACACCTCTCAGTGACTTTTTACAACTCAGAGGATAAACTAACTCCAATTTTCCGTCAAACACACATCTGACACTATCCTGCTGGTATTCACCCAATAAATCTGCCACCATCAGTCACCGCAGTCTCTTCCAATAGCTACTGATCATGCAGTGCTCACAGAGCAGGTGCCATGCCTCCCTCTGACGGGGCAATCAAACTATGGACCTGATTACGATGTCGGTTGGACTGCCTCCGACAGGCCGTCGGTGGCGTTCTGACCGACCGACCTTTGGTCCAACCGCTGGATTACAATCCGGGCGGTAGGCCCCTAAATGTTCGGGGGAAAGACCGTCATCTCCGACAGGATCAGTGATCGCATTATGCTATCCCTTTCCAGCAGCCTTTTCATGTCGGCAAGACCAACGTGAAAAGGCTGTCAGAAATGGAATTTGGCCACATGTAGTGTGACCATGCACCTCCATGCACCGTGTGTCATGCACCACATGGCAGACAGTGAATGGAGGTGCAGGAAGTGCTCCTTTACAAGGCAGCTTTTACTGCGCCCTATTTCTGGGCCGCAGCACATGCCGCCATGCAAAGGAGCACTTTGCGACCGGCGGTTGCATTGTAATGCAGTGGTCGGACCGCCAACTGCTTGCAGAGCAGTCTCCTGGTGGCTGCGATAGCTGTCAGTGGTCTAATCGCCCCACATCGTAATAAGGTTCTATGTCCCCGAAAGGGCTTACAGTAAGACCATAGACCACACTTCGGCACAATAAATCACCAGGGCCTGGTTTTACTGACACTTTGGGGCCGATTAGGATGGCGGTTTTTCCGCATCCTCCGGGCCGGCGGAAGTGTCCGCCGGCCTGGAGGATGCGGAAAAACCGCGGCGGAGACTCCAAAGACCCACCGCCAAATTAGGATGGCTGGTGGGTCTGATAATCTGTCCGCCGCTTTTCCGCCGCGGTCGGAAGGCGACCGCGGCGGAAAAGCACTAACATGTCTGGTGGTGTCTATCAGACACCGCCAGGCATATTAGGATGTCTGAAAATATATGCTTTTCCGCGGCGGCTTTACCGCCGTGGAAAAGCATACGGACCTTCACTTCGGGGGCCCGTTGCGGGCCCCCTGGGTGAAGGTGGGGTGGGGGGTGCACATGGGGGGTACCTATGGTACCCCCCTGCATTTGCGTGCACAATGCAGCAGGCACCGCGCGGTGCCTGCCGCTTTGTGCACGCAAATGCTGTGCAGCGATTTTTTACATTGCGGCGGGTGCAGCTTGAAGCTGCACCCGCCGCAATGTTAGAGATAGAGGATGTGACCGCCACCCTGGCGGTCACATCCTAATTTGATCGGAGGGAACGCCGCAGCCCATGCGGACGTTCCCTCCTCCTCAGGGGTTGCGGACGGACTCAAGTCCGTCCGCGATCCTAATCGACCCCTTTGTGTGGGGTTTGCATTAGTTTTGTAACACAAACCCGGCACAAAGTGATGTGGTGGTATTTACTTTCCAATGCAAATCAGGATTTGCATTGAATATATGGCCAAAGTAATGCAAAGTAGCATTATGTGCTACTTTGCTTCAAGGGGGCTTTCCACAGGTGAACATAGGAGTTCTTTTGAAATCCCACATGGGTTTTGATGCAAATCCCTATCTACTAACAATTGTAGACAGGGATTTGTGCCAAAACCTTTCGCCTCTTTCAGTCAGACGTAACAGAGGAAAATTGTTTTAATTCCTCATACTTTTTTATACTTTTTTAAGTTTGCATGTGAGCTGCACTGAATATAACACATTCAAAGTGGGAAAGGTAATACAGCATAGTTGTGTACTTGAAGCCTCTGCTTCCAGTACAAAAGCTATGTTTAACAGAATGCACACCCTTGCACTATGGTACAAGTGTGTGAGCCTTGGCACATGGCAGCCTAAACTGCTGCCTAAAGTGCAGCAGTGCTGGGAGAGAGAAAACAGTGCCATACCTTAGTAGAAGCAGTTGTGTCAAAAGTTGTTAAATGTAATCCCCCCCTCCCTTATACTTATAGGCACATGGTACCAGCACTCAGACACGTATCAGAGTAAAACATTGTAAGAGAAGATGAGGATAATTTAAAGGGGATTACAAAAATGCCGAAGATGAAATAAGGAAATAAAGACATAGAAAGCAGGTAAAAAAAAGCAGACATTAGGGCAAATGATAAACAAAGAATAAACAAATATGAAGTTATATAGTTTCCAGAAGCACAAGTTTATTTAATGGTTGACTTGCAAACATTATTTGTCATATAGGTGGCACAACAGTGTCTCAAATATTCTTTTGTTGTCATGCAAAGAAATAATCAATAAAGTACTTAACAAAAGAAAGTATAATTTAGAACACAATCACTTGTTTTGATGGCCATTTATACACTCCAAATGTAATTTTCTTTATTGTTTGGAGGTTCCCGCTCAGCTATGTTAGATAATGAAGTGATGTGGGAGTTATTTTTTGCGTTAATATTTTTAATGTTGGAAACAATATTGAGTAATAATAACTGGTATGATTAATTATATATACATAAACAATGAAATAATAATAATTCTGAAATGAAAGCTAAACACTTATTAGAGACTAAGGGGCTGATTAGGATGGCGGATTTCCCGCATCCTCCGGGCCGGCGGAAGCCACCGCCGGCCCGGAAGATGCGGGAAATCCGCCGCGGATGCCTAAAAGACCCACCGCCAAATTAGGATGGCGGTGGGTCTCAAAATCCATCCGCTGCTTTTCCGCCGCAGTCGCCTTCCGACCGCGGCGGAAAAGCCCTAACATGGCTGGCGGCATATTAGGATAGCGGAAAACATATGCTTTTCCACGGCGGCTTTTCCGCCGTGGAAAAGCATACGGAGATTGCCTTCGGGGGCCCGTTGCGGGCCCCCTTGGTGACGGGGGGTGGGGTGTGCACATGGGGGTCCAGGGAATGGCATTAACTCTTCTGACCTCCTTTCTGAAAGACAGGAGATTAACTGTCACAATGCACGGTTTCCAATCAAAGTCCTATGTGCTGCCCTGTGGAGTCCCCCAGGGATCATCTTTAAGCCCAACCCTTTTTAATATATATGTTGCAGAACTTGCTCCTCCGATTCTTAAGTTTGGCTTTAACCTAACGTCCTATGCAGACGAGACTCAGATAGTTGTGGCAGCATATAATAAACAAACTGCTCCCTCTCTACAGTTCCAGAACTGTATGAGAGAAGTCGACAGATGGATGGGCACTGTCTGAAGCTTAACTCCAAAAAAACTGAGATTATCATCTTTGATGAGTTAAAACCTAGATGGGACCATCTCTGGTGGACAGCAGAGATGGGTGAAGCACCTAAACCTGTGCTAAAGGCAAGAAATTTAGGTGGGTGGGTCGACAATAAGTTAGCATTATTTCATCAGACTAACGCTATTGTTACCGACTCCCATTTTATGATAAAAAACTTAGGAAAATCATGCCTTATATCCCTACTGATTCTAGAAACCTGGTGGTCCAGGCTAAATTGGACTATTGTAATAGTCTTTATTTGGGCATTCGCAAAGATTATCTTAAAAAACTTCAATTTATTCAAAATACTGCTGCTTGAATGTTGAGCAATATCTCCAAATACGATTCCATCACCAAGGAAATTTGCCAACTCCATTGGCTTCCAGTGGCCCAAACGAGTTGAGTTTAAGGCCCTCTGTTTAGCGTTCAAGGCCTTGAACAATTGTGACCTCTGTCGCTAAAAAAGCTATTTGTTTGGTACCATCCGGCCAGACAGCTGCGGTCCTCAGGGACTAGACTGATGAAGGTACCTAGAATACGCACTTCGGGTTAGGGCGGTCGGAGTCTCTCTCACGGCACCGTAAAGCTGTGGAACACACTTCCTGCCGAGCTGAGAGGAGCAGCTTCTCTCACCATTTTTAGGAGAAAGTTGAAAACTTAGTTTTTTCAGGAACTGAGTCACTAGGAGGAATTACGGCAGTCAATAGCGCCAAGACACCCACAGGTATTCGTGCGCTCAACAAATTTCACTAACATATACATCAACATATGCAAATAAAACGAGTTTAATATATGGTTTAGAAGTGTGTTTATTAACATGTTTTGGTTGGGCCACATTTTAGTGAAACTGCCATATTAGATAAATGGATGACGATTCTCTCTCTGCGTCTTCGCTCCTGCATTCATTCCTCACATCAGACCCCTCTTTGTTTTTTCTCTCCTTAAAGGCTCCGTAGGTCAAGAAACAGAATGATATCATGCATTATTTTTCCGATACGTACATGTATTGTGAATGAACTTTCTGATATTCCAAATGTTGCAAAGCACACAAGGTCTTTTCCACTATGGTTTAGCTGCTGAGTTAGTACTCTGGTGCTGGTGTATAGCACATTGTTTAGAAATGTAACATTTCAGCTGAATGTCCTATGGTTTTGTTTTATGAGGCTGCTCAAAGCTTACATGGTAATAAAATGGTGTTAGAAGCCTCAAAGTGAAGTTACAATCTCAGATTTGTTCAATATTGGCCATGCCATATTGAATCTGTGCCTTTAGCTAATTTCATATGGCAAAATGTGTGTATAAGAACCCCTTGCTTTTGGAGGTGAGCCAGAAACTTTCCCTTTTCCACCAGAGATGCTGTCTGTTTTGCTTGTGATTCTGACAGCCAGATTTCATTACAAGACAGGAGGCTACATTATGCATTAATCCTTTTAATGCAGCTCACACAGCCGCCTACATCACAAAGGTTTAGAGTAAGAACAAAGTGACATCACAGTATCTATAAAAGGCGTGTGCCAGGAGAGATCAGCCTCTTTTAAATGCGGCTCACAACAGGTAAGTTCTCTCTCTCTTACCTTATCATTATTTCACTGTTTATGATATGCTCATTTGTATTTGAAGCCTTTCACTGTTTTTGATATGCTTATTTGTATTTGAAAGCTTTATGGTTTTACCTATTAACATTAGCATGGTTTTACTTGGTACTTGAAATGCTCCCCGTTTCGAAATGCTCCCATTTCCTCTCCCCCACGACTTCCAATCTATGGTTGTCGCGTTTACCCCTCGCCTTCACCCCTCCTCACCGCCTCGCGCTTAATTACAGCGCGCCTTTCGACTTCCCCGCTCGGCGTTCACTCCGGTCTCGTCCTTCCCGTTGTGGCGCCTTTCCCTTGCCGCTCCCACTTCCAGGGTCCTTCCCGACCTTCACGGTCCTACCCGATTGCTCCCCATTGTTTCCCCGACCCTCCCCGGCCCCACTGCGGCTCGCGGATCGCCCCCGAAACCGGCTCTCCGTCTTGGGCAGAGGAATAGACCTCGGCAACCGCGACGCTCCGCGAGGCGCCTCCTAAGGTCCATTCCTCCGCGCTGCTAGATAGAGAGGCTCGAGCACGTCCGTTGCTCTCTGAAAGCGCCTCTTTCGACCGACCGATCAGCTGTTCCCCATAGCAATCCTTTCCCTACTCAGCGGAAATACCGATTACCGGCGACATATACCCTGGCAATTAACTCCGGCCCTAAATAGGTCATTTAACCCTCGTTCTGACCAAAAAAAAAAAAAGCCTGATACAGTAAATAGAATTTAAAAAAAAGCCTAATACCATAAAAAAAATAAAAAAAGTATTAGAGACACTTTACCTTAAGAACCGGCCCGTTTATACATTTAATTCTAACTTGACCGACCCCTATTTACCCATGTCTGATTTAGAATCAGACGAGGCAATGGCTAGCTCCCCTAACCACAATAGCGACGCCTTTAAAACCTTCCTACAGAGGGAAATGAGGACCTGTATGCTGGATACATTCAGGGAGGTCATATCCAATAAAAGATCACTTTTGCTTGATGACTCTCCACGTGATTCTAATTACTCTAAGCCCCAAAAGAAATCCAGACACTGCCCAAGCACTGATGGAGGTCGTGACACCTCGCACGTCATGGGAGGTCCAAGCACCTCACAAGGTTTGGGAGGCCCTAGCGCCTCAAAAGGCAAGGTTGCCCCTCGCGGCACACTTGGGTTGGGTGTCCCTAGCGGCACAATTCTGACAGGTGTCCCAAGCGGCACATATATTGACAGTGCTCGTGTGGATCCTAGTTCTGATGAAGACGAGCTCTTCAACGAACCAGACGATGAGTTCGTGCTCGACCTCGATGAGGGAGACTTGGACGACTTGGATCTCAACACATTTTCAGAGGCAGACTCCTCACCCTCTTCAAAGGACGCGGTCCTTGACCCCCTAGGTGGAGAAATGTTCTCCCCAACCAACATATCTCACCCCAACAGCTCCAGATGGTATCCACATGACCATGTCGCAAAGTTCGTGACTAAATGGCTCAGAAACTCTCTCGAGTTACACTCTCGCAACACCATGAGGTCCGAATGCCCCAGGCCTTACATTGAGGATAAGGTATGCCAAACCCCCAACCTAGACCCTGACCTTATAAAGTTTCTATTCAAATTAGGTAAGGACCCCAGGAGGGGCCTTGAAAGAGCTCTTAAAGCCTGCCAGGATCGCCTCCTCGACCTTTTAGGCCCCCTTACTAGAATCCTCGACCTAGCTGAAGAATCCCACATTTCCAACACTCCCCTGGATACTAACCTAATCAGGGGATGGAGCCAAAGGGCAATTGTACTCCTTGGTAACGCAAATTCCTCACTTAACATCGAAAGAAGGAGGACCGTCCTCAATAGAATAAACCCCAAACTTGGTGATCTCGCAGAGAAAGAGCCCTCCTCCAAGCCTAACGGTCTCCTCTTTGGGGAAGACATGATTAAGACGCTCGGTAAATATGTCGCGACCTTTACCGCTCTGGACAGAGCCCAAATTAATATGAAAAGAGTTTTCCCTACAAACCTTTTTGGCCAGGCCGGGAGAAGGGGGAGTCCTTGACACAAGACCCCTGGGTTCTAGAAACAGTCCAAGGGTTCAAAATAGAATTCTTAGAGATCCCATATCAATACGTCACTCCAAACCCCCTGGTTCTCCCTCCAGAACACCTAGAAATTGTCCAAGAAGAGGTTTCTTCTATGTTAAAGAAGGGCGCAATAATAGAGGTACCTTGGTCTCGGAAAAACTTTGTAAGCACCCCCTTTTTGGCCAGGCCGGGAGAAGGGGCCGCTCTTCCGGCCGTGGAAACTTTCGGCCCTTCTCATCTGGAAGAGGAAGAGGCTCTACCGGCAGAGGTTTCTACCCCTCCAACAATAGGCAATACTACCCGCCAAGAGGAAGAGGTTCGCGACGAAGAGGTTTCCCCCCCCGTGGTGCCTCCAACAACGCTACCCAAAGTAAGTGCTTCTCTTTCTTCTTCCCCTCCCAAGGTCGGGGGCAGGCTCAAACATTTTCTCCACGTTTGGGAGTCCTTGACACAAGACCCCTGGGTTCTAGAAACAGTCCAAGGGTTCAAAATAGAATTCTTAGAGATCCCATATCAATACGTCACTCCAAACCCCCTGGTTCTCCCTCCAGAACACCTAGAAATTGTCCAAGAAGAGGTTTCTTCTATGTTAAAGAAGGGCGCAATAATAGAGGTACCTTGGTCTCGGAAAAACTTTGTAAGCACCCTCTTCTTAGTCGAGAAAAAGGACAAGGGTTGGCGCCCAGTAATAAACCTTCGGGAGGTAAACAAATACCTCATCTATCGGCATTTCAAGATGGAGGGCATCCACCTTCTCAGGGATCTTCTCCTTCAAGGAGACTGGCTAGTCAAATTGGACCTAAAAGATGCCTATTTCACCATACCCATGGCTATAGAACATCAACCCTTTCTCCAATTCATTTGGGACAATCGCCTTTTTCAATTTCAGGCCCTTCCTTTCGGCCTTTCATCCGCACCTTGGTGCTTCACCAAGGTCATGAGAACGATCGTCTCCACCCTGAGAACCAGAGGTATCCGTCTCATTATTTACTTGGACGACATCCTCATCATGTCCCAATCTCATTCCCAGTTATTAAAAGATCTCCAGACCTCCATGAATCTCATAGAGGACCTCGGATTTATTATAAACAGGGAAAAGTCCATTCATTCACCCTCCACATCTCTGGAGTTCCTAGGCTTCACCGTGGACACCTCCAGCTGTCTCCTCCTACTCCCAAAAAAGAAAATTGCCAAAATCCGCAAGGAAATCAGATTCGTTCTGAGACAACAATCTCTCTCCCTCCGAGAATTGGCCAGACTTCTTGGTCTCCTTTCTTCCTCGATCCAAGCTATCTTCCCAGGTCCGCTCAACTACCGTGCCCTTCAGAGAGTGAAAGCCAATGCTCTCAGATCCGGCCTTTGGTACGGAGACCCTGTTTCCCTGGACGAACAAGCCAGACTAGAACTTTCTTGGTGGCTGGACAATTTGGATGCGTGGAACGGAAGGGCTATCTTCGGTTCAACTCCGGATTTCGTTCTAGAGTCAGACGGCAGCCTTCACGGCTGGGGAGCACGCCTCCTCGACCAGGACACCGGTGGTGTCTGGACCCCCTCAGAATCTTCCCACCATATAAATTACTTAGAGCTGACGGCTGGACTCTACGCTCTGATGAGTTTCAGACACTCTCTCCAGGGCAGATCCGTTCTCCTGAAAATGGACAACGTCTCTGCAGTCTCTTATATCAACCGTCTCGGTGGCACGAGGTCTGCCGACCTATCAGACCTGGCCAAGAAACTTTGGATGTTCTGTTTGGAACACAAGATCTCTCTGAGGGCAGAATACCTCCCAGGGAAATCCAATATTTCAGCAGACTGGAACTCGAGATTCCTTCTAGACTTCAGCGATTGGAAACTCGATACCTCTGTTTTCAATTCCCTTTTCCACTTCTGGGGTCCCTTCGATGTGGACCTTTTCGCAAGCCGGCTGACCTTTCAACTTCCCCAGTACTTCAGCTGGATGCCAGACCCGGGTGCTTTGGCTGTGAACGCTTTCCTCCAACCTTGGGCTCCCCTCTGCCCTTATGCCTTTCCCCCCTTTGCGATGATCCAAAGGGTTCTGCAGAAGGTGAGACAGGAACAATGCTCCTTGGTCCTGATAACCCCCTTCTGGCCGTCTCAAGCATGGTTCCCCACTGCTCTGGAACTTTCCTGCGACACTCCCTTCCTGATTCCGGCTACTCAAGGGCTCCTTCTAAACGCAAATGGAGAAGATCACCACCTGGTTCTCTCAGGGAACCTGAACCTTCTTGCCTGGAAAGTGTCAGGCAATCTAACCAACTGTCTGGACTTTCGTCTTCGGCTCTCACTCTCCTTGGAGAATCTTGGGCACCTGGAACACACTACAGATATAATAACATCTGGAAAAAATGGTCTGGTTGGTGCTTGGAAAGGGACTTGGATCCCGTGGAAGCTCCTATCGTCAATATAGTCAATTTCCTGGTGGAACTCTTCGACAGCGGTCTTTCCTATAGATCTATTAACTGTTTTAGATCTGCAATTTCAGCTGGACACTCCCTTGTCAATCATAAGTCGGTAGGTAAAAATGCTATAATTTCTAGAGTTCTTAAAAGTATTAGACTTAAAAGACCTCCTAGACCTAAATATCAATCTGTTTGGGATGTTAAACTTTTGCTTGACCTCTTTTGCTCCTGGCCTGATAACTCCCTTCTTAATAGGAAATGTCTTTCAATTAAACTTGCCTCTCTGTTGTGCTTGATTTCCTGTCGCAGGGTATCCGACGTCAAAGCCTTGGATATTTCTTATAGATGTTATGACATGTTTGGTGTTAAATTTGAAATTCATAGGAGAACTAAGACTATGTCTGACTTCATTTTTTATCCTCGTTTTGATTTCTGCAAAAAACTTTGTGTTGTTAATTGCATGAAAGAATATGACTCAAGAATGAAGGACCTTCGTCCACCTCATGCGAATCAACTTCTTATCTCCTATGTCAAACCATTTAAACCCATTTCATCTTGCTCCATTGCTAGATGGGTTAAGCTGGCCATGGACCTTGCTGGTATTGACCTTTCTAAATTCCAAGCTCACTCTCTAAGGAGCGCTATGTCCAGCAAATCCTTTTGGTCCGGTGGTAAGTTGAATGTAATCCTAAACTGTGCAGACTGGTCTAATGCTTCCACCTTTGCACATCATTACTGCAAACCCATAGAACATGTCTCAGATGCTGTTCTTCAGGGCTACCAACATGCATAATGTAGCCTCCTGTCTTGTAATGAAATTGCGATTTTCCTATTAACATGACCAGAGAATCTAGATTTCATTAAAGACACGGAGGCTAACATTATCCCTCCCGTCCCTCCCTTGAGGGATATGGAGAATTGACTTGATTTATATTGTCTTTATTGATTCTTCTAACCTTATGCTTCTCTTGTTGCTTCTTCTGAAGTTACCTTGTGTCTTTTTGACTCCCTCTATTTTCTTTCAGACAATTCTAATTGATGAATCTCCAAGGATTCTCCAGGTCTCTCCAAGGATCTTCCAAGTTTCTTCATTACCTCCTTCAAGTTTCGAGATGCATTCTTCGTTCCTCCTGTCGTTCAAGGCATTTAAAAGAGGCTGATCTCTCCTGGCACACGCCTTTTATAGATACTGTGATGTCACTTTGTTCTTACTCTAAACCTTTGTGATGTAGGCGGCTGTGTGAGCTGCATTAAAAGGATTAATGCATAATGTTAGCCTCCGTGTCTTTAATGAAATCTAGATTCTCTGGTCATGTTAATGGGAGAATCGCAATTCTCCCTGCAGACGTTCCTGTTCTGTTAGGGATGCTGTCTGATTTTTCGTTATTTTGATGTTCATTTGGGACTTTAAATGATTTACAGACTTTTTGACTATTCTGTATAACTCTGCAATTCTGAGCCTTCATAACATTTATACTGTACCGCTTGATTTTGAGATTTTGCAATAAAGCCCTTTGACTTTTCTTCAATCCCGAACTCAGTTATTAAGTGGTCTGTATGACGTGTTATATTTTTCTGCTACAGTGATGTTGGATGGGGTGCTCTTTTTACGTTAGACAAACCTGGAGGTGGAACCTCCTGAGGTAAATAGTGATATTGTGACATATTGGGGTACAGTCCTGATTGCTGGGATACGGGGTTCCACTCTTACAATGACATGTTTTACATTCATTTTATTTTGTAAGTTATGTACATGTGCAGGAAAGGTAGTAGAGCTCTGCACGGTTAAAAGCAGGCATACAGTCAAAATACGATAAAAGACATAGCTGGTTATTGCTTTGTTAATGTATTGTGATGTAGTGCTCTGTAAAGAAGCATATCGTTAACTCTTTCCTAAATTGGAGCAGCACTGGGATAGTTCTTATGGATACAGAAATGTTGTTTTTCAGTTTATCAGTTTCCGGCTCCTGGAAAGACTCTTGTATAGCATTGAAAAATACAGATGGGTTGCATCTGGTGCTAACAACTAAGGACCACATAAGGAGATTGAGATGCCCGGTAACTAGAGAGGTGCCACCAGGATCAGAGTTAATGATTCTGGCTGGTGTGTCTCCCCGTTTCCCCCAACCACCCTGTTATCAGGCATCCTTAGTTTCCTGTCATGGAAGGAACTGCAATTGCTTGGTTCAATACAGCCCGTTGTCCACCTGCCGTGTGCATGGAAGCCCACTGGTTTTACCAGGTACGTTCCTGGACTCAGTTCAACTTGTAATCCAGCAAGGCGTTATCCTGCCTGATGATACATCTCCGCCGACTCATAAAGGAGCCAAAGAAGAGTTGGCTGTCTTACATCTGCTCAGGTTAAGCCTGTCGGGCTCTTGTCTCTGACTGATGATGCTCCATTAGCCAGAGATCATTACAGTTCACAAAGTACTGAAGTAATAGGGTGATTGGTGTTGTAGCCCTTGCTGAAAACTACTATTATATTGTTAATTGCCCCTATTAAGGTGTTCTCCTATTTTCTCCTCTCATAATGAAGCTGCCAATATGCAATCAAAGTAAATGAACGGGTCCCACCATTTATGCTTTTGCATTTTTGGGGAGAGTCACTAATACGAGTTTCTGAGGAATAACATGCACATTTTGGTGTTAACGCACTAAAATCTGTATGGAACATAAATACTCTACACATATCCCCTATTAAATTTCAGCAGGTTCAAACTGCTAAAATTCAACAAAGGTTGCAGAATTTAATGCATGCGATAATCATCAGATATGTTAAATACATTCCAACTCGTAATTCTGATCCCATCAGGGGTTTAAGCACAGGTCGGAATACACCAACCTTCTCGTAATTAGGGCCTTGGTTTCCTTACCCAACTCTGCAGTGTAATCCAACACATTACCCAAAAGTCAAGACAACAGCCTCCACCATTCAACCTTTTCTTGACTTTTAACTCCAATTGAACCCTATCAGGTCAGCTTTTCTACCTGAGCCACCCAAAGTGCTCAACAGACTTCTTCAAAAGAACCAAACTATTCAGCTACACATCCCTAGATGCATGCCTCTCAGCTGGCCTTTATTAACAGAGACCTAGAAGCTAATACCTATCCTGAGTCACCTAGGCCGCACCTTCCCATCTCCAATAACAACACCCAGTACGCCTTGTGTCTCCAAAGTCAAATCCCTCATTCTATCTATATAAGTCATTCTGGGTTGAAGTAAGCTTAACAAATACATATAACACCTCTCAACCTCACTGCATCAGACACACCTTCAGTTTCACCCCTCTCCAAAGCACATCATATCGCCCTCACCCACCACTGCTTCTTCACCTAATATCTTGAAGGGCCCCATCCTTAGTCACTAATGCCCCTCCCCTCTTAGGCACTAATGCTCCTTCCCCTCTAACCCAGTCCCGAAATACCACCCCAACCATCAACATCCTGTTTGTCATCCTTTCTGTACTTGCCCTGGTGAATTTTTGTAAACAGTGGGTACCCTGAACCTTAGGGCTCGATTCCGATCTTGTTCAGAAAGCATACCGAACGACTCGGTTCTGGAATGCCTTCCAGACTCGAATTGGGGGAGTCTGACCAAACAAGTACGATGCATCCGGATACGATTCGGTCGGACTCCCATTGGCTTCAAGGGGAGCCTTTATTCGGAACGTGAACACAGGATACCATTGAAGAAAGGGGTAGTTGGGGGAAAACCTTGCACCCTGTGGCGGACACCCAATGGTGCCTGCCACATTGTGCATGGTTGGAAACGGAGGTCCCATGGGTACCCTCACGGGCCGATTGAGAGGGCCCAGGTGAAGGGGGTCTGCTACGGGCCCTCAAAGACCTATTCCAGCAGCCTTTTCGTTCCTGGCAAACCGAATCGGAAAGGCTGTCAGAATTATTCATCGTACTTGCTTGCTTGGAAACCAAGTCCATAGAGCTGTACGGATCGTCTCTGGAAAGGCTTGTTCTCTCCAAATGCCTTTAGGAACCAATTTGGTCAGTGCTAAGGGTATCCAGGCAAGTTACTTGGTTGTTCGAAACTAGGAACAAATCGGTCAGGAACAAGGGGTTCTGATCGGTTTGGGCAAAGCTGATTCCGATTCAGAGCTCTTCCGAACGAGATCGTAATCGAGCCCTTAGTGTACTAGTGTGGTGGACTATCATAAAAAAGTGCCAGTGCTAAGAATTAAGAGCCAGTGTTGAGCACCAGCAAACAAGACACAAATTAAGCACTGTACACTTACCTGAGCAGCCTTGCATTCAATTACCACACTTTATTTTGGACTTGCAAACTCAATTTGGATTGCCAAAGAGATTGTCACTAAGTCTGCGTTGACAGCATAGCTCTCTGTAAGCCTGTTGTTGCGATTTCTTTAAAATATACCTAGAATGGACTTTTGATCCACTCAGAGGAGTATTTCTCTTTCACTTCATACTGTGGGTTGTTTGGTGTATCTTTTGGCATCCCATGTACTGATTCTAATGCCCGAGGGACTACTTTACATCGGAAAAGCACACTGAATCATCTTACATTTATGTCAAGCCTGCATTGGATACAGAAAGCTATCCGTTTATATTTGGAATTTTTATTACAGTAGGATTTTCCATAAATATTTTAGTCAGGAGCATTCCATATACATGAATGAACAAGCATTTGCAAAGGTAATAAGACTGGCTTTAATATGCCAAAAGTGGAATGGACACACATATGCTGATTACACGCGTACACTCAATAAGGTCAGATCAGCTAGCTTTGCTAATGCTTTTCTCCAAAAGGACCCCAACATTCCACAATATGTTTGGTTCTGAGATACATTTGAACCTAGCGTAGTTATACTGTTCTGATAAGCTGGAAAATGTATCTGTTCTTTTTCTTAACATCTTCACTGGCCAGCCTTGGGCAGGAAGAAACCACATCTTCAGAAAGTGCTGTGTTACTCATGCGCTTTAAAGCTTTGATCTGTGACATTCACTCATGCATGCATTATCATTAGTTAACAGACTCCCGGATCTGGGTTACACTGATTGTGTGTCTTGCTGACCTGACAGTTGAAGTGCAGGTGATTGTACCTACAAGTGCTGCGAAACAGAACACCCTTGCCAATGAGGCAAACTGTCACACGACACCATCACTCCTCTCAGTAACTTGAGGGTGCAGGCTCTGTCACTCTCTCTCTCACCGGCACACACACATCACTATATGTTTAGAAGTGCTGAACTGGATGGCAGACAAGGACCACTGAAAACAGCGAGTTTAACTGTTAAAATAGCTATTCCAATGTCACATATAAACCTGGCTCACAGACGTTATCCCATCATAAATGCAGAACCACGGCTGGTGGCAGTCCTGGAGTGGCCTGCATGGCGGCATTATACCCTTGAACCCTAGGATCATGGACATCTTTTACTTATGCCACAGGGACCGAGGTGTCTTTCAATGTCCTAGCGTAAATTAAGAAGTACAAGGACTAGGTAGTGCTGTTTAATTGAAAACGTTGCCTAGTCATCATGTTTGGTGCTTGAAATGCAAAGAATTTACAATAGGAATACGTAAATTGCAAAGTGGCGGGGAGACCAGTAGATGCAGATGGGGGGTGGATCAGGAAGGGTAGCATTGTGAGGGGCGGAGTTAGTGACAGGCATCCCATCATTTGTATTATTTTTCATAAATTTAGTTTCAAACAAATTAATCAGAAGAAAGACTCAAAAATGTTTTTCTCCTTAACTTTGTTGGACTTAAGAAGACCTATACGGTAAGACAGCACAGGCTGATGCAGAGTTCTATATGAATACAGGAAATATATCCTGGGTGGTTAATGCATCTTGCTAAAGAGTCCTCGAAGACAAAACCATTGAACAAACCGTGCGCCGTTAAGATTGATCATGGATCTTTTAAAGAGACTTGCAAATGGACGGCCAATGGCTAAATAAAATTGGGATACGCATAAAGGAATTTTACGATACCAATGAAACTCAGATTCACCATCTATTATGTGGGATGCGCTGAAACCTTTTATTAAGGTTAAATGATCCAGTAAAAAACCTAGCAAACTTGGACAACCAAAACAAATCAAAACAGAACCTACCTAGCGGAACTTGAGATTGTGCATGTTGGGATGGTATCTGACGAGGATTCAAACCAGAATGAGGTGTGAATTGCTATGGAACAAGTTAGGTCTAAAACCACTGCCAGATGCTTGGTTGAGGGTGGGAAAAAAAACAAAATGTCAAGCTATAAGGCGTATACGTTTATTGACAAGATCAGCACACTACTTGCAGCGATAAGGAGCAACAGAGCCCTTTTATGTATACCCGCAAAAGAGGAGGTTGAAGGGGAATTAACCCATAACCCACACAGTATATGAAATGTACACATATGATATTATCAGCTGCTGTGTGCCACAGAGAAAATCACACAGGAAATCAGTTTTGTTAGGCAAGCAGATCGTTCCTAGCTTGAACAATGAAGAAGCGGTGAACTTAATAGTACTTTTTTTTTTATTAGTTCAGTTCAAAGCCAAATACAAAATACAATAGAGCAAAAAGGGGCATCTATACATTAAGACTTGTTATACAAGTAAACAAAAAAAAAAAAAAGAGAAAGTAATTCAATAAAAAAATACAATACAATCATACACAATCAGGCAGATAGTCACTCTAACGGGCCCAAATAATCAATCATTGCCTGCCAAATTTTGGTCCCCCTTTGCATTTTCCTAGGGGATTTGATACGGTACAGGTTATATTCTAAATGAAAAACATTATAGAACTTTGCCCTCCACATCTCATCTACTGGTGCTTCTAGTTTCAGCCACATTGAAGAAATGCATAGGCGAGCTACGGCCATAGCCATAAATAAAAGATATCTATTTTTATAATATCCTAAAAAAAAATCAGTGTCATTAGATAAACCAAACATAATCAACTCTCTGGAGATTACCACATCACAATTTAGAATATGTGATATAAATTGTTAATAGATGTAAAAAAAGGTTTTAACACTGAACAATCAGAAAAAATGTGTACAATATCTGCCATGTCAGATTGACACCTAAAGCATTTCCCATTATAGGCATTGCCCCATTTCAGCATTTTAGCAGGTGTATGATAAAGATTGAATAAAGTTTTGTAATGCTGCGATCGTAAATTGGCAGACAAAATAATTTTAGCAGCCATATTGATAGAATCCTGAAAGGGTACTACAGGAATACTCAATCTAATACACCCTTTAGACTCCTGTAACCCCATATCGTCCTGCTGTGTATTCAACAAATAATTATATAGAGTCCCTATCCGTGACGTTTTTTTTAGAATTTCCATAAAATCATTAGAACATAGAGGTAAAATACTTTGGTGTTTAAAGATGAAATCACGTAGTTGTAAGTACTTAAAAAAGTCGTGCTGAGAAACAGTATATTTGTCTTTCAACTCATAAAATGTGGCCATTGTACCATCTTTAAACATAGAACCAAGACTCACAATACCTTTCTCCCCCCATGTACGCATCGTACGATCCCAAAATATTGGAGGAAACAATTCTGTAGAGTCACATGGAGTATAGAAATTAATACGTCCCAAAGAGATAATTTTCCGAATTGAGCGCCAACCTTTAAAGGCCGCTAGTATTAATTTGAATCTAGTTCTTTTATAATAGCTTGGTTCTAGAAAACGAAGCAACATTTGTCGTGATTGAGAACCGAGTAAAAGAGAAAAAATATCAGGGCTCTCAAATACGGTTGGAGTCCCCCCAATCACAGAGCATTTAATATTTTGCAAAAGACAAGCCAGATATTATAATGCAAAATTTGGAACGCCCCACCCACCGCGCAAAAGTGGAAGTGTCATAAATTTAGAAGCCCTACGTGGAGATTTCCAACCCCATAAAAACCTATCCATTATAGCTTGCAGTTTCCTCAATTGTATAGCAGACAGCTCCAATGGTACCGACCGGAAATAGTAAAGTACTTTAGGCAAAATAGACATTTTTAAGACATTGCGTCTCCCAACCAGCGACAAATGCAAACATTCAAGTTTCTCTAGCTGGTATTTAACAGCTTGCAATATATCTGTCCAATTCACCATAACCAGCTCTTGAAGCGACAGTCTGATTTTAATACCAAGGTATTTAGCCTCGGAAGTAACACGGCAGTCATTGTGGCAAAGTCCTGTAGAGCAAATGACCTGGGTTTTCAATGTATTAAGTTTATACCCCGACACGTTACCAAACTCTTGTGTTAAATTTTCAATCTCGAGTAGTGCTGATTCTGGATCGGATGATATAACAGCAACATCATCAGCATATGCTAGCACACGTATACTGCCCCCGGGCAACACCATAGATTGTATACGCTGAGATGTCGCCAACATCTGTAAAAGTGGTTCAATATACATAGCGAACATTAACGGCGAACATGGGCAGCCCTGCCGTGTACCCCGAGTAATATTAACAAATGCTGATTCCTGGCCTGATAAACAGATCTTAGCCCTGGGGCGTTTATACATAACTTGTATAGCGTGTAAAAATCGGGGTCCGAACCCAATTTTAACCATAATTGCCCATAAAAATGCCCAAGTGACGCGATCAAACGCTTTTTCGGCGTCTAAAAACACCAATCCAACGTTCCCATGAGTTGCCGCAACATAATCCAAAACTGCGATAACGCGGTGTATATGGTTGATCGTACCACGACCAGGAAGAAAGCCGTGTTGTTGATCAGAGACTAGTGCAGGTACGACCTGAATCAGCCGGTTCGCAAGAATTTTAGAATATAATTTTGCATCTTCATTGATAAGTGAAATAGGTCGGTAAGACCCTGGAAGATGCAGGGGCTTGTCTTTCTTTTTAAATACAATTATGATATATCTCTAGAGGAAGTTTATCGGGGCCAGAAGCTTTCCCAAGAGCCAAGTCCTTGAGTGCAGTCTCAAGCTCTTGCATTGAAATAGGCGCTTCAAGCTCTTCTTTATATATGGAGTCCAACTGAGGTGAGTCAAATTTATCAACAAACTGATCAATCGAATCGAGAGAAAGGTCTTCTTGAGTATAAAGTTCCGTATAATAGTCGTGAAATACCTGAAGAATACCCTCAGATGACTCAACTAGAACGCCTTGGCTATTTTCTATAGATGCTATACGCTACGCAGTCTGACGCCCCCGCATTCTTTGGGCTAGACATCTTCCCACAGTCTCCCCATACTCATATCTCTCCGTGCAGTGAATTTTATATTGACATGCTATATCGTGGCTCCAAACCCCGTTAATCTTTGCCTTACATCTTGCAACTTTATCTTGTGATGCACTACTATCCCGATGCATGCTAATATCCAGTGTCATTTCCCGCTCTGCATTTGTTAAATCAAGCAGAAGTTGCTCAGTTATATTTTTTTGTCTGCGTTTTAGAGTCCACCCATAACTACATGTTTCCCCTCGTAACCCTGCCTTGAAGCAGTCCCATACCATTGCGTGAGAGGCAGAGCCCCTATTACAATCCAAAAACTGCTGGGCCCAATCTAAAACTTGACGCACATAAATTTCATCTGAAAGGAGTTTCTTATTAAATGAAATGTCCGTTGCATACGCTGGATTTTATGCAGAGGCATGTCTATAACAACCAGGGCATGATCAGATGTAATACGTGGCATTACAGACATCCGAGCACCAGCCGCGAGATAACTAGGTATAAAAATGTAGTCTAGCCGCACACATTTTTTATGGGCGGAAGAAAAGAAGGTAAAACCTGGATCCCTTGGATTTGCCAAGGGCCACCCGTCTACCAGCCCATGTTGAAGCAATAATTGCCATAACTCTCTAAATACCTTCGGCTTCCTACCCACATAACCACTAAACTTAGAGTCCCAGATGGTCACCTCACCATGAATATTAAAATCACCAAGTAAAAATAACGGTGTACCCCAAAGAGCCAACTCAACAAATAGCTCAGCAATGTAATGTGATAAATACTATCAATATGTTAGGGATTTCTGAAGAATGGCAATATATAGAATAATTCCTTCACATTGGGTAGGTTAATTATTGCAAGAACATTTATAAAATGCTAATACCCCTAAAGTTCATGATTCAAGGACTGATAACTTGGGGCAATATTATTGGGAGTAAAAATGGAAATCCATATACCCTATGAAAAATATCACAGGATTTGAGCTAAGTGTCATATATATAAGTTTATGAGTTAAGGTTTATGATTTTTGAGATGAGGTGAAACATGGCCTGAACGAGCTATACAGTGTGATACAGAAAACAAGAATGTTGGGTAGGTACAGATGTATCGAACACACAACATCCTATTGGACTAAGGATTCACCATTTCTTAAATACAGTTTGCTTGCCTTTTCGTATTGCTGTACTATGACGTATAAGAAACACTGTGTACTCTTTGTTCTATCGAACAATAGGCATTTATAAAAAATATATCAGTGCAACTAGCCCCATAAACTCTGTCGTTTGCATTATGCAATTTGCTGGCCCCACTCTAAAAAACAGCACTACCTCGTAAAAAGACTATAATATCAACATTTGGCTTTTCACAATGAGCAATTAATACTTACATGCTTTCTCAAGCATTTCACAATACAATATAAGTGCCTCCTGCCCATGGCAATAATTTCACAATGGAATAAGCAATCCTACTGGCTTCAAAATGATTCTAAGGGCTTTTCTTCTAAGGGTTTTTCCCAAAGTGACCCAAAGTACATTCAGGCAGACCTAAAAGATAAAAGGTTTACAGTTGGGTGGTTTCCTACTCTGCTATTTCTTTGGGGACTCCTTCACCCTCTCACAGTCTTCAAACAGCACTCCGCCAGCTGACAGAACAGCATCTTAGCTGTAGGGGTTGTGGCTTCGCCTCCTGCCCAACTCTGGTGATCTCCAGACATGCAGCAGCAGCGCCCGAGAGGTCCTCCACTATGGACCACCGTCTGCCTCCACTCCTCAGCCACACATATGTTCAGCCTCTTCCAGGTGGAATGCACATAAAAACACAAGAGTGCCCAGTCCTCAAGGCACTACAGCCGCAGCATTCTAACAGAAGTCTCCAGGGCCACCTCTATCAGGGACCCCAGCAAGTTCCCCAGGCCTGGGAGATATTCAGGGAGCTGGTGCCATCATCCTTTAAAACAGTCCAAACGCTGCAGGTGCATATGGCAGGATAGGGTGCATCCCAAGACTCCATGGGGTTTCAATGGTACAGGTTCATCCTCCATCTTCTTCAGACTTCTTCTAAGCTCTTTGTGCCTGAACAGGCGCTTTGAAGGGAGGTGGAGATTTCTGTGATAATTGCAGCAATCACCCGATCGAGTGGTGCCACACCACCCCTCCAGCCCACTTCCTGTCATGAACCTGTACAGTATTCTGGGCAAACACAAATATGGCAGTCTACTCCAAAGACAGCGCACATCCTTCTCTAAATTTGCATGCCTGTCCTCTTCCCTCCAAAACCTTCAAACAGGCCAAATACTAGGCAGTGCTCATCCAAAGTGTTGAATTGGGATTTCCCCTGCATTACTCAATAAGAAGTTGCTGGCTTTCTGGGATGAAAATCCAAAGACCTCCCTCCCACCACCCCACTTCATCTACATCCTTTGTACACCGAGATCTTTGAACTGTCGGGTGGTGAAGCCCAGTAATAAACTCACTCAGCCTGGTAACTAAAAGGATGGATTTCACTAGGGCTAGCTCAGAGACATGTGCTCTTACATAGTATGCTAACTTTGCATCACAGGCTAGGGTGACCAACCGTCCGTAAATTTCACGGACAGTCCGTAATTTTGGCCGTCTGTCCGTTGTCCGTGAAGGATTCTTTAACGGACGCCATTTGTCCGTAATTTTAACCGGGCACAGCTTCCACCCACCTCCCTCTTTGACTCCGAGGCTGTTCCAAAACTCAGACACCGAGCAGCATTGGAGAGGCACAGCGGGATGGCAACGCCTCACACCTCCAGCCCTTGATGAGCTGTTAAGAGGTGCTTGAAGGTGACTGAGAGGGAGGGGCTGCAGGTTCAGGAGCAGCGACATCTATTCAGATGCAAACAGCACTGAATGCGCCTGTCTCTGCAATTTAGAGGGGCCTCACACATTCCATTTCTACCCAGGGCCCCAAACATCCTAGACTCTGCCAGATTACACCGACCTTGGTTCTTCAAACATGCAGTGTATAATGTAATAAAATTAAGAAATGGCACAATCGCACCCACACTGATTAACAAAGTATGGAGGACAATCAGTTAAACCAGTTCTCTTAGAGTATCTCCTGTAAGTACTGTACATCACAGTGGGGGTGGCATTTTGGACAGAGAGCCTGTCTTCTTGTCTTGTGCAGGAGGGGGTGAGGAGCCCAAGATGATACTAGAATACTGCATGCAAACCCCTGTGCCCACCCTGGTGGATCCTGTTCCCCCGCCTGTGATTGCTCCTGTCCCCCCGCCAGTGATGGCTCCTGTCCCCCCCCTGTGATGGCTCCTGTCCCCCCACTGTGATGGCTCCTGTCCCCCCACTGTGGTGGATCCTGTCCCCCCCCCCTCCCCACCTGTGGTGGCTCCTATCTCCGCCCTGGGTGGCTTCTGTCCCAGTCCTGGAACGGCTCCTGCAGCGAGGGTGAAGTTCCTGATGGGCCTCTTCTCAAAAGGGCTCAGCTCAAATTAATACGGAAAGGTGGGCGAGTAAGTAAGTGAAAGGATGGGTGGATGGCTGGATGAATTAGTGAAAGGGTGAATGGATGAATGAAAGATTGAATACATGGATAATGAGAGAGGATGGATGTATTGATGAGTGAGGGGAAGGAGGGATGAGGGAAAATGTAAATACCTGGATGTATGGGTGGATGGGTAGCTGGATGATGGATGAGGGGAAGGATGGATTGATGAGTGGAAGGATGGATGGATGAGGGGATGGATGGATGAATTGAGGGGAAGGATAAATGGATGGGAAGGATGGATGGGTGAGGGGAAGGATGGATGATGGATGAAAGGAAGGATGATGAGGGTAAGGATGGATGGATGGATGAGGGGAAGGATGGATGGATGAGGGGAAGGAAGGATGGATTGATGAGGGGAAGGATGGATGAGGGAAGGATGGATGGATGAGGGGATGGATGGGTGAGGGGAAGGAATGATGGATGGATGAGTGGAAGGAAGGATGGATGGTTGAGGGGAAGGATGGATGGATTGATGAGGGGAAGGATGGATGGATGTATGGATGATGAGGGGGTGGGTGAAAGGATGGATGATGAGGGAAAGGATGGATGAGGGAAGGATGGATGGATGAGGGGATGGATGGGTGAGGGGAAGGAATGATGGATGGATGAGTGGAAGGAAGGATGGATGGATGAGGGGAAGGATGGATTGATGAGTGGAAGGATGGATGGATGAGGGGATGGATGGATGAATTGAGGGGAAGGATAAATGGATGGGAAGGATGGATGGGTGAGGGGAAGGATGGATGATGGATGAAAGGAAGGATGATGAGGGTAAGGATGGATGGATGGATGAGGGGAAGGATGGATGGATGAGGGGAAGGAAGGATGGATTGATGAGGGGAAGGATGGATGAGGGAAGGATGGATGGATGAGGGGATGGATGGGTGAGGGGAAGGAATGATGGATGGATGAGTGGAAGGAAGGATGGATGGTTGAGGGGAAGGATGGATGGATTGATGAGGGGAAGGATGGATGGATGTATGGATGATGAGGGGGTGGGTGAAAGGATGGATGATGAGGGAAAGGGTGGATGATGGATGATGAGAGGAAGGATGGATGATGAGGGGAAGGATGGATGATGAGGGGAAGGATGGATGGATGATGAGGGGATGGATGGATGATGAGTGGGTGGGTGAAAGGATGGATGGATGATGAGTGGGTAGGTGAAAGGATGGATGGATGATGAGTGGGTGGGTGAAAGGATGGATGAGTGGGTGGGTGGATGGTAGGTGGGTGAAAGGATGGATGAGTGGATTGGATGGTGGGTGGGTGGGTGAAAGGATGGATGAGTGGGTGGGTGAGTGGATGGTGGGTGGGTGAAAGGATGGATGAGTGGATTGGATGGTGGGTGGGTGAAAAAATGGATGAGTGGGTGGGTGGATGGTGGGTGGGTGGGTGGATGGTTGGGTGGATAAGGGGTGGATGGGTGGATGAGTGAAATGATGGATGGATTGATGGATTGATAAGTGCAAGGGTGAATGAATGTACGTATGAGTGAAAGGGTGGATGTAGGATGGATGAGTGAGTGAAAGGGAGGGTAGATGGACAAAAGAATGAATAGATGTGTGAAGGAGTGAAATGATAGATGGATGAGTGATAGGGTCAATGGATGGATTCATGAGTGGATGAGTAGATGGATGGATGGAAGGAAGGATGGCTAAGTGAAAGGGTCGATGGAGAGAGAAAGGGAGGATGGATGGATGACTAAAAGAGTGGACGGGTGGAAGGATTAGTAAGTGAAAGGATGGCTGGATTAGTGAAAGGGTAAATGGCTGGATGGATGGGATGAAGAGTGCATGGATAAGTGTACAGATGGATAGGGTGAAAGGGTGGATGGATGGATAACGGATGGATGAGTGAAAGGATGGATGAAGGGATGGATGAGTGAAATGATAGATGGAAGGATACATGATGGATAGGTTTGCAAATAGTTGAATATGTTTGGAAATGGCTGGGCTTAATTATATACTATTGCGCGACCTCTGATGTGTCTGTAAAACTTACCTATTGTCCTGAAGTTTTGTCCTGAATTTTGACCTCCTGTCCTGAATTTGTGTCCTGAATTTTGACCCTTTGTCCTGAATGTTTACACTCACCGTCCTGAATTTGTACCAATGCCAGTTGGTCACCCTAATCACAGGCTGAGAATGCTTCACAGTTTTGTCAAAGCATATTTGCTTTGCCCTTCCCTACAAGACTTTAACAGCCATTGTGCCTGGTGAAGATGAATGCACTCGTCTTCCAGACTAGATCACGCACAAGTTCTCTGCACACACTGCCCCTGATTCCCGCCATATTTTTCTGCACAGTATTCCGAAGTAACACAGAAAAGTCGAAAGTTGTCTTGGAAAATTCTGATTCACAAAGTAGGACCTAGGGATTTTTCACTTAAAACTGCTGAAGTTCTACCAAATGTGTACAATTTACCATACTGATGAGGCAAGATAGGTGTAACGATGAGTGTTCCCCTGGGGTTTAGGGAGCAGTGCAAGATAATGATTTGAAATCCCTGGACCCGATTCACATAACCAATTAGTTCAAATTCCCTGTTGCAAATCACGGAACTTGAATCAATTTACACACATGTAATATTACACCACTATGGTGTAATATTGTGCAGCAGTAATTCTGCTCCCAGAGGCGATGAGTGAGTATTTCAGGGAGAGCATGCCATTACAATTTGGTGAACACCCACAAAGTCACATGTCTTTGATGAGTTTTTAGGTATTCACAACTTTTACATTGTCCATTTATACCCTGGATATGGTTGGTAATTTATGTCTGCCAGTGGTAGAAGGAAATCTCTACTCTGCATGTGACGGGGAAACACAATCTCCCTAATAGGTGGTATAGGAATGGGATTTCTCCACAGGGATTTTTTTTAATTTTTATGAAAAATATAAAAATGTTACTAAGTGAAAATGCACTTTTACTAAGCATTTCCACACAAGAAATTGTACAGCCAAGTGAATGTCTACAATTGGGAATAATCCTGCAGAGCAGTGACTGCCACACCCCTCAGAAGTACTGTTCGAAGTGAGAATTCCAAAGATGTGTGACTCTGCACCACAATGAGATGTAAAAATGTGGGTTATGCTCGCATTTTTGTTCACAATATGCACACCATGAGGGGAAGAGAAGGGAACATAGAAAAGGAGGAAGCATAGACGTCATATGCGGTTCACCAGAAGTAGCAACTGTGGTGCTACCCCTAGCTTGCTGCCTGCTACTCCTGGGGTCAGTGAGCCACATACTTCTCTGTTCTCTCCTGTGTATGACCTTTCAGGAAACGTTGTGGGTCTCTTTTCATTTGGGGTCGGATGTACAAAAGCCAACCTGCATGGTGGGTGCAGGTCAGGTATTTGTGCCAGCAGCAGAGCTTTCACTTTCTCAGCTGAGTTATATAACTTCCGCTCAGGGCCCCTGACCCGAGGGCGGGAGAAGCAACAGGCAGGTCCATAGGCCAACAGGATGTTCCTGTACATGTGTGTGTGGTCTATCCGTCTACGGAGCTGGTTCGCATAGGAAGAGGCAAACCAAGACCCACATGGGCCTGGAAAACAGCAGCACATCATTATTTACATCACAAATACCAAGAGCCCTGAAACAGTAGTCACCTGGACTATATATACACAACCTCAAAAGAGGGGGATAGAGCAAGTAATTGGTTGTTCTTAACCCACCTACTTATCATCTTGAGGCTAGCAGCCACGTAACTTGTATTTCAAATCTCTGCAAACAACTATTGCTATTTATTGGTAGTGTACATATGTTGTTGAATCAACTTGCTTGGCGGTGATTAATTGTGGGTTATATTGCATCATTATTATCAATTCGGTTGAACTGACTATGCCTCATGTGTGCCAAAAATAGAAGATTTGCTGCTAAAATGACCCCAAAAGAACCCCAGTATACTATTGTGCATTTGGGGGCTGGCTTGGAGTTACCTCTGCCCATACCATAACATCTGCTGCTAACTGCAATTTTTTTAAAGCTTGCACTTTAATATTTGTATTCTGATTTCAAGTCCTAATTTCTTCATCCTATGGATTTTCTGAATGTTTGCACGGAAGTTAGCTCCTGGTGAGCCCCAGGTCATATACCACACCTACAGTCACACCTGGTTTTTATCCACAGCACATTTTCTGCCTTTCATTTTAGGTTAATAAGCATGCCCATGAGGCCACCTCAAGGAAGATGTTGTTGGCTAAAGAGTCGGGCCTGCTTGAAAGATACCTTTTAGCATCTGTGCGCATTAGCGCTTGATTGCCGCCTCCAGTCTTTGTTTTGTGGGGGAGGCTTGCAGTCATGATTGTTTCATATACTTTCTATACATTTTTCAGCGAGGAAGACAAGCTCGGCTGCTACTCATGCCCCAGCTATTTTGGTGGAGCTGGCTTCCATAGGTGCTATCCATCTTGCAACTATTTTGCTTTGGATAGTTCAGCTACTGCTTTTTTCCGTCTTGGGCATGTTTTATGGTGGTGATTAGGGGGTGGGGAATAACCCCTCCGCTGCTACACATGCTTTTTATGCTTTTCTTGAATTCTGCCAATGCTGTACATATTTTGTGAGGGAGCCTTTCACTGCAACCTAGTGTATATGTTGTGTTTAGCATAGCTGCTTCCTGTGCTCTACCTGCAGTGATGACTGCACAGCTGGTTCCCATGATGCACCAGTGTCGAGTAAGGTGATTTTCATAGTTTCTGCCCATGGAGGGCCTTTGTTGTTTGAGGAAAGCTTGCACTGCAGCTGCCCTCGCTGTGTATGTGTTTGTGTGGAGGAAGCTTGCTTTCCTTAAGTGCACACCACAGCATGATTAACTGGGGTGGCCTGGTGAGCAAAATAACGATGGATTAAACCCAGATCTGTGACTGGGGGTGAATGTTTTGCCATTGTGCAACATTCCGTCCATCATCTTGTGTGTTTTGCTATTATCTGCCAGTCACAGTGCCCAAATGCCATGCAGGAATGACACTGAACCTTCATTCAGTTCACTCCTCAACCATTCCACTAAGAAACATATGAATATTGTGCTGGACTTCAGCCTCACATTGAGAACGGGGAAGTTGTTTTGCACATTCACTGCAGGGACTGAGCCCGGGGGAGTGCACTGGACAGTACAGTCTTGATATGTGCAATCCTACCGCTCTGCCCTGTTGGAAATATATATTTTTTTAAATGGCGTCGTGTCTGTTGTTTTAACTTTAAATACTTTTTGTGAATGGCAAGTCATTTTTAGGCAGGCTCAGCAAAGGCTCCTAGACTGTTCATTTACATAATCTGTACCATTTGGTGCAAGTGCTAATGCGGGATTACTGGTTACTAATTTTCTTACCAAATCCCAAACTATGTCGACTGAATCGTTGGTACCTGTCTTGGAGTAAAAGGTAATCTTCGCAATAAGTCAATCAATTTAAGAACTTACACCACTCTAAATGACCACTGACCAAAATTAAGTTTTAAAGATTTAATATAAAGTCAAAGATAACTGAAGATACAAACTTCTCAAAATGAGATTCAACAGGTAAATTGGTATCACTATAAACATGAACTTTTTGAATAGTCTGAGTCTGAAAAACAGAATAATAAGTACAAGCTCGAAAACCATCAGGGTTGCCAAAATGGATACAAGTTGCAACCTCAAAGTCATTACAGAAAAGAAAATTAAGGTTAGTCTGTCCCTACACTACTTTAAATGACATCCCTACTTAGCAAGATCTTAACCCTCTAGGTGTCAGCCGTGGTGACTTCCTAAGAAGATCACGCACTTCTCTTTGTCTCTTCTCTGATAATGGGTCTCTCCTGATCAGCCTATCTGCCTACCCATCCGCTTCCTTAGGCTCCCAAAATCATCTGCTCTGCTCTCCTCCCGGGTCTCTTTCCCTAATACCAAATCACATTTCTGATAGGAACGCCCCTTGGGACGCCCCTCACGTGGTACATCTTTGCGCGGTAAACTCCATGATGGTACTCTTGAAGACCCTCGTTATAGTTGACCTTGGTTCCCAGGCTTCTTCTTCAGTGCGCTGATACCCCCTGAAATTCCTGGAAACTCCTACAGGCCTGCGCAAGGCGCCACTGAACAAAGTCCCTTTCATTCGAGCTGATTAGGACCCTCGCACCTGCATACAGCTCGTCCTGCAGTGGGCCTCAAATTCCAGACTCCACCATATCTTTAGTCATAAAACACTCTCAAAGCTCTGTGCTGGACACCTCGCGACCTCTTCTCTAACGAGCACATGACGATTTACACGACATGACATTATCGGCTCTGGCCTACTTGATTTACATGCAGCAGGTCCCTGCACTCTTAAAATGTTAACTTGATTTAAACAGCAAACATTCTTAACTAGCATACGTTTCTAAAATAACACATCTATAAAGCATATACTTTTAACCCTAAGTTCAATAGTACATTTTGGAAGAACCATGTCAACCTTATCTCACATTAATTTAGCAGCACGTTCAGGTTTGCTGTGAATTGCCCTAAGGCCTACACATAATACTGGATTTTCAAAGTTACATTTAATTCGGACATGATTCTTTTAACATGAGAACATGAGGTTTTCACATATATTCCAACATTTCTACATTAATCTCACACCGTTATAATTATAGTTACTCTACTTAACATTCTATACATTTCACTACTGAATATAAACCACTCTGTATATTTCACTCCTGGATATAAAACACTCGTGTGCAAAACATGTTTAAACTAACTACGTGCTTGTAAATATGGCGTACTTATACATTTTTTTCAAACTTGTGCTCTCTCAGTCCCCCCTTTGATGACCTTCAGGGGTCATCATCACCAAGACACTAAAAATGTAGAACCTTTTAAAGTGAAGACAGGGCAGTTCCACCTCTTTTCATACTCTCTAATGCTTTCAGACTCTTATATTGAGTGTCCTGCATCGCTGTCAACTCTTCTTCCTGTTTCTTCATAGCTCTCTGTAACCTATTTGCTCTATAACATTGATACAAACGCACCAATCCCCACAAAGTGATTACACAAATCACAATTATGATGATGGGTTTCAGTATGTACCAAACGATACCCTTTCCTAAGTTGGCAAACCAACTTCCAACTTTACCCATTCCATGGCCTACTTTTTCCCACACATTTACCTTTGCCAGGTCCTCAATTTCGTAGTGTATGGCAGTGATGTTTTGTATATACTTCTCTAGAGGTTTTGAATTGTCTGGAATGTAAGTACAGCATTCCTGGACCTTCAAAGCCTTACAGACTCCTCCCTCTTTTGCTAACAGAACGTCTAAAGCAAGTCGGTTCTGAAGAACCATCGCCCTAATCGATTGCATCTCCCCTTCTATCAGCATCAAGGATCTTGCAGTACTGGCAGATAGCCTATCTACGACTGTAGCTAACCTCCTGATCTTAATGTCATTCATTATCAATCCTAAGAAAGGGAATGCAGCACCTAGTACATCTCCAACTACCTCGGCTGCACCCAGCCCTCGCTTCCATCTAGTTGATATTTCTTTCTTAGGCGTGTCTAAATTCTCAACATGATATATTTTAGGGAAGACAACAGCCAGATAGCATGATCCGTACCAATTATCTGGTAACTTCACATAGGCATATCTTCCACATACAAAATATACATTTGGTATTGCTTGCATCCCTTTCATAAAGTTCTTAGAGTAATACTCCAATTGAAAGGCATGTTCACAATGGACTTGACCTACATAAAAGTTTTCATAATATGAGTAACTCCTGTGAATGCACAGTTTTCCCCGTTTATCCTTATCCAAAGCAATTGGACCAATACTACCTTTTCTTTGATGTGCCCTCTCCTCCTTGGTCCAATCTGTTTCCCATTGTCCTGATGCTTTCAAAATCTTCTGCCTCCTGTATCTAGTATCTACCTGTGCTATAAACTTTTTCTCAACTTCTGATATTTGACAAGTCAGATTGTTCCTTCGAGCATGTGAAGTATCTAACGTTTTCCATGGAATAAACCATTTGTGTAGTCTGTCTTCGCTTTTGTAGTAGTCCCATTTGTTCAAATGCTTGAAATTCGGAACCTCTGGCAATGTCGAGTCGAAATTCGAGAAATAATACTCGAATCCTTCTCGTCCATAAAACATGCTCAACAATAAACTGCACGTTATTCCATATGTCAACGGAAGATGATGGTATCTGATACCCTCCTCCACTGAAGCTGGTAATTGCATACAAACGTAACAATCCTTTACTTCCATGGCATCAACATATTCATAAAGCAATTTAGCATAAGCATTTGACTTGTAATTTCCCTGTGACTCGTCGGTGTGAAGCCTTTTTATTTCTGCATCTAACAATGCTTTGTCTTTCTCATTGATGTTTCCCTTCTCTTTAATAATGGTAGTTTTCGGTGTTGATACTCCCTTATCCTCCTTAACTGCGGTTTCATCCCCTTCGTGTCCCGCTAGGAATGAAACAGTTACCACTAAAATTATAAGAGAAACCACTACTCCTAAAAGTATAACAGCTATACATTTTGCCCTGCGGTTCGGGTTGCCAGCCTCCATGTTCTCAAACAGTGTAGTTTTTGACTTTCTTCCAGCATTCACTTCCTCTTCTTTTCAAACAAAGTCTTTCTCTCTTGCAATGTCTTTCTTTGAACACTTGGAAGCTTGACAATTTGTTTCCGCAAAACAGTTCAAAGTCCAGTAGAAAATAGACAACCCTAGCCCTTCTCCATCCACTAAAATGAAACCCCTATCACTTTTCTTCTTCCACTCGGCGCTAGGTTATCTTGCAACAAGTTTACAATTTCTTTTCAAAAGTCTTGTTTTCATCTAAAGTTATGTATGGCTCAAGGAGTGACACTACGTCTTCATAAATGTCCATCCGAAGTATCATTCCCTCAGGTTCTGGACAGTTCGTCCCACAACATGGAAAGTCAACTTTTTCTAGGATTATTCTCCTTATTTCGCTCAAGACAAGTGGACGGACAAAATTGAGAGTTAGCGTTTTTTCAATTTCCACTCCTGGTACTATCAGTTCTACATCCACAATTACAAAGGGGTCCGTTCTAATCAAGATCACTTTCTTCACCTTTCCAGTTCTGCGCCCCTTTGAAGACATTCACAATAAGGTATTAATCCACAACAATAAGCGCTCCTAGCATTTCTACTACTCGCTCAAGCATTTCCAAACGAAGAAGAGTTCCCTCCAATATTGGATATCGTGAACAGCAAACTGGAAACTCAACTGTCTCTAAAATCAATTTTCTTATTCCACTCAGGAGAGCAGGATGAACGATGTTGAGTGTCAGCAACCTTTCGGTCTCCGCTCCTGGTAGTAGAAACCTTATTTGCACTGTGATGATCGGGTCAGTTCTGATCAGTTCCACTTCCCTGATCCTCCCTGTTCTGTGTCTCCCAGACATCTGCAACGAGGTAGGTCCAGTCGGGAGTAGAGTATCTTCTACTAGGCACTCGCACCCTCCTTGATCTTCTAAGACCCTCCTCGGCTTGATCCTGGATATCTTCTTCTGGATCTGAGTCTTCGGATATAGGAGTAAGCGTTTCTTCCTGGGCCGACCTCAAACTTAGCCTTCTTCTCCTAGTTGGCCAAGTGGCAGCTCCAAGCCTTATTCTCCTATTCCTTGTCCTCCCACTTGGTTCTTGGTCGCTCCGATACGGATCTGAGTCTGAGTCGTATTCACTTCTGCTCTCTCCTTCAGTTGCGTCTTCTGTCTCACTGCCGTCCTGCCTTCGCTCTTCTTCTGAATCCGTTGCGTTCCCAACTTCTTCCGACACCCCCTCAGCTGCCTCAATCCCTTCTTGCGACTCTTCTTCCACTTCCGGGCTTTCGTCTGGGACGGGAGCTGTTCCTTCTAGAGGTGCTGGAACTCTTCGAGTATGGGATGCATGGATCCAATTTGGCAGCCCCCCGCACTTCACCGCGGTGTTCGTGATCAGGATTACCTGAAAGGGCCCACGCCAGCGAACATCTAGGCAGTTCTTCCGGACGTGTTTTTTAACTAAGACCCAGTCCCCTGGGTTCAGGTCATGACACAGGTTCCTCGCTGCTGGAACTTCAGCCGCATGCACCTGAAGGGACACAGAATGGATGGCGTCAGACAGTCCTTTACAATAATCCAAGATCAGATCATCTGTAATATTCAATAGAGCAGTAGTTGGAACTGTAGGAAGTCTCATGGCCCTCCCCATCAGGATCTCGTGGGGAGAGAGACCTGTCCTCCTATCAGGTGTGCTGCGCATGCTCATGAGCACTAAAGGAAGAGCATCTGGCCAACTCAAGGATGTGGATGCCACTACTTTAGCCAATCTATTCTTCAAAGTGCCATTCACTTGTTCCACAATTCCTGAAGCTTCTGGTCGATAACTACAATGCAGCTTTTGATCGATATTCAGTGTGGAGCACAACATCTTCACTATTTCGCTGTTAAAATGTTTTCCTCTGTCAGATTCCAAAGAGGCAGGCACCCCGAAGCGTGGTATCAACTCCCTGAGCAACAATTTAGCCACTGTGAGTGTATCGCACCTACGTGTAGGGTACGCTTCAACCCATCTGGAAAATACGCATACAATCACCAACACATACCGAAGGCGATTGACTCTTGGCATTTCGATGAAATCTAGTTGCATTCTATTGAAAGGCCCCCCCGACCTCCCAATGTGACTCAGTGTGACTGGTGTTCGTTTGCCTACGTTCAGCTGTTGGCAAGTAACACATCGTTTACATACTGATTCTGCTGCTATTCTAAATTTAGGGCAATACCAAGTTTGCCTAAACACTCTCATCATAGCATCCCTTCCTAGATGTACTGGACCATGTATTTCTCTCGCCATGGGATTAGCTAATTCTTCAGGTAACACAGCTCTCCCATCTGCTGAAACCCAAAAATCCATTTCACTTCGCACACAACCTGCTATTTCCCATGCCTTTTTCTCTGTTTCAGGTGCGTTCTCCTGCATTATTCTTAAATCCTCCCAAGTGTCTACAGTTTCTAACATCATACTTAATTCAGTCTTTTCTTCTGCACCTTCTATTTCCACCTTTGAGAAAGAATAACTTTGTTCCGCACAATAGCGTGCGACTTCATCAGCATATCTATTACCTTGTGACACAAAATCTGTATTCTTAGTATGAGCTACACACTTCACTACCGCGATGTCAACAGGACCTTGTAATGCTTCTATCAGCAATCGCACAAATTCTCCATTTCGAATGGGCGAACCAGAGGAGGTCATGTAACCCCTCTGAGACCACAACTGCCCGAAATCATGAACCACACCGAAACCATATTGGCTGTCCGTGTAGATGGTGACTCTCTTTCCATTTCCTGCTATGCAGGCACGAGTTAGGGCAATAATTTCTGCTACCTGTGCGGAATGTACTCCTTCCAGGCAAGCGGCTTCCACAACTCCAGTAATGGTACAAACAGCATAAGCTGCTCTCAACCGACCAGTATCGTCTCTTAAACATGAGCCATCAACAAAATAAATTTCATCGGGGTCAGACAATGGCTCATCCACAATATCTGGTCTGGGTTTCGTGCATAGTTCAGTCACATCAAGGCAATCGTGGTCTTCACATCCTTCGCCTTCTATTACCGTAGGTAATGGCATCAAAGTAGCAGGATTCAAGACAGAGCATCTCCTGAGAGTCACGTTTTCTGCGGCAAGTATAACTTGCTCGTAACGCGTGAGCCTGCTATTGGTCAGATGCTGCGTCTTCGTCCTGGTCATTAACAATTCAACTGAATGTGGTACATACACCACTACTGGATGTCCCATCACAATACTCTCGCTCCTTTCAATGCTGACACCCGTTGCAGCAACGGATTTGAGACATCCGGGCAACGCTGCGGCTACTGGATCTAATGTAGCCGAAAAGTATGCAACTGGTCTACGGGCATTACCGTGGGTCTGTGCCAAGACTGACAAAGCACATCCCTCTCTCTCACAGCAGTAGAGTGAAAATGACTTTTCGTAATCTGGCATTCCCAGAGCCGGAGCACGACATAAATCGTCTCTCAGCTGTAAAAACGCCACCAGACATTCTTCATCCCATGGTACCGGATCACTCACCTCCTTGTGCGTCAGTTTCTGTAAGGGCTTTGCTTTCAGTGAAAAGTTAACTATCCACTGTCGGCAGTAACCCACCATTCCTAGGAACATTCTAACTTCTCTCTGTGTTGTAGGCGCATTCATTTTCATTATCGCCTCAATCCTCTCCGGGGACACCTTACGTTTCCCTTTTTCTAACCTGTGCCCTAGATACTGTACTTCTGTCAAACAATACTGCAACTTGCTCGGAGATACCTTATGTCCATTTTCAGCTAAATGATTCAGTAAGGCAATTGAATCTACTTTACAAGCTTCCTCTGTTTCTGACGCAACAAGTAGGTCATCTATGTACTGTACCAGAACCGAGTTCTGTGGCAGTACTAGATTCTCAAGATTCTTCTTCAGCAACTGATTAAAGATGGATGGGCTATCTGTGAATCCTTGTGGGATTCGACACCATGTTAAAACGCGATCTTCCATTTTAAAAGCAAAAAGATACCTGCTCTCTTCATCCAATGGGATTGAAAAGAAAGCCTGACAAAGATCTATCACTGTGAACCATTCTGCTTGACATGGTATTTGAAACAATATCACTGATGGATTCGGTACCACGGGACAACATGAAACGACTATGTTGTTAATCTTTCGTAAATCCTGAACTATCCTAAACTTCCCACTAGGTTTCTGCAAACCCATAATCGGGGAGTTACAAGGACTGCCCACGATTTCTTTCAGTATTCCCTGTTGAATCATTGACTCGATCACAGGCTTTATTCCCGCAATCGTTTCCTGGGACAATTTGTATTGAGGCGTTCTTGGAAACTCAACATTTGGTTTTACCAGAATTTTTACCGGTTCTACCCCTTTAATCAATCCTATATCTTCTCCTGTGAAATCCCACACCTCTGACGCCACTGCATTTCTTAAATCTTGGGGAAGTTCTTCTACAGTCAGAGTAGGATATAGTTCTACACAGAATTTTGAATTGGCCACCTTAAAGGTAGCATCATCGTCGGTAGTCTGTACCTCCACTCCTTGTGGGGTGCAGTATATGGTGCAATTCAATTTGCATAACAAATCCCTTCCTAACAGACATACCGGACTCGAGTCACAAACCACAAACTGATGTTCGTTCATATGATTTCCTATTTTTACAGATACTGGTTCTGTCAACGGACTAGTCATTCTTTTATTTGCGACTCCTACCACCTGAATTGTTTCCCCTGACATTGGCAAGTCTGGAACCACCGCTGATCTCAGAGTCGAACGAGTAGCCCCAGTATCCACTAAGAACGTAGTGGGACACCCTGCCACTTCTGCCTCAACAAATGGCCCTCTTTGATCCACTTCTAGGACTGCCCCGAGGGTACAATCCTCTTCACTGCTCACCCGTTGTCCTGTCAATGGGTCAATGTAATAACACTTTTCTTCCTCGATAAACAGAGGCATTTGTTTAAAGACCTTTCCCCCAGCTGCTATCTTCGGTGGCTGTGGGAATTGGGCCCGTGGAGCCGAAGTCCCCCCTTTGGCCACCTTACTACTTGGGACTGTCACCTTTTGCACTGGGTCTTCTTGGACCTGTTCTTCTACTTCTAGCTCTCCATTTTCAGGGTTAAAGGGACACTCGCGTCGCCAATGCCCCACCTGGTGACACTGATGACACTTTGTCGTTTTCTTTAAAGTGGCAAAGTCTATCCTAGGTCTCTGCCCTTCTTCATTATCTTTGCTCTGACCATTTGGTTTTCGTCCCATCCCCTGCTTCTGCTGGCCACCCTTCCCAGCGGACTGCATTTGCACCACCATCAATTTCTCCTTTAGATTCTTGGCTTTAGAATCTATCTCGTCACTGCAGTACCTCGCATATCGTAAAATCTCATCTAGTGGTTTGTTCTGCCAACAGATTAAATGTTGCTGTATCATCAAACAAATATCAGGTCTCAACCCCAAGACAAACTTTGACACAAACTGCCCTATATCTTTGGGATCCATTACATCTAGTCCACTGTATTGCTTGAATGTTTTCAATAATCTTTCATAAAACTCGTGAACTGTCTCCTTGGGTTCCTGCCTTGTTCGGTCTATTTTTACCCAATCTATGTCCTGTGGTGGTACCTTATCTTTCAGCCATGCTATTACCCTTTCATACTTTCGCATGACAATCTCAGACGGTCCATTAGTCCGAGCATCCCTCAATGGTTCAGCATTTGGCCATTCGACACTAGTCTTACAAGGGGTCCACAGATCAGATGGGACCACGATGTCAAACAACGTGTTCAAATCAATCCACAATACTTTCGAGATTTTGACAAACCTCTCTACCTGTTTATACCATTCGACTGGATTGTCCCGCAACTTCGGAAATGAGTTGGTAAATGCAGCTAAATCTCCTCTACTCCAGGGCACATGTACATAATTTCCGTTTGATATTTCTCGCAAAGGGAATGCCTCCATCTGCATTACCCTTCCCTCAGGGGTCATCACATTTGTACTTCGCCTAACTGTGCCCTTTTTCGACCACCTTTCTTCCCATTTATCCAGTTCCCTCCACACTCTTATCCCTGTTACCAGCTCTCTTATGTGTGTTTTTAATCCAGTAGTTCTCTTCTCATCTAGATCCTGGTCTGCGTACTGTAATCTGTGGTTACTCTGCAATGCCCTTGTCCTAGACAAATCCACGGCATATCTATCTGCCAAATCAGTCAGTTTCTCATGAAACGCTCTAGCTTTCCTAGTAATATCCTTTGCCATGAACAATAACTCATCCTGTTCATACAATTCTATCCTTTCCAAAGGCAATGTTCCATCTATTATCTCATCAACATCTGATTTTAAACTGGTAACATCAAGCCTTTTTGCCTTAATTTCAGCTTTCAAGACACTCAATTTAGCTCCTCCATCCGCATCTCTCCCATCCCAGCTCCGAGATCTACGTTTAGGTATTGGTGAATTATAGGGAGTCCTCCCCTGTTCCCATCTCTCTAGATCCCATGCCTTTCCATCTTCTCGGGGTGGGTGGTGAAACACTCCTTCATGCCTCATAGCCCCTCTCTCCCCATCCGGGCTAGTTTCACGGGATGCAGGGTAAGATGTTCCATTACTCCCTCTTTCTTCCCTACTTCCCTGTGATTCCTGATTATTCGAGGCGTGGCGGGACCTATCGCTGTTCTCCTTTCTCCAATGTTGAACGTCTTCCCCGAGTGTATGATGAAGGCACCTAAACCTATTCTGAAAAGCCCGTACCGCCTCATCTCCTCCTTTCCCCCAGAGACGGGACATTTCCTCACATTCTACAATCCTAGTATTCTGTTCCGGTTGTTCTCTCTGATTTGTAGGACATGCATCCCCTCTATTCTCTTGACTTTGGCCTTCCCGGCCCTGACTGCTTTCGCTGGCCCCACAATGAGATACTGTCCCATTGCCCCTGCTTTCCCACTCTGGTTCTGTTCTTGTCCTGTTACTTGGAGATACTACGGACCCGTCCCATTCCCTCAAATCAGCTCTTAACTCTGAAAAAGATCTTGGCCGTGGTCCCCTTAGATCCATTGGTCCTCTCGGTCCTCCCTGTTCTGAATTGGGACCAACAGTTGTGTCTAATGGGGTGTTCCATGTTACCGAACCTGGCAATTGTTTCCATGCATTTGTCACATTATTCCTCCTTTCCATCTCAATCCTTTCCCTATCCAATTGCCTTTGTTGTTCCCCTCTATCTCTCTCAGAATTATAGATCGAAACTATGGGTCCTATGGTAACAGGCACTTGAAGAGCGTCTGGCAATCCCACAGACTCAACCCTTTCGGTGTTTGGCGTTTTCTGCACCACAAACCTTCCCACTACACTCTGTACAGTGTTGTTTGGAGGTGTTTCTCCACTTTTGATAGGTGTCCATTCCGATATAGGGAGTGGTGTATATCCCTCTATGTCATTCCCATCTTCCCTTGCGAGCCCTCTATCTTCTATCAACTCCACTCTCGGAGGTGGTCTATCCATTAACAATCTGTTTATCAGATTGTCCTCCGACTCGCTTTCCTCGTCTTCTTCCATGAGGTTTCCTCCTCCTGACACCTCCCTCATCGGATACATTTTCTCCACCTCGATAGTCTGTACTCTCCAACGCTTTTCCTCCTCATCCCATTTGGAATCTCGCACTGCCCTTACCGATCGCGTCAGTCTTTGTTGACGCCTGTTCAAATTTCGGTCGTGTGCAGCCTTAATCCATGCATTAAGAGCCTCAAACTGTGTTGGTCTGGGCGAGGGTTTCAATGAGGACATGGTTGCTTTTAGCCGATGTAACACCTCTAATTTAAACGTCCCGTACCTCGGGAACTGCATTTCCTCATTCCCTTCCGTAAGCTTATTCCAAGCCCCAATCCACAATATCGTATGCAGCCCCACATTCGTTGCCATATAATGAGCTGGCGTACCCTCCGGCGGAGCCTCCTCCCCGTAATAATGTTCACTTCGTTTACGTTTAAAAATCCCTTTCAAACACTTAAAACACTTCATGATTTCTCTTTTCTCCGCGTTCGTTTACTTCCTGATGATATTCCACCAATCTCAGCGCCGTTCTCACTAACTGGCCTATCCGTACGCGACTTTCCTCCGACGTCACGCTAGCCGCCCAACCAGAGCGCGGCTCTAGCTAACGTCACACCAACCGCTCAATCAGAGCGCGGCTCTAGCCGACGTCACCCGTCCCCCTTCGCAGCAGTTCCCCTCCTTTCTCAGCTCGTCTCCTCGGTCATGCACGCATCCCATTTATACTCTGAAAAATGATTACTTCCGTCCAAGCGATCACCTTTCTTGACTGTACGCCCACAGTCTTTCTGTAGTTGTCACCTTAACTTGGCAAGATGTCTTTCCGTTTACTTCCAGACAATCGCCTTCTCTGATAGGTTACTCACACGCAGTAACTTTCGACCAGCGTCCGTTACTCATACACTCACTCTTACACTCCCCCTATCTTGGATCCACGGCGGTCAATGGTACCTCGTGACCTCCGTACTATGGTCGACAACTACCCTGGATGTTCGATACACCCAAAACCACTTAAGCTCTGGCCTGAACTTAAGATTTCACCAGTTCACCCGTTTACCAGGTTACCAGCTTACCAGGTTGCGCGCGCTCACAACCTTCTCTCATTCACACTACAGGCATTCAACTCCGCAAGACATTACAATACAAATACAACACAAAACACCGCAATCTGTTCACGCATGACCCTTTTTATACTCACTCTCCGATACTGCTGCTTTTCTCGCACCGTCTGCACCTTTCGGCACACGATTCTTCCGCTGCTCGTCTCTCGGCGTCTCGGGCCTTGGGGTAAACTAACCTCTCTAGATTACCTTCCTCAAGAAGATAACCATCCTCACTCTGCTACCAACTGCTAACGCGGGATTACTGGTTACTAATTTTCTTACCAAATCCTAAACTATGTCGACTGAATCGTTGGTACCTGTCTTGGAGTAAAAGGTAATCTTCGCAATAAGTCAATCAATTTAAGAACTTACACCACTCTAAATGACCACTGACCAAAATTAAGTTTTAAAGATTTAATATAAAGTCAAAGATAACTGAAGATACAAACTTCTCAAAATGAGATTCAACAGGTAAATTGGTATCACTATAAACATGAACTTTTTGAATAGTCTGAGTCTGAAAAACAGAATAATAAGTACAAGCTCGAAAACCATCAGGGTTGCCAAAATGGATACAAGTTGCAACCTCAAAGTCATTACAGAAAAGAAAATTAAGGTTAGTCTGTCCCTACACTACTTTAAATGACATCCCTACTTAGCAAGATCTTAACCCTCTAGGTGTCAGCCGTGGTGACTTCCTAAGAAGATCACGCACTTCTCTTTGTCTCTTCTCTGATAATGGGTCTCTCCTGATCAGCCTATCTGCCTACCCATCCGCTTCCTTAGGCTCCCAAAATCATCTGCTCTGCTCTCCTCCCGGGTCTCTTTCCCTAATACCAAATCACATTTCTGATAGGAACGCCCCTTGGGACGCCCCTCACGTGGTACATCTTTGCGCGGTAAACTCCATGATGGTACTCTTGAAGACCCTCGTTATAGTTGACCTTGGTTCCCAGGCTTCTTCTTCAGTGCGCTGATACCCCCTGAAATTCCTGGAAACTCCTACAGGCCTGCGCAAGGCGCCACTGAACAAAGTCCCTTTCATTCGAGCTGATTAGGACCCTCGCACCTGCATACAGCTCGTCCTGCAGTGGGCCTCAAATTCCAGACTCCACCATATCTTTAGTCATAAAACACTCTCAAAGCTCTGTGCTGGACACCTCGCGACCTCTTCTCTAACGAGCACATGACGATTTACACGACATGACATTATCGGCTCTGGCCTACTTGATTTACATGCAGCAGGTCCCTGCACTCTTAAAATGTTAACTTGATTTAAACAGCAAACATTCTTAACTAGCATACGTTTCTAAAATAACACATCTATAAAGCATATACTTTTAACCCTAAGTTCAATAGTACATTTTGGAAGAACCATGTCAACCTTATCTCACATTAATTTAGCAGCACGTTCAGGTTTGCTGTGAATTGCCCTAAGGCCTACACATAATACTGGATTTTCAAAGTTACATTTAATTCGGACATGATTCTTTTAACATGAGAACATGAGGTTTTCACATATATTCCAACATTTCTACATTAATCTCACACCGTTATAATTATAGTTACTCTACTTAACATTCTATACATTTCACTACTGAATATAAACCACTCTGTATATTTCACTCCTGGATATAAAACACTCGTGTGCAAAACATGTTTAAACTAACTACGTGCTTGTAAATATGGCGTACTTATACATTTTTTTCAAACTTGTGCTCTCTCACAAGTAATGGCAAAACTGCAATGAATGTTGTCCATAGGCAATTTATCATACAGCTTAATGAATGTGAAGGGTAATGGTGTGCAGATTTCTTCTATAGCTTAAATATCTAGGGATCAATTACGAAAAATAAGTGGGTAAATCTATGAAACACTGACTTGCACCAATAAGCCACAGAAGTGATCCCCAATCCTGACTCCTGTTGATTGTCCACTGATTTAAGGTTAAAGAAAATATGCAATTTAAATCGTCACTGCCTCCCAGACCCTCAGTGTTTCCCTACATAAGGAAAGCATTTGTTGTGTGGAAATAGATGACTAGGGCAGTATCGCGTTTAAAATGCTAATTTCTGCAACTTTTAGGCGTCCAATTTCAATGGAAAATGCCACTGGAAATGATTTTGAACACCAATAAAGTTGTGACCTTGTGTATGTTCCCAACATTGGAATTATTAACACCCCTGACGCGCCCACAAGAGCGTTTTTTTCCACCCACTTTTTTTTTTAATAACCGGATTTTACTGTTTTCAAGTCAAACGAACCAGCCACATACTGCTCTCGCAATTGAATCGTTTGCACATCGAACAACACATAGTGGATGTCCAATTATGTATTATCTCAACCTATAATATGTCCACCACTTCCCCCTAACATTCCTGTGCTTCAGCCTTGGATATATATATTGGCTCGTCTTGTTTCACGCCCCAGTCCATTCCCACCCGCCATTCGGCCAGGGGTTTGGAGACCGTCAAGTTCCAGTGTCTGGCAATGTCTCTTTAAGCAAACATGGTTTCGAACTCAAGCAGAGAATTGTCACTAAATCCTCCTACCAGATCGTCCAGACTACTCAACAGTGCAACACGGCCAGAAAATTCGGTCACCTGGTAGATGTGCAGAAGATAAGATTGGCATCAGTGCCGGTAAATTGCTGCCGAACCTAGTGGCTCATTACGATGGCGGAATGATTGGAACCGCTGGGACGGCGGTGGCGATCGCTCTGCCACCATAATGAGATTTACCCACCGCCATATTAGGATGGCGGTGGGTATCGCGGCGGATGCAAAGTCCATCCACCACTTTTCTGCCCGTGGCAATCGTTACGACTGCCTGCCAGGCAGAGCAAGGCCACTAATATGGTGACAGTGCCTAGCACAGTCCGCCATATTAGGATGTGGAAATAAACAGGGCTTTCCATTGCGGCATAGGCTGGCAGGTATTTGCTTTGGGGGGCCGTTGCGGGCCCCCTCTGTGGGGGGAGGGTGTACTGGAGGGGTACCCATGGTACCCCTGCAGTTCCATGCACCAAGTGGCAGGCACCGCGTGGTGCTTGCCACGTGGTGCAGGGAAATACTGTGCATGCTCTTTTAGCATTGTGGACGGTGCTGCAACCAGCTGCACCGTCCGCAATGGTAAAAGGCCAGGATGCGCCCGCCTGTATGGCGGGTGCATCCTAATTGCACTGGTGGGACCGCCGCACGTCTGGCGCATCACCATTATGATGGCAGGTGGACTGATGTCCGCCCGCCATCATTATGAGCCCCCTAATTCTTAAGAATTCGAATTTGTAAGCATAAATGTGTATCATTACTGGAGGGGGAGTTATTGGATAACCGCAAGGAATTCAAAGAGGGTAAACTGCTGGTGCTTTACAAAGGGGTTGAGACTAACAGCCTGATTCATCATTCTCCCGTTTTGCGAGCCCCTAATAGCGATTCATAAGGAATCGCTATTAAGGACTTGCAAAACGGGATTCATGTAGAAATTGCATAAAGAATTGCGATTTCTACACATTCCTTATTTGCGATTAGCAAATTGCTAATCGCAAATAAGGAATAACTCCCCATTCATTCCTATGGGCCAAAAGGCCCATAGGAATGAATGGGGAGTATTCCTTATTTGCGATTAGCAATTAGCTAATCGCAAATAAGATAGCGATTTAAAGGGTGCCAGGGGTGTCCAAAGGACACCCTGTAGCACCCCTTAAATGCAAATTGAAACAGGTGTTGCGCACACACATGTCCAAAGGACATGTGTGTGTGCAACATGCAACTTAGAAAAATGCTTTTAAAAGCATTTTTCTAAGTTTTCGCTATTTACCACGAGGTTTGACCTTGCGGTAAATAGCGGGCCGAAATTGCGAATTCGCAATTTTTAAATGGATGATGAATTGCATTTAAGGATTCTCAAATAGAGATTCCTTAAATGTAATTGCTAGCAAAACAGCGAAATCGCTATTACTGATTTTTGCATTTGGGATGATGAATCCCAAATGCAAAAATAGCGCTTGCAAAGGGCCAGATTCTCAGAATCTGGCCCTTTGCGAGCCGATTTCGGCTTGATGAATCAGGCTGTAAGATTCATGTTTATGCTCATATGTGTGAAATGACACTTGTTTGCCAGCAGGTGCTCAGCGGGTCACTACCCACCTGCCTGCTTGCCACCCAGTGTTGTTTGATATCCTCGAACACGTGTTTCTTGCTAATTGACACCCGTCAATTTGGGTTGGTTTTGGGGTGCTAGGAAACTGCTAACAGTATTTCAGGCTCTGTGCCACTCCAAGCACATGACTGCACCCCAGGCACTGTCAATCCAGCATCCTCTTCAAACAGTGGGGAAGGGGAACACACTGACTACCAGCCCCAGCCCTCACAAAGCATTCTGGTAGTTGCAGTCCTAATTAGTGTTTCTCCTCACAATCGTTTGCCTTAGGAAGTGCTGGATCTCACTGACACATGTTTTATAGTATTTGGTATACATCAGCATGGACCATTACATTGGTTTTGGGGTGCTTGGTAAGACACTTTCAGTATATAAGGTTCTGTATCACTCCAAGCACAGAGGTGCCCCCACCTGGGTTTGCCCACCCACCATCATTTAGGACATTCAAACAATGGGGCAAGGAAGAAGAGTGCCTGCACCAGTCAACTCAAAGCATTCTGGTACATGCAGTCCTAAATGGTATTTATTTTCACAATCAGTCATTTGCCACTCAGTGTTGGCAAAGCAAATGCTGGATATTCTTGGACACGTGCTGATTGGAACTCATCATCAAGGAGCAATCTTGTTTGCATTGTGTAAGAGACATATATTTGAGAGGACGAATTGACTTATAGTTAGGGAAATGATAATAAATGGTGTTCAGAATGCTCTCAGCAGTGCCGGCTTTAGGGAAGTGCGACCGGTGCCATTGCACCAGGACCCAAACTACGGGACACTGCATTTCAATATATCTTCTGGGGTAAAAGGCATCTGCTGCAGAGCTCAATGGCAGGCTATATTAAAATGTTACAATAACACTGGTGATTAATGTACTTGCTGGAGAGAGCTGAGTTTTCTCTAAACACAGTTTTGACTCATTATAAAGTAGCATAGAGGGTTCATGTTCCCGCTACAAACCACAACTAACATGAAGATCTCAGTTTTGTATTTTATGTAGATAGCCCAGTAGGTTACTGTTTTTGCCACAGAGATCTTTGTGTTACTTGCTGGTCATAAATTACAACTCTTCCAACATTGCAGAGACATCTATGAACCAGCACCACAAGGTCTAGGTTTAGAACATTATTGTTATTTTTTTCTCAATCATTCCTTATTCTGAGGTTGGCAGAATGGTTCCTTTGGGTAGTAATACATTCTTATCAGTACAGACAACCCCAGCCATTGCATTACGTTTTAAAGCATGTGTTTTTTGTTTCTCCAGACCATGCACTCTTAACATATAATGCCTACCAGTATGGGTGATATGTAACTCCTGCACCTTGTAGCCCTCAGTGACTTATGTAACTTTTCCTATACATTCATTTACACACATTTATGATTATTTGTCTCTGTATATTATGTGTGTTTGCTGTAAAACAATACTACCTTGCGATGAACAAATCTATAAAATAAATTAAATAATTGTGAAAGAGGGGCTATTAAGAGATGAGGGGCTCCATTGGAGGATGGTGGTGAGGGATAAGTAGAGAAAAGGGTCATGGGGCGCCAAAAAAGATTGCTGCACAAGGTACCACCAGTGCAAAGTAAGCCCTGGCAGTCGGGATACATTATTTTCATTGCAGTTTCTGCTGGCACTTGGTAGAGAGGAAAGGCAGGGGAAGGTGAATTGAGAGACATTAATTAGTACAATGACAGAACAAGGCACATACCAGGGTGCTCACAAGCAGAGACTAGAGATCAAAGGAAAAGACAAGGACACGCTCTGGCTGTAAGCAGAGGCCTGAGGAAAGGAACTGTACACACACAAGGTTAGAGGGTAACAAGGATTGATGAGAGTGATGTACCTGCATGTGATCAGATGCCTCTCGGTAGCTAAGGGAATGCCCTTTGGACTGATATCAGTAGATTGCTCTTAACAACAGTCATACAGCAAAGTCATAGCTTATACAAGCTTTAGGAGGCTATTGTACTCAGTATAAAGATAGGCCAAGACTCACAGTACTGAAACAGGTAATGCTCAAAAGGACCTGTACACAACAGGTAAAGTCTTTTCCTTATCTGATGGGAACAGAGACCAATACAAATATCACACTGCGAATAGATAAAGGGTGCAACAGACAGTGGCACTGTTTCAAAACTCATATGGGAAACCAGAGTGGAAAGAAGTACCAAAATACAGGATAGCCAAAGATCAAGAAACAAATGTAAGAATCAGTAAAGAATCCGAAAAAGAGTCTAAGGATGGAATCTTTAACAGCATTCTCTCAGAGGACAGTAGAGAGGACAATGAATCCAGAGGGAATCCTAGACATGAAATAGTAAGCCATTATACTAAAATCATGAATAGGGTTTTAAAGAGAAAGCTGTATCCAAGAGGCAATTGGAAACTAATGCCTTGCTGGCAGGGCCTGACTGGGAACCAAAACCGGCCCTGGCAAAGTGCTCGGCTGACCCCCCGGGGGCTTGGGGGTGCGGCCGAGCTGTTTGCCAGGGTCTGTTTCGGGTGGTTTTGTTACAGGACCAAAATTGCAGCTATGCTGCAAAAACGTCCCTGTAACAAACACGGCCCCCACCCTGGCGGCCCACTGGGAAAACGTCCGGTGCCTGATAGGGCCAGTCTGGCCATGTCTGCTGGTGCTGGAAAATACGAGGATGAACTCAAGAATGTACCCACCAGGACCCATGCTGAGACATGGGCTAGAATGACCAACAGGGATAGCTTGTTCTCTGAAAGGACAAGGGAGATTCTGCAGGAGGGGTCAGCACACACAAGGGAGTACCTAAAAAACCATGGAGGGAGAAGGACAGGTCTTGAGCTGAAGACTGGAGCAGATTGGAAACTAAAGATTGGCCTGGAACATAACAGCCATGTTCCCCAGGTCTTTGCATGACTAATTAGGTCAGTATTGTTTTTTTGTCTTAGAATTCTGGGACTTGTAGTATTATTTAACCCACTATAAAACCAGCACCAGAATTCTAGGAAAAAAACACAAGAATGGCCTATCCATTCATGCAATGACCTGGCAAACTTGGCAGCTATGCTGGAATTAGGTAACACCTATAGAGGACAAAACTAGACAGGCTACACATACAAATGCACAATACACAAATGTAAGGCAATAGCAAAATACAAAGAAAGAGAACAATAGACAAATAACTATAAATGATATGCTTCGTGGAAAGTGAATTATCTTTAACGAAAAAAGATTTAACAATAGAGCAAAGAGAAGTTAATCTCACAGAATTTTGGAAAACACCCAGTAGGTCTTTTAGAAGAAGAGTGCTAAGTGAGTCCCTGCACAAGAGGCACCAAGGCTTGGTAACTTACTGGCACCCTGAGGAACAATAGCTAAGATTTCAATATAAACACAAGCGAGGGCAAAGGGAGCAAGGTGAACGGAATATAGAAACGGGGTAAGGGAAAAGAAAGACCAGATTTTTAGTAACAGGGCTAGAATTATATAGCTCAAGGAACATTGGAATACAATACTAAAATTCTGCATATAAACAAGGACAGGACTGGCAGTATGTAGAACAAACTAGGAACAATGGAGCACAAGACAAGGAATCGGCACACCAACAAGGTCATTGCAGACACTGGAGTACAAGACAATAAATCTGTATACTACAGGGACAGGAGATCTATAGCAACAAGCAAGAAGAACTGACAAGCTAATGTAGCAATACTACAAATCGGAAAATCAAATAATATAACAAAAAATGCCCAAAGCACACATAAAACAGAGGCAAGCCTTGTTACAAAGCAGCAGACAGTCATAGTTTGCAAAGAACCTCGCAAGTAAGGACAGAAGCAAGAATGCTGTACATTGAGCTCAAAAGGCTGGAATAACTGGGAGCTCAGGGGGCGAGCACGCGTGCAGGGAGAGAGGTGGGTGTGGGTAATTAATCAGGTAACCACAATCAAGGAAGACTACACAGGGACTTAGAGAGGGAAAGGCGAGGAAGGCTAAATGAGGAGAAAGGAAACAGGGACACCAGGAACAAAGAGCAGATTGAAGCAGAGAGAGAGGGGAAAGTCATCTATGTGTCATACAGAATCCTTCTAAACAAGGGATCCTTAATATTTAACAGAGCTCCGCCTCAGAACGTGATTTAGGCAAGGTTCGTCAACAGAAGACACTACAAAGCCCATGATGCCTCACAATAGAGGTGTGAAAACCAAGACTGAAGTATGATGTCGAGTAAGGTCTGTGATGTGTTGGGGAGTGTACTGACAGGAACTGGTCTAAAAACAAAACCCTATGTGCTACCTGATGGCAGAATCCAGAGAGTACCCAACAAGCACTGAAAGCAGCACAAAAAAATGTAAAAGTAATTAAGAACAATATTAAATATAAACAAAACAACTCAAGAAGAACAACAAGAGGTTGCTGAATACATTGCAACAGAAGGGCTGTAAGTACTGAACTAGAATACTAGCTGCATGGGATGGAAAGCAAGACAGAAACTAAGGGTGGCTGTGAGACAATGGAGCTCACGGATAATCCAGAATGCTAAACAAGGCAGTAACTGAGCCTCAGATGACACATTATCATCATTAAAATCTATATACGGATGATAAAATCACCTTAAAAGAATACACACAAAATCACCCGTATCAGATTCATAGCTAATAAATAACATACAATAATAATAATTAATAAAAACAGTATACATCACATCAATTAATCAGGTCTCGATCATCTGGACACCAAGGCAGCTCGTAGATGGATAAAACAGTAAAAATAACATTGTCGGCGGGAAACAGCTAACGATACATCAAGGCTAATCTAACTTGGTTAAAATTCAAAGATTTCAGCGGGGAAGTTGAAAACCGATTCCTCGGCCAACTAAAATACGAACAAAACATTATAAGATGCAGCTTGTCCTGCGGAGACTGTTGTCACAGCCACAGGGTAACCTTGCCTCAGGCCTTGCCCACCCACATGGGGATGCCAAAAGATGATGCAATTGGTTAAACCTAAACCTGGCCAATAAAAACCTATCATGCTGTGAGCTGACCTTGCCGAGATAGGGCTCCACCCACTGCAAGGTTTCCAACAGCAAATGACCCGGAACTGATAATTTCTGAAGCTCTAGACACTCTCTCTTCAAACAGGAGCGTTCTAAAAACAACCTTTTTAACACCCCACAACTCACGCTGGGAAAGGAAATTGGGGCACTCATAGATATTGGGTCTGCCTATGTGAGCAAAAGCAGCCTTAACGTAGGCAATCCACAGTATTCTATGAGTCTGATCAAGAGCCAAATGGTCCGCAAGGATCACCCGATTGAACTTCAACTCAGCCCCACTCCAGATCTTAGTCCAGCACAAAAGCGGGTTTAGGGATAACAAGTCTGACACTTGTACAAGCCCAAGCTCTGTCTGCACCAAGATATGATCCCGAGAGTGCCAGGCCAAAATGTGCTCAGTAAAATGGATTCCAAATTCAGTGAACTGCCTAATACAGCCCTTCACGAGAACTCTCACAATAGACCAATAGAACATGTTGCATGAATCGCTGTCTCTTATGCTCCATCAGACCGTACTTGAAGTTCTGGGGTTGGAAAACATCTGATAACAATAGTCAGGAGAAAGGATTTAAGCTGTATAATAAGGCTCTGTAGTCATGTATGACAAAGAGAGATAAGAAAGACAATAAAGTATGTTACTGCTATGAGGTAAGGGAGAGTTTGCTAGGAAGAGTAAGAGGGTGAAAGCAGGAAACATGCCCATTACGAGTGAAATTAATAAACAACATCACAAGTGTGTAAATTGATCTGTGAGAAGGAGAACCTTTAGCTAGAGGTGTTAATTGGAATGCCAAATTCAGTGGCGCATCCTCCGCTAAGAGCACCACCCCACTGCCAGGAAGCAGCAAAAGAAAGGAAAAAATAAAATGATAACGGAATGTTATTATCATTTTATTTTTTCCTCCTGCTACTACAGTGCGTGACGGGCGGGGCGGACCTGCATGGGAGGAGTGAGTGCAACGACTGTTTTGGTCGGCCCTCTCGGGCTGCCCAAAACAGTCATGCGCACTTTCCCCCTTCTCCATGCAGGCTGCATTACAGCTTGCATGGAGAACATGCCCACCCATGCTGCCCCTGGCTGGGCGCTGTGTCGTGTGATTGAACGTTGAGATTGGCTTAGGGGTGGGAGCCAGGCTGCCTGCTTCCTGTTCTGAACCGGAATCAGACGCAGGCGAGCAGGAGAGAAGACGCAGTACCAGGCGGCGGCAAGGTAAGTGTTATTATTTTGTATTTTTTTCAATGCAGGCCGCGCTCCACCAACCCCACACTGCGCGCCTGCCCCCACCTGCGAGCTGTGCCGGCCGCCCCATGCCAAATTGTTTACTTATTGGTTGATTTTCTATTTTAATAAAACATGTTCATTTAATTGTCCAACTCTTTGATGTTTGTGTATCCAAGACGTTCAAATCTATTCAACTTGTCATTCACACAAAATTTTTTTCTCAGTATTTAAACAAGATTTAAAAAATCAGCTTTTTAAGAGAAACATCCGAATCTATTCTCCTTTAGAAACCTAGATCACTGCCTATCTCTCTACAACAGCTATCTCTTAACTACTCTTGTAACCCCTGGGGATTTTATACTATAACACGCATTTCATGCACTACCATGATGTTCCACTCCATTCTCTATTCCTCTAATTACTATGTAACCCCTGAACTAATTGTTCATATCCTGTAATCAGTTCCTCGAATGTTACTTTTTAAGTCTGGCATGACAACAAGAGCTCCAGTAAGACCTAATGTGAGCAACAGAAAAAATGCCTTTTAGAAGTACTACTTAGAGAGGCGTGTGGGCTTCATACACATGTTGGTGTCCTTGAGTACAGCATTTAATTGGGCTGAAGTTATGTGCCTCCACTGAAAAAGATTGCTTGTATTGCACTTTTGGCTTATAGGAAAGTTTATGCTCAAAACAAGCATGGCTGTGTTGGTTATGGTGGTAAGCCAATGATCAAGGCTACAGGCCTGATCTGCATATTTAGAAAACCTATGATAAAGGCAGTAGGCCCAATGTATTTATTGTGAAAAGCATATTTTAAAGTCTATAGGTGTGGGTGGATTGTTATTTAGATGTTCTAAAGCCTGCAGAGAGGTTAGATGGAATCCCACAGATTACCGTACTAGGCTTCAGTTTTGTTGTTAGCTACCACTTCTGACAAAACTTGAGGATAGAAGATTTGATATTCATTGCTAAGACTGCTTAGGAGAAATTGTGTTTGCTTTGGCAATGGTAATTTTTGTATACTGTTGTAATTTTATCACTGTATGTCTGATGGTTGCCATATGGGAAACCTTCTACTCAATACAGCATCCTGGAGTTGGTATTGTGACAAGCTGATGTCAAAGGCTATAGGGCTGAATGATTCACTTGGTACATCCAATACTATACATCTGATCTGCTATTATGAAATTTGTAACAAAGACAGTAGGCTTGTCTTATTTATTGTGAAAAGCATTGTTAAAGCCAAAAGGCCTTTAGCAATAGATTGTTATCACATTATGTTAAAGTCTGATGTGTTGACAAAGGTCATTCCATGTCTTGGGTGCGATGTAGGAGAATGAGCAACCTCCAGTTTTGCTTTTGCAGATGCCGGGAATGTATGTGAGTGAGAGTGAGGCAGAGCATAGGTGTCTGGTGGGTTGGGGAAAGTGTATGCAACTGTTCAGGTATTTTGGTCCTGTGTTCTGTATGGCTTTGTATGTGTATGTGGGAAGTTTGAATTGGCTGCATTTGTGAATGGTGAAGCTTCTTGATGTGTGGTGTGATCTGGGTACGGCGTGGGAGTTCAAGTATGATTCTTGTAGCAGTGCTCTGGATGGTGTGAGTAGGAATTGTTTGGAGATTCTGGTGTAGAGAGTGTTGCCTAAGTCCAGCCTGCTGGTGATGAGTGCATGTGTGACAGTCCGTCTGGTGTTCTCAGGAAACTATTTGAAGATCTTTCATAGCATGCGTAGTATTTGGCAGCAGGAGATGCACACTGCGTGGACTTGAGCCGCCATGCTGAATTTGTCATCTAGGATGATCCTAGATTTCTTGCATGGTCTGTAGATGTGAGTTTTGGTCTTAGGTCCAACAGCCACCAGGTGGAGTGCCATGGGGAGGTCATGTTGCCAAGGACCAGTACTTACATCTTGATGGAGTTGGGCTGTAAGCAGTTGGTTCGCATACAGTCTGCTATCATGGTCATGCAGTTGGTGAAGTTGATCCTGATGTTGGTTGTCTTGTCCATCAGGGAGAGGATGAGTTGGTTGTCTGGCATAGGAGATGACTGTGATGTCTTGTGATCAGACGATGTTGGTGAGCTTTGGAATGTATATGTTGAAAAGGGTGGGGTTCACGGACGGTCTCTGTGGGACTCTGCAAATCAGTCTCTTGGTCTTTGATGTTAAGGGTGACAGCCTGACCCTTTGGGTTCTTCCAGTGAGGAAGGAACAGATCCATTTGAGAGCCGATCCTTATATGCAATCTCGTTGAGTCTTCTTATGAGGGTACTATGATAGACAGTGTCGAAGGCCGAGAAGGATAAGGGCCACTGTTTCTCTTTAGTCCAGGATGATTCGAAAATGTTGGTAGAGGCCACAATGAGAGCTGTTTCAGTGCTGTGATTCTTTCTGAATTCTGATTGAGTGTTGCCTGGAAAATGGTGAAGTTCGAGTTGGGTTGTGAATTGCTTGTTGACGGCCTTCTCAATCACTTAGGCTGGATAGAGGAGCATGGAGATGGGTAGGAAGTTGCTCTATTGATTCAGGTCGACTGTGGACTTCTTGAGGATGGCGTTGGTTTCTTCAAGTTTCCATTCATCTGGAAAAGGGGCAGACATGATGGAGGTGTTAATGATGTGAATCAGAGTGATAATACTGATAGGTGATACTCCCAGGTTGTAGATATACTGGGGGCATGGGTCTGTCTGGACCCCTAAGTGGATGGTCCGCATAAATGCTGCTGTGTCGTTTCTGGTGATGGTTGTCCATTCGGTCTGGTGGGCATCTTGGTTGGTGGTTGCTAGGTTAGCAAAGACTTTTCTGGGGTTGGGTTGGTGTGGAAAGTGGCTGTAGATGTTTGTGATTTTGTTTTGGAAGAAGTTGGATAGGTTGTCACAGAATTGTTGGGAGGCAGCGATGTTGTTGACAGTGGCTAAGGGCAAGTGAAATCCCACAGATTACTGTAACAGTCAAGAGTTTTGTTATGAATCAACAGCTGCCTGAAAATGCGTGTGCTTCAGTGGCTGGGCTGGTGGTCCACTCATTTAGTTTTAATTTTTCTCTCTTTAATTTCTTTCCTTCTCTTTTGTTTTCATTTTTAGAATACAATACAGCTCACCAAACAGAGCTAATGGGCCTCTTGCTTGTTACTCAATTGCTCTGCAGTGTGCCACAGCCAGCATGACCGCTACCTCTAAACCTGGTGATCATCAGGAAATGGTATTGACAACAGTATATAATTTTTTTTACTCTTCCAATGTGGCCAAAACATTGATTTGGGAAGTGGCAGCCATGCTGGAATTTTACAACAGGGATTCAGTATGTACAATACCCTTGCAAGATGGCCATGCGCTGGTAAGTTTAATTGTATTTATCGTTGCAAGCATATGCCCCCCCACCGTTATGTTTACACTGCATCTTTTTTCCTTTTTTCTGTTATTCTTTTTTTTAATTTATATTGTGTGTCCTCTGAAGCTTGCATGTGTTTTATTGTTGTTGTGTAAGTGGGTGAATGCACAAATGAGTCTCTGAGTGGACGAGAAGATGCATAAGTGCAAAGACTATTGACTGAGCATAAAAGATGGCCTGCTGAATGCCTAAAACCATAAATGACAGAAAAGGCACTTTTGTGTAGAAGACAGAATTACTGGCACTGCCAATACCTGATATTGCAGTATCATGTAACACGTTTTTTTTATTGTTCACTTGTTTCTGTTGTTAACCCTTAACTAATTGCCCTGTGAATCACTTCACATTCTTTTGGACACTCAATAAATGAATTCAAGAAATACCTAAAGGTAGTTCGCATCACAAACAAAAAACATGTCAAAGGCAGTCTTCTAGAGGTCATGGGGTCGAATCCTTTCGAGGTGGGTAAATTGAGCACGATAAATTGAGCAATGGCAGCATCTATTACTTACAGACCTTAGAAACAACAGAAGTACAGTATTTAGCTCCATGTAAAAAGCAAGTTATTACTATTGTCCTTTAACATGTCACCATCTATAGTCTTTGTGTCAATTAGCAGCGTTTGCCTCCAAGGCTAAGGCAATTGTTCAAATGCTTCGTTAACTCTCTTTATTACATTTTGTGTAGCTATAATTAGTATTAATATGCACCTTTGAATAGATTGGTAGATGAATCAAAATGATTGATGGTTTGTTATGGCTTTTTGATGATTATGGATAGCAAATACTGGTGAATTATTTATGCTTTTTAAAATGTTATCAATGACCCACCCGCACTTAAGAATGTATACAATCGCTCATACCATTTCATGGTTTTGTTACAAAAGAGTTCCTTTTCAACTTTGTATCCAAGTTTAAAATTACTCAACAGAAAAAAAGAGTTACGAAAATAAACTTCTTTGACAGACAAAATCTAAAATCGGGATAACGAGTCAGGGTAACGCGGGGATAGTTGAACATCACCCTAGCTACCGCGCGCCCTTACAATCTCCAACCACGACGTGTTCCCCGGGAGCGGTATTAACATGATGAGTTGTGACATTTGCCAATGCTTCCTTTACAAAGCAGTGCATTTCGTACATTTCAAGTTATGGAAGCATGATCGAGTGGAGGAAACAAGGTCTAGTTCTATAGCCGACCTTGTCCCTGCACAGTGACTTGGTACCTCTCAGTAAACAGTACACAGAAAGGATGGTCACATCAAACCTTTTCACGTATGCCCATGAGATTTATTCAAATGGGGGGACACTCACTTTCATGATTAATGTGCAAACGTGCACAGACTCTGGTAAGTGTAGCAGGTGCTGTGGCAGTGGGGTCCAGGGGTCTGAGAAGCCCTCCGAACCCTAAATATGACTGCATTTTACTACCAGACTGTGAGTGGCATTTCTTGTGCGCCCTTTAGAGTCCATGGTTACCTTGCAATGCTGCTGGCCAGGTTAATGAGAGGTTTCTGCTCGATAGTATTATAACTGAAGTACACAAAAAAGTAATGTATAGAATGCTTGAATGAAACTCGGCCTCTAGTAATTACTCTGGCTGTATCCCAGTCCATCATTATTTTGCACACCAGTCAACCTTAGGGGCCGATTATGATGGCGGACGGACCTGAGTCCGTCCGCCACCATAGAGAAGGAGGGACCGTCCGCAGGGGCAGCGGCGGTCCCTCCGTGCAAATTAGGATGTGGCCGCCACCCTGGCGGTCACATCCTGTATTTTTATCATTGCGGCGGGTGCTGCTTGAAGCAGCACCCGCCGCAATGATAAAAAAGTAAGTTGTGCATTTGCATGCACAAAGCGGCAGGCACCTCGCGGTGCCTGCCGCTTTGTGCAGGCAAATGCAGGGGGGTACCATAGGTACCCCCATGTGCACCCCCCCCCTCCCCCCTTCACCCCTGGGGGCCCGCAACGGGCCCCCAAACACAAATCCGTATGCCTTTACACGGCGGAAATGCCGCCGTGTAAAGGCATCATTCCACAGTCATCCTAATATGGCTGGCGGTGTCTGATAGACACCGCCAGCCATGTTAATGCTTTTCCGCCGAGGGCGGAATCCGCCCGCGGCGGATTAGCGGCGGACAGATAGTAAGACCCACCAGCCATCCTAATATGGCGGTGGGTCTTGCAAGGCTCCCCGGCGGATTTCCCGCATCCTCCGGGCCGACGGTGGCTTTCGCCGGCCCGGTGGATGCGGGAAATCCGCAATCGTAATCGGCCCCTATGTTTGGACTCAGCCATTTGCAAATCAGTCCTGACTCTGTTTCAATAAGAACAGTCCAGCCCGAACTGCCGGACCAGGTTTTCCCTGAACCGGAACACAAGCAACCGAAGACTGGTTTCACTCTTATTAGGGCTCATCAGTCAGGTATAGCTTAGTTCCAGTGCCACAGTGGGCATAGGACTCGTGTCTGGAATATTGATTACACTAAGGGCATCACATTGATTTAAACAAAAAAGTGATGGGTTAAATGCTTGAATCAATTTCAGCCATTGGTATTACTCGGACAGCATCCCATTCCATCGGTATTTTTTGCCCAAGATGCCACATCAGATTAGACCCAGCCATATGTAAATCAGTCTTGGTCTTACTCAAATAGGAAAAGTCCAGCTCGAACTGCCAAGCCAGGTCCTCTCTGAACCAGAACACAAGTGCTGTAAGACCGGTTTTGCCTTAGTTGGGACTCATCAGTCAAGTGCAGCTTGGTTCCAGTGGCACAGGGAGCATGGGATCTACGCCGGGGCTTACCCGTTGCACTTAGGGTGCACACTGAAGTAAACAATGTAATTGTGTTGTTGGTTAAAGCGATGAATAGTCAGTCACCTTAAGCAGAAAACACAATCTTTGACAGGGTAAACCCTCAAAGTCACTAAATTAATTGGAGCTCAACTCCCTGGGAGCTATAGCACAGAGAGGCCGGCCTTAACTCACTAGACAAGAGAAATTCCAAACCAATTTAGAACTATAGAGTACATTTTACCAAGTAAAATGAACCCCAAAATAACAACAATTTAATAGGGGGAACTGGAGATGTGACTTTTAAAGTTTAAAATATATATAGCACCAAAGTGTGCGAACCGTGATCAAATGATTGTGGTAAAATGGGACCTAGTTGCGATTTGAGGCTAACCACAATAGAGAGCTGGTCAGATACAGGAACCTGCTTCGACCCGGTCATACGGTTTACCTTGAGAGTTTGTTTCAAAAATGGAAGTCGATCACATTGTTGTTGTTCCAGTTATCTTTGTAAAGAGCTCTGCTGCTCATTGAGTCGGACTCACACTACATAAGACAACAAATAGAGAGATTTGAAAATTAAATATGTTTCAACCTATCTTAAACAGTAAATTGTTTTCTACATGAAAGTTTAAAATGTCTTCAATGTGGAAAAGGAAAATAACATCTCCTGAATCCACAACATATTTAATATATTGCATGTCTAGGGAAATATTACCTAGCACACAACATAAACCATTTTTTCACTGACACCTGACAATAAGTGTCCATGTACCACCCAAATCAATGTTACTCATTTTATCACCCAGAGAAAAATTAAAATTGAAAACTGAGTTAGCCCTGCAGAGGCTCAAACTTATGCGAAGCAAATTACATGACTTTGCAGATGGTGTATAACCTCCTCAGCTATGATAGCATCATTGCAGCTTGAAACCTTCAGGTTAGATATGAATCTCTGCAGCAATTGCAGGAAACTACTAAGGCCCTCATGATGACCGACTCATTAATTCTAAGGGGCCAGTAACAGAAGTTACCAACCTCATTGAATTATAAGTTATGTAGGAGCAATGGAAGTCAGTTAATTCATCCAAAGGTATCACCTGCTTCAAGCAGGCACAGTTCCTTGGTAAACCAATAGAGAAATATATGTGGGAATCAAAGTAACACTGATTTCTGCACATTATTCTCCAAAATCTTGTAATACCTGTTATTCCTCACCCCCCAGAATTACAAGGACTCTAACTCTAATCTGAAGTCAGCGGGTGGAATAACGGGTACTATACTAGGACAGTACTAATGAGGGCCTCTAAATTAGAACTGGGTGGAGTTTGTGGAATTCTGCTATGTGTAACTCCGCAAAGTGCCAAAAACACTCTGCTGTGCTCCGTAGAGTTCTGCAGGCAGGGCAGTGCAGTAAGTCACGCTGCCCGTGCTGATTTTTAGCGCCGGGAGTTTGTCCCATGATGTAAAATCAGCTTGAATGGAACCATGCGCATCGCAAGAGGGTGCTGCTTCTTTCTGCCGATCGAGTAGATGTTCTACTCGGGCAGCAGCTTCCTCAACGTGAGCGGTAGCAATCTGCCACGACCGCCTGCGTTGACAAATCTCGCCGGGAGGTGGTCTAGCATATAATTTTCCTTGCTCGTGCTCGCCAACTTGACATTGGCAAGCAGCAAAAGAAAAAAAACTCTGCTCCATGCAGAATCTTTTGGAACTCTGCTCTCTACGTGGGGCACCGAGTGGGCAAAACTCCACAAACTCTGGCAGCGGAGCGGAATTTGTCGCCCACCCCTACTCAAAATCACCAGAATAGGATCAAAACCTGAGTCCTAGAGATTACATGGTCCTCTACAAGAATACATTAACCACCATATTGGCTAGTGAAATCTACTGAAGACATACAGAAGTAGGCAGAGGGTGCCTTAACCCACTGAGCTGGCTTATACACTTGAACAGCAGTTGTGGCCATTGAGATATCTCAGTGGATTAGTGTTCCTACTGTTAAAAGAATATGAGCAATCTGAAGGTCAGAGATTCACATTTAGCTGTAGCCACCTCAGTTTTCATTCTTTTCGGGTTGATACATCGAGTACCAGCGAGATGCGTAAAAACACCTATTATTTACAGTGCTACTTAACTGAAAGACTTCGAAAATGAGTGCTGTATATAAAAACAGACAGGTGCAAATGTGTTGTTTATTGGCTTCCATATTTTCACATTTTGTGCAAACAACTGCTGGGAAGGAGTGTCACGTTTTCATACGATGGGTATCTACAGTTTAGATGCTGCATTAAATTAAGGCAGTAACCCTTCTGGCAGACCTGTTCAAGCCTTACCCTTACCCTAGTCTTGGCACCTGGGCACAATGGGGTGGCGGGAGGAGCGGACGATGGCACATCTGTCGACTGAGTACATTGGTTGCCTTTTCTCCACCTAATTCGACACTTATCCAGCAGATATCGGTGGCTAGGAGGCAAGAGGTGGGTGGTTGAGTCAAGAAGTGAGGAAAATGTTGTTTTCCAATTATAAAAGAGTTTAAAATGCTCGTCGCAACACATATGGGGGTTTGATCAACATTTTACCCTAATTATAAAAGTGATCATTTAGAGTGGTTACGGCTGAAAAATTGTCACATTTTGATTAAAACGGGGTATAAAATTCTTGGTTTGACAGGCGTTTTCACACTTATCTTGAAAAAAAAAGTTCCCATTGATACCTGAAACATTTTATTGGAAAGTTCAAGCAGAACCAACACCTTCCTGCCAGAGGGGGTTATGCTGCTGGTCACGACGAAATCATTTTGCAGGTTGCGAGTTTACTATACGGTGGAGGGTTGGTTCTGTGGAAAGGGTTTTAATTCGTGCGAGCATGGGGGAGCACTTTATTTATGGACTTTTAGTCTATAATTTTCTTGAGGGAATTTATAGCTTGTTGTTTTAATCTCTCACGGTAATGGTGGCGTTTATTGAGCACAGATTTAGTGATGTAAAGAATCATATAGCATGATACGAGTGGCAATTATTTCAGGGATAGCATGTTTCACATAGGGTTACGATTTTAGTTTCAAGCGAACTTTGCAGAGTATTGACGCTCGTTGTAACATTACAGTTGCCCCAGATGAAGGGTTGTGGAGCACGAAATGCACTGGGTGAATAAGTGTGAGGCTGCCCATGATGAACGGTGAATTTCTACATGACACAGAAAAAAAGCCTGGATGGGCATTAATTTCTTTAGCATTCGAAAAAGTTTGGAATCATGCTGCCTTTGTTGTGAATTGCGACAGCATTGAAGAAGTTTGGAATCAATATGGATAAAATACATTAAAATGGATTACTTTATTACATTTGGGCTCTTGTTAATAAAATTCATTACTGTTGTCTATTAGGTAGGGCACTTGCAGCTGGCAATTGACGACGCAACACAAGTTATAGAGGAGAGGAAGTGACACATGTGAATAAAAGACAGTGATGTGATATGGAGACAACCTGTTGCCATAGAATTGTGTTAGTGTGGTGGCTGGCAGTGAGGCATTTGGTAATAGTTGTTGAGAAATGTTTACTTTGTTTGCACCAAATGTGCAAAAACCTAATGGCCTCTCTATATGTTTTTAATAAATAATGGAGTCCTTTCTGGCGATTTCTTGGGCACCAGGCATCTTTACACCTACCCTGATGTCCCGATAGAGTTGGGGACAGCCTGCAGTTACTCTCCCCTGCCGCCGCGGCCGAGGGGGGAGACGACTACAACTCCCAGGTCTTCGTGCCGCATCACCCCGCCCACCTCCGCCCACTTCCGCGCCCAGAGGCGCTCAAAGGAGCGGCGATCCTCCCGCATCGCGGGACGCGCCGGGAGAAGCCCGGGACAAGGGCACGGACGTCTGCGACAGTCCGAGGCAGGGCTGGGCCACCCTATTGACAATTTGCAGGACAGGACATTCAGGTGATTTCATATTTGGACATTGGAATATGGGTATTTGTTTGTAATCTGTTGCCATTGGACACAGTATTACTAACGGTGCAAATAGGCTGTTTATTCATCCCATATTGATACCTGTTGCTATAGCGTAGGGTTGAGATCAGCCACAGGACCCTGGGTGCTATTATATAGGTCCCTTCTTTGTTTATCTGGCAGCCCCTGTGGAAAATGTCTAAACGGAAGTTAGAAAAGACACCAAAACACAAGGTTAATAATGGCCCCACCATTGACGAATAATTGGTTAAGGCTGTGAGTGTCATTAATGAAGAAATTACCAGGGCAGAATGACGTCTATCCTTGGGGGTAGCACCTGGGCCTGACACTATGCCAGCCTTGGAGGCTGATGTCATCTTGGATAACTCACAACCCGAGGCCCCCATAGCTCAGGTTAACCAAGAATTCCCCATCCTTTCACAGGATACACCCCTGCAGGAAGAGCAAACCCAATTACCTAATCCTAGTGACCCCCCAACACCGAAAAGGAGAAGAAATTGTAAAAAAGATCAGATTAAATTGGTGAATAATGGCAAACCTAGTAAAGGACCTGTGACCCGTAATCAAAACAAGGCCCCAGAGAACAATGATGTCCCTATTAATCTACCTGATGATCTTGTTAATATAATTATTTCAACATTGGTTCAGAAACTGGAGTCTATGCTTAAACCCCTGGTTGCTAAGTTAGACACTCTAAGTCTGGAGATTGAGAAATTGGGCAACATTCCGAAAACTAGGTATAGCCAAACCAGGGATATAGACACCAAATACCTGGTAGAAATGCCGGACCTATCACTCACACCATCAGTGGCTACGCCTAACCCAAACACCCTAACTACCACAACGGCCGGGCATTGTAATTTGATCTCCCATATGCAGAATAACCAGAGGGAGTGTACATCCAGACCCACAGCCTAGTACTTTACGTTCCAGTAGTAATGGGCAGAAGAATAACAAAAATAAATCCCAAGATATGAGTAAGCCTAAGGGTCGAGTGGAACAGAAAGAGCAGGTTGTGATTAATTTGCCGCCAGATTGCAGTCCTTATGTAGCGGTCATGGTTAAAGTCCCATCGTTAGGGGTAGAACAAATTGAAAGCCATAGCGCCCTGAAGAACAAGGTACTTCATTGGCTTCATGATCATTGCAATATCCCTGTGGCACATGCGGACCAACTCCTATTAACTAGAAGGGTGCAGTGGATAGGTCCACTCAGAAAAACCATACAAGGGGACTGCATCATTATTAATTTCAAGAATCCATCCTGGGCAAAAACGTCCCTTGAGAGAGCGGCTTGTAGCACCAGTATAGAGCGATCAATTTCACTCTACCCGCTTGGATATTTCTATAAACATCTAGACAATACCCCCTTAGGTGGAAGGAACTTCCAACCCAGTGGATTAATAGATACAATTGACTCAGTTACCCATCACACCCTCCCACTATCCAATAGATTCCATGCTTTAAGTACTCTAGACTGTAATTATTGACTGACCCTAACACAACAACATGGGGGGGGTAGATATCGTTTGTCCTCTGTCACTGATATTGATAACAGTTACTGGTACACCGAGGTATCCCTAGAGCCCGGAACACCAATAAGTAGGCCTGCAAAGCACAAGCTAATGACTGAATCCAATTATGATATAAATGAGACAGGAAACAGGGCTAAGGAGGACGGGAGTAATAGACTGGGCATATTAACACACCAACTACTATCTACATCATTAGAAAACTCCAGGGAGTTAGTCAATAAAGGCATTTTAGGCAATCCTGTAGTACCTAAACAAGGGGGAGGTTTTTCTATTATGAAGTGGAACACAGCTGGCCTGGCAAATAAGATCAACATGCCGGGTTGGAAGGATTTCATTAGTACACACGATATAGTGTGTCTCTAAGAAACATGGAGCACTATAGATGTATTTATAGAGGGGTATACGGCATATAACCTGCCCGCGTTACCGTCACCGTCAGGTAGAGCTAAAGGTGGGCTGTTAACTCTGTTGAAAAATAATCTCCCAGTCAAAGTCATGAAAAGTACCAACGTAGGGCATTTTGCACAGCTATTATTGATTAAATATAAGGGTAGTCGGGATGTATTGTTGATCAATTTCTATAACAATATTTTTAATTCCACCCGACTTAGTCTGGTCACAGAATTAAGACAGGGCCTAAGTAAAATTACTGATATAGATATCAATAATGTGAATATGGTCTGGTTAGGGGATTTTAACCTGTCTCTCTGTCCATTGTCTACGACCAAAGTATCTAGTCTACAATCAGATGAAGGGCATAACCGTCTACACTTTCCACATTGCTCATATGGTAACACCCTAAATGCAGTTATGACTGAATTGGATTTAGATATTCTGCAATGTGCGAAAGATGTGAACGGGAAGGATATCCCGACTTTTACAGGAAGGTCATCCGAGAGCTGTATAGACCATGTCATAGTCTCTGTTAATATTGCCAACCTATGTACCATCCCGCAGATTGTTGCATTGCTCATGAGTGACCATAATCCAATCACATTGGAATTATATGTCTGGGGGATTAAGAAGGCTGATTTATGTACTGTTGTTAACAATATCGTACCAATACGCCCGAATGGCACAAGAATTAGGTGGAAGGGTGAGAACTCGGCCGAATTAACAAAAAAAATTGTGATGGCATGTGGTCATGAAATTGCAGATAATTTATCCTTAACGACCCAACCTACTGAGATTTTAGTTAATTTTAATACGATTAATGAACGTATGTCTAAACTTTTTACTAAGGCCGCTTCCAAAAATCAAAAACAGGATAGGGGATGGTTTGACCACGCCTGTACGGTTACATTAAATAAGCTGAAATTAGCTCTATCATCCAAACCTAGGGATAGTTCAGTTGTTCGTAGTCTTAGATCTGAATACAATTCTAATATAAGACGAAGGAAGGCTGAACTACAACAAGAAGCTTGGGAAAACCTTGACTTTGCCGCAACGACTGCCAATCATAAACTGTTCTGGGACACAGTGAATAGTACATTTCTTAAAAACGAAACTGTCCCGGAACTTTTGGCAAATGTAAATTGCATGGATTGGGTGGACCATTTCTCCAGCATTTTTAATCCTAACGATATCCCATTGATTAATATAACAACACAAAATAAATGGCCAATTATCGACCTAGGTATATCACTAGAGGAGGTATTGATAGGCATAAATAACAGTAAGGGGGGAAAAGCACCAGGGCAGATGGTGTGCCAATCGATATCTATAAATCCCTACCCGAATTATGGGGACCAATACTCACAATGGTCTTCAATGCCCCAGCAACTGAGGGATGTCCCCCCACTTGGGGGGAATCTGTCATTTTACCGATTTATAAAAAGGGCAATAAATCCGAAGCAAAAAATTACAGACCCATTTCTCTACTTGACTCCTCGGTAAAAATTATGAGTAGAGTCCTGTTGATTAGACTGGAGGAGTGGGTATCGGAAAACAACATCTTGGCCCAATCCCAGTATGGCTTTAGAAAAGACCTGGGTACTCTGGAACAGAGTATTAATCTAGAGCTCCTTATAGGAAAATATACAAAAGCTAAACAGGGCCGGCTTTTTTATGTTTTGTAGACTTAAGCAGCGCTTTTGATTTAGTGAACCATGGTGTTCTTTGGCCTGTTTTACTTAACCTTGGGGCACCCAGAGCAATTATTTATTTTTTGGCCAGACTGTATGAAAACCTATCAACTAAGGTCCGGTATGGACACCAGGGAGAATGTACCCCTAATTTTAGAGTAAAACGTGGCATTCGCCAAGGATGTGTGTTGGCCCCACTGCTTTTTACCTTATTTATTAATGAAGTGGATGAGGCGCTTAAAAAGATCCCTGCGGACTCCACTTTGGTGGATGGCAAAGAGACACCGGTTCTGCTTTACGCAGACGATGCCGTATTGATATCTAGAACACCGGTGGGGCTTCAGAAGCTAATTGATGGGTTTGCTAATTTTATAAATAATAGGATGTTGCTGATAAACAAAACCAAAACATTCACTATGGTTTGTGGAGAGAGATATAGAAACCTGAGACCATTTATAATAGAAGGTAATAAAATAACAAACGTGGAGTCCTTCTGTTATTTAGGTATCTCATTTTCATCAAATGGGGAATGGGCTTATGAGAGGACAAAGGTGCAGGCCAAACTTAGAAAAAGTATCAATGGTGTTTTTAAATTCGCCGCTAATTTGGGAAATCGGCGGGTTAAAGAAATGATTGACATCTACAAAGCCAGATGTACTTCAGTGGCTCTTTACGGTGCTGGAATATGGGGTCATCAAACATGTGGGATTTTACAAACAGAGGAGAACACCTTTCTAAAGAAGCTTTTATGCCTCCCAACCTCAGCTTCTACAGAACTTATTCACAGCGAAGTTGGCCTTAATTACTTATTGGATTTCATAGCCATGAGACCACTGCAGCTGTGTAGATCCATCTGGTCTAAGGAAGAGACCGTTTTACCAAGGCTATCATAAATGACTGTTTGAGGTTGGATAATGCAAAACGGATACCTTGGCTTAAATATCTAATTAAATCCTATGGTGACATTTTTGATATATCCATTACAGGGAACCATAGTGATTTATCATCTCTATCTCAACAGGAATTAAAAGGTACTTTCCTGACCCATAGGATTAATAATAGGCATGAAACCATTAAGAACCAGGAGACATACCAATTCTATCATATGTATAGTGTTACAACGGGTCTCCAAGGATATTTAAAAAAATTTCACTAGAAGCTCCCACCGATTTGTTTTAACCAGAATGCGGCATGGTTTAGTGCACCACTTGATTGCGTTTCCCATTATGAAAAAGCACTCTTCCTCTCCATGCCCGTCTGATGGCCATTCTAAGCAGAGTACCACGCACTTTTTACTTTTAAGTAAACTGTTTTTGGCATTCAGAATCATGTATCTTAAACCACTTTTTTTAATACATGAGGCTAAGACCATCAAAGCTGCTATGTCCTTATTGATAGCTCTGGAAGAACCGGGGATCTGTTTCTTTACCGCTTCTTTTATACTTAGTTCTATTACGGCCAGAAAGAGTATGGTATTTTAAACGTTATTTTATTCTTTTAAAAAGTTATAATAAGGATGGGCCGTATTAATATACTAATAAATGTAGGATTTTACATGATAATACTATACTATATCTAACTATCAAGGTGCAATGAGTCTATTGTTTACATTGAGCACACTGCACTTTTCTTCTTGTTGTAATTATATAGCTGCTAAGTGCCAACTGTTTACATTTAGCACATCGCACTTTATATATCATGTTTATTAAGATGTCATATAGCTGTCTAGCTGCTAAGGTATATTTGTTTACATTAAGCATATCGCACTTTATACATCTTGTTTATTATGATGTAATCTTGTAGTTACAAAAATGTTATTGTATTTTCTCAATGATACGTATTAAATTATTACCAGGGAAACAGTCATATAGCAAACTGTTTTTATTGTTCTGTATTAAATGTGTGCCTTTATGGTTGTCTGTCCCAACCGAATAAAGCTATATTTGAATTGAATTGTGTTACTTTCCTCTTTCAGCAATATCCAATGTATATGAATATTATATTTATGTTGGCCCTTTGCTAATAGATGCAGCACTCTTCTAGATACGGAACTGAAAGTGATGCCCAACCTGAACAACATTTACTCTCCATTCCATCACATACTCAGTAAAATCTCCGTCATCATCATCAAAGCCAGCTTTATTTGGTTTCTGTACAAACCATAAAAGCAACACAAATATAAATATAAACAGCACAACATTAAAAAGAAAAAAGTTAGAAAGTGCATACATTCCAAACATTTAAAAGACGACTTCCAGCAATATAAAACATATTAAAAAATTTAAGACACTCTATTTACAAATACTTACACATCACAGCTATTTCTCAGTCTTAATGCGGCTTTTGAAAGGAAACTACATTATAAATAATGTCTGTAGGTAACAGCTGTAGGTATGAAAGAGCTGGCTGCACTTGGGTGAATTTTTTTAACTTTAACAAATGGATAATTTATGTCTTCCTTAGCACAGCATAAAAGTTACAGAACATTATAAAATGCATAGTGTCCTGCAGAGACTGATTGTCACAGCCCCGGGATCGCAGTGTCTGAGCAACTTGCCTTCCACGAGGAAAGGCTCAGCGGCGGCTCCTCCGTTAAGGCGGAGGAGCGTCGCCAACTGCTCTCTGAGCAAAGCAGAAAGGAAAAATAAAATGATGATAACACAATTTTATTTTTCAATACTGAGTCTGTATTTAACTTAGGGATAGCATTGGTGGTAATACTGTTACCAGCATGACAGCAGTGTAGTCATTGGCTTAGGGTAGTCTGGGAGCCTGAGGGCTGCCGGGAGTCAGTTAGGACAGAGGAGAGGTGGCGGCCGGCAGGTAAGTAATCTTTTCTTTTTTTCTGTCTGTCTTCCCCCTCTAATTCCCCCTAGCCCCCCACCCCACCACTTCTGTTACACAACAGTTGTAACTGGAAAGGCTAACAGATCCAGCCTGAATCAAGTAAGTAAAAGGCAGATATAATTGCTCCATACAGCTGTAAGATACGGCTCCATTGCTTGAACCGATTGTGATAAGTCAATAAGAACTGAAGAACTTTGGATCTGCACACCATGAAGTTATCTTGTCGAGATTGATTAAATGATGCATTTTATGAAATGCATTATTATAAAAAAAATTGAACAGTGCTTTAGGAAAAATTTACAGCAAAATAACATACCTGGAACTTTGCCAAAATCTGAAATTATTTTAATGCACAGAAAATGGAATAACCACATGGATTATGACATGAGCGAGAAATCTTCATAACGTTAGTTAAATTGTCTATTGAAATACTAGAAAATAGAATTGAGTGGTTATTCTAATAAATAATCCAAGAAAACCAAAGTGGATTAATTTCTAGAAGGTATATGTCTGATAGCCTGATACGTTAGGCAAAGGTTATAAATGGCATCATAATGTATCAACAAGGAAGTACTAGCAGCACTGGATATGGACAAAGCTTTTGCTCTTTTGAATTATATTAGAGGAAAAAAGATTTTGCGACTGCAAAAGGGCCATTACTAATGTATAAAATCCATTCTGAAAGTCCGAAGTTTTTCTTCTCATAAGATGGGTTCTACAACCCATACTGAATCGAAATTTGGAAGGGACATGGAAGAGGCATTCCATCCAAATTGGCATTGGGTACTAAATGTATCAGTTGCTTGTGACTGTTTTTCCAGTCAAAAAGAGTCACACATCATTGAGCAGTTACCAAGTCTTCAAAGGAGTAGGTAACTGATTAATAAAGGTGAAGGGATCCACTGGGGCCCCTCCCACTTTGAAACTGGGGTGGCAGACACCGCGGTAGTTGGCATTTACCCAGGACCACTGCCTGCTCACCCTGAAGTTTTAAAAAACTGAAAACCTTTTTCAAAAGCAGCACCAGTTCCTTTAAGGAATGCGGGCTGCTTTATAAAAAAATATATGTTTTCCATTTTGGAATGCAATCACATTGTTGATGGTCTGATGTACACTGCTGGGCACCACCACTGCGATTGCAGTCAATCACTGTGAGTCACAAACTGCAACCTGCCTAACCAATATTAATTAAGGCAGGTTACTCTGCAAACACTGCAATTTGTTATTTTGTGTACTGATCTATTAGTTCATAGGTCAGTTCACAAAATCCGATTCCACCCACAAAATGGCAGTGACAGTTTGCAATCAGTTTTTGTGAATGGAATAATAGTAAACCCGGACCGCAGTTATTATTGTCTTAAAAGTGTGATATTGAGCATCAGAAGCAAAAATGATTGTCAAAATGCTGTCCCTCGCGTTGTCGTACAGCAAAAAAAAAAGAAACAACAACGCAAGGGATACGGAGGCGCTCGGGGCGCACGGACCCAATTTTCTGCTACCATACAGAAGGTTTCATTCTGTCAAACTATCCACACTGTGTGAAAGGATTGCGAGTATGATACACTTTGGATACAGAAAGAATCAATTAGTCCAAATATAAACACTGATTGAAAGGATAACGAGAAGAATGCATTTAACACACAACTTGGAGCCCTGAAGATGTCCATAAAATGACCAAACGTGTTGGCTACGACTTTCTTTAAACTACGACGTTTCTTTTAAAGATGAAGAAAAAAGAATAAAGAATATTTTAAAATATAATATCTGTTGTCGAATGCAGTGAATATATGATATTCAGTATTCTTGCCCGATATGTTTCAAGTACAAACTTGTGAACTATTGTCATGCCGGATTACCAGTAATATGGTTATACTGATTACTCTTTTGTGTGTGCTGGATCATTAGGGGGATATAATTAAAATATATGTTTATGTATATAATTCCAGTGAAAATAAATGTGGGCAAATGAATGCGTTATTTAAAGCAAATGTTGTGAAAAAATGTAGATTTAGACATTTATTACTACAGTACAAAGGTGAAATCCAATGTTTTACCACACTACATGAGATATTTTATGGATACCCTTCCTCTTGATCTTATAGGCGAGGGCAATGGGACTGTGCCACGCACCATAATTCATGCCCAACCGTGTTTTGCTGTTGGCAGGCAGCTTTTGTTTTTATGTGCCTTCTCCAAAGGGTTTTATGGAATATGGAATGAGTTACAATGTATGTTGTGCGTCGCATACCATAACTAGAGAATGTATTTGCTTTTTAGGTTTTCAATTCACTGAACCATAACTAATCTCTAACAGTATTTTTCTTTCAATTACTTGTGTTTTTATGTTATATTATACTGCATTTACCTACACACTTTGCTCTGTTTCCAACCTTCAGCCACAGATGGTGGGCGTAAGCTGCAAGGCCTGTAGTCACTCTCAATGGATGCTCCATGGCCTGCACCCAAGACAGCTCTGACAGCTTTAAAATGTTCAAAAGTCCTTAAGTTCACAATTAAATTCTTGAATTTTTTTTTAATTTACAAAGTAGAAAAAATAATGCATGTGTTCCAAATACAAATTGGTGACTGTGTCTTTACAGCACTGGTTGTGCCACCCACACAAGTATACTTATTCACAAAAGGGTATGGTAGCTTCTGAGGATAAACAAAAAACTGTTTTCCTATTGGGGTAAACAAGTCCATGTTCAAAATAGGGACACCACAGAACTACAGCTAGGACATAATGGAAGACCATTCTTATGGAAGAGGAAGCCTCACACACATATTTGTGTCATGCTTCATTATCGGCAACCTCTCCCCACTCTGTTACGACAGTGCCACCAGGGCGGACTCGACCTCCTGACGGGCCCTGACAGGAGGGAGGTATTAGATAAAAACTACTGAACAAAAGGCGAGATCCAGACCAATTAAAAATACCTTGTGGTTCCCAGGTATATCTCCTTTAATAATGGGGACCACAGATGTATCTAAAAACTGAGTCGAGACGGTATCTTTGAGGGAAATAGCTCAACCTGTTTCTTTAAGCCAACATGTTTCTGCCCGAATGTTTAGCCTTGACATGTCTGGGGCATTCTTCAGGGCTGTGGATACCTTACCTACTCAGGCAGCCTAATCACCAAGTTACATATATTAATAATCAAATAAACCCAGGTGAGTCCTACCTGAGTATGGAGTTAGGTATATTAATCTATCAAGGTAAGTAACAAGAGAATAAATAAACGTTTTAAAAAATAATTTTGGACTTCCCACATGAAAATATCTTTACATTTGTAATCATGCTGTGGACATGCAGGTGACATTCCACAGCACGTCAATGCAAAACAACACACATGGTAGGTGAAATAGCACATGCATATATGACACATGTGCACTAAAAACATCCAAATTCAGTAATTTCATATGAGGGTGTAAATGCTTCATAAAAAACAAGAGGCTATCCCTCACCCTAGATTTTAGGGGATCCTAGTCTGGGAGGGTAACAATGTCCTTTATAGTCACACCTTGATGTAGAGTGAGGGAGGGTAAAAAGATTAACTCGGGTGTAGTATACAAAAGTTATACCTGAGGGGAGTAACTAATGACTACAGAACAAGTATTCATCTTATAGCAAAGTAAACTTAGTGCTTACCAAGAAATAAAATTAGTGATTGTAGAAGTAGAACTTGACCCCAATTCGGGTCATAATAATCAAAAGTGCAGCCTTTTTAATTATATAGTGCAAGGTCTTTCTTCACTATATCGTTTGATGGAAAAATTAGACATCTGTGGGAGTTAGTATAGGTTTGAAGACGACACCGTACCAACACACGGTAACGTGTCCATTGGTTACTGTAGGCATCGCCTGTAGCTATACTTGATGTATTCATTATCCAACCCAAGTAACATGCATCATAGAACATATATACCCTGTCATCACAAATGCGATGTCCACATTCATTCAAAATGTCTTTCTAATAGATAATATTTAAGGGGGCATTCACACAACTAAGAGCTCTCTTATATCAAATTGTAGGGATAAAATTCACATTTAAAAGAGGAAGGTCCCATGGGGACACAAACACACAAGCACACGCCACTTACTTCGTCAAACGGCCCATTGTACAGTTTCACCTCAGCAAGACTGCTCCCAGCCGCTGGTACAGCTTGGAAGTGCAGCCGCTCTTGGATTGTGATCCCTACTTGGACAGGGTGCAAACGTCTGCCAACTAGAGACCCAATTTTTAACAGTTAGCCAATCACATTCCTTGAAATGTTTAATTATAATTGACAGCATTTTCACATTTGAACATATTCAGAAATGTAATGCTCAAGATATCACTGAAATTAACTCTCTGAAGCCTGCCTTGTGCCTTTTTAAAACACTAGTATGTATAAAACTATTGAATGGCTGTGTTTGAATTATCCTTGTATAGACCCAAATGGACAGCACCTCCGCACTGTCCAGAAGCACCATTAATGCAGAGACACCCTTAAGAGGTAGGTACCAACTACAGAGAAGACTCTACAAACATGGGTATGACTGAATCGCATTACACAAACTAAAAGCAAAAGAGGCGAAAAGGCACTTACAATACCCCAACACAACATACAGATTTCCATGCTATACAATGTTTCCCACTTGGGCACCTATAGTCCCTTCATTCTCCTTGCAGTGAACACTTTGTGCATTGCTGACTGAAGCGTTTAAAGTCTGCTTTGCTATTTGCAGTTTATCGAAGTTTTTTTATACATTTTACTCACAATCAATTTGAGAAAAGGGCATTCTGAAAGTAAATGTCAAGTAATGATAAATTACACTTGCATAATAAATGTGCAAAAATCAAATTATAGATTTCTAAATGGTTATTAATCAAGCTTGAAACATAATAATACAATTAATTCCCCCATCCATTACTTCCATTTTGAAAAAAAGTAAAAGAGAACTGACAACCATTTAACGGGTGACAGAAATAAATTCATTGTAGTTTAACTGAAAACCCATGTAACGCAAAGGTGTTTCTCCCATTTAGAACGGGAAAGGTGGAAGCATGCCTAACTAGTGCAATGTCCAAGACTGGAGCAAGGCTCGCCCGTTTCTGAGCATAGCGAAATAAAAGTGACATCTGAAGTGAAATGCAAAAGATCGACGGCTGCACTGAATTACTATTCATATTCTGAACAGGCTTTAGTGGCTCTGCACAGAAGCGTTTTCATAAACTATTTGCTGGAGAAATGCAGGTCCAGATTAACCAATACTTTGCAGATTTACATTGGAAAGGTGGCCAAAGTAATGGAATGGGTGCTACTTTGCATCCAGATGGCATTCCATCACTGGTACATAGGCATTCCCATGCAACCACCCTTTGATTTTGATTCAAATATCTGTCTACTAACATTGGTAGATACGGATTTGCACCATCAAGTTACACCCCCCCCCCCCCCCCCCCCCCACACCGAGACAGGCCTACTATGGAGAAAGTTTTACAACTCTTCACCTTTTTCCAACTTTATCGTTATGCTGCACTGTAGAGCACACATCTAAAATGTGGAAAGTATTAAAGCAGAGTATTTCTTCCATTTCCCTTCACACATTGTTCTCATCCCTCTACAACTTTCGCTATCACTATACATATTATAGCCTCTTACAAAGTAGGAGTCTTGGCTGCCCACAGTCCTTCCTGTAATTTATTATTACACTGCTTTTTTTACATTGAACAATCAGCTGATACCTAATCATATGATCAACCATGATTCTGAACTCCACAGGCTCTTCACTCTGTCTTGCTACGAACAGAGCCACAGTTTTGAATGAAAGAATAGTTGGTTATAGAATGAAGGGCACAGTGTAGGCGGCTGACCTGCAAGCTTGTAGGAGGGAGTCAGAAGTGTTGATAGGAGTCAACGAAGAGGGAAGATTGTTCCCTATTGTGTTTTTTAGGATGTTCCAACAGTATGACAGAAAAAGTGGTATTTAGCTACCCTTTTTTCAAAAACTCAGATCGAGTGCCCATTGTCCTGCTCAAGGTGCAAAATGAATTCAATTTAAATTCTCACAGAAGCAAAGGGAAAGAAAGTCAGCCATTTTAGGTTTGATGTAAGCTATGACCTTGATTTTAGTAAAGGTATATGTAAAATGTGCTTACTTATAGGGAGGGGCTTCTGCCAGCCCTCTTCATCCACTGGTCTCTTATTGTAACATTCACATGATTCTTCCTCCCACTTCCTCCTAGAGCATACAGCCTTTGACAATCAATCAGCCCACTCCAACCATTGGCTAACTTAACTGTAAGTGACTCTATCATTCTGTTCTTTCACAAGAAGCACATTCACACAAAAAAGAAGTTCCTTTTAGCACCAGGGACCACTATGACAATTTGTGCTTTTTGAGACCAAAAACTTTTTTACTTTCAGTCAATGTTTAGATCAACACCACAATACAAAACAAGCATTGATGAAAACAAAAGGCCACCAGCCAACGCCAGACATATTGGCTTTTTCAATGCTTATTTATTTTGGAATAAATATTGGAAAAGCTGGCAGAAGACTTTGATGGATGTTGGCCAAGGCCTTTTTACAAGCTGTGTTCAATAGCCTGGAGGGGACTTTGTATCATTCCAAGCCCTGAACGGAGGGAGATGATTCATATAGTCAAGGCACACTATAGGCAGGTGACTATAAGTAAAGTAACCCTTTAAAACAAACACTTTATCATCGATCCTAGTTAAACAGACTGCAATCGCTGCCGATTACTTAGTTACCGGGCGATTAAACACACAGATACATCCTCTGACCACACTGTCATAATAAATAAGTAACAATAACAGATACAATTAAGATTCCAGTTAAGGGCTTGTTAAGGACCTTCATTAGAGAGTTTTTACTGACAATCCCGGAGCACAGCCTCTGACTCTCTATTGAAGAAACATCTTGCTAGTTTTACGAAAAATGTAATATTTTATATTAACCCCTTCCATGCTGATGACGGCCCCCGTCCGTCATGCATCACGGTGAGCGTGTGCTGATGACGGCTGGGGCCATCATGAACCCGCCCACTCATTAAAAAGGCTGCACAGGGAGGAGCTTCGCGCGATTCCAAGATGGACGCGTGAGCTAAGAGCTCCCGGGACCCCTTCCACCTCCGGCGACTATCCTGTCATCTATCCTGATTCTGACGACGGATGTTTTTCATTGACGCCCTGCTGATGCCAGCGCTCTTTTTGTGACTTGTTTTGGCCGTCGCACGCTGCACTTACTGCGACCTGAACTTTGCGGCCTACCACGTTTGCCAACCGGGGGCTCAAGTTCCCGAGGTACCCAGGTGGCAATCGAACAACAACGGCTGGTGGGCCACGCCCTCTGCCCTTGGTGTGCTTTCGGTTTCGTTTCTGCTCCTTGTGCCGGCCCACTTCCCGATCGGAGTTCTTCCTCTGCAACTGCCAGTCTAGTGCTTGTGCTGTGCCCTTCTTCACTCGCAACTCGGTGCCTGCCACGACAGAGGTGGTTTTGCCCGAGTTTCGCACTTCCAGTTGGAGTTTCTCCCCGGTCATGACGGGCAGGACAGTTGTCGAGAGACGCGGCGCAAGAGGTTCGTCCCGAGGGGGGGCCACCCACTCTCAGACTATTGATCGTTTTACTCGACCTAAGGGCCCCCCGGGCGGATCGGGTGGTGCCCTGGAGGAAGCTGGGGACGGTGCTCCTGATGACGAGGAGCCTACTCTGAAGGACGTGATGGGCGCCATTGCGAGTATTCAATCCAGTATGGGCCAGCAGTATGAAACCCTGGCTGCTAAAATAGACACAGTGGCGGTTGATGTTTCCCTCATCAGAGCGGACCTTGGGAAAACAAACGAGCGTGTCAAGTCTCTTGATCTTAAGACCGCTAGTCTGACCACGGATGTCTCGGACCTCCAGACCACGGTCCGTAATCTTCGGACCACTTGTGACCTATTTGCCAATCGGTTGGAGGATTTTGAGGGCCGGGCCAGGCGCAACAACGTCCGTATCGTTGGTGTCCCGGAGAATTCTGCCGATATGCCTGTTGATATCCTGGTGGAGGACCTTGTGTTGAAGCATCTTGCGGCGAAGGGCCTAAGTAAATTCTTTGCGGTCGAAAGGGCCCATCGTGTTCCGGGAGGCAAGCCGAAGCTGGGTGCCGCTCCACGGCCTATTATAGCTAGACTATTTAACTTTCGCGATAGAGACGCTATCCTGCAAGCATCGCGAACCACTGGGCCCATTAAATTTGAAAACGCTTCGATTAGTTTCTATCCAGACTTCACGCAAGCTGTCCAGAAACAGAGGATGGGCTTTACGGGCGTTAAGAGGCGCCTCAGGGACCTGGGACTGAAATATGCTATGCTTTTCCCGGCCCGCCTGAGAATCGAACATGCTGAGCGTGCCTTTTTCTTCGACCGCCCTGAGGTGGTGAGTGACTGGTTGGACGCCTTACCGCAGCATACCGAGGGCCCGGAAGACTCAAGAGGAGCTGAGGGAGGCGTGGAGGACCAGGAGCAGTGAGTCTACGTTGGCACGCCAGACTACATCGCAGGGGCTGCTGGACTGTGTTTTGAGTATTATGTGAATGCCCGGGGGCGTGGGGGGGGTCTGAGGGATCTTCCTCCTCTGGGGATTTTTTCTCTCTTTCTGTAGGTTAATTTAATGGGGCGACAGGCACACTGCAAGTTGGGGTGGCTTTTGGGTCTACCGCAGGGGTGCAGGGTGGGGGGTTCGTTATTATTGGGTTCCTTGGGGGTGGGGGGGGCCCTTCTCTTCTTGTTTGTTTCGAGGCTGGGCTCTGTTTATCACTTGCTTTCACTTGACTGTTTCGAGGTGGGGAGTGCGGTCGGTTTGCTTCAGGGATGGGGGGTAGGGGGCTTAGGGTTTTGAGCTGGAATGTTAATGGTCTTGGGGACCGGATAAAACGTGGGATTGTGCTGCAATATTTGAAGAGGTGCTCCCCGGATGTGGTCCTGCTTCAGGAGACCCATTTGGTGGGCAACACGTGCCACGCTTTGCACAGGAGAGGCTATCGTTTGGTGGCGCACTCCGGCTTCACCTCAGGATCGAGAGGGGCTGGTATCCTGGTCAAGCATTCCCTTCCCTTGGAGGTGGATACCACACTGTTAGATGATAGGGGCCGCTATGCTGGCATTACCGGGAGATGGGAGGGGAAAGTAATCTCCATACTGTCTATTTATGTTCCGCCTGGGCTGCAGTCTACTACGTTCGCTGACTTGGGCGAGGTCATTCTGGGCTTGCCCGAAGGCTTGCTTGTGCTGGGCGGCGACTTCAATTCAGTGGCAAATGGTGAGAGTGATCGTAGCCCCCCCCCGGCTCCTCCCTGCTTCGCAGTTGTGGTTGGGGAAATTCCTTGATGCCTTTGGGTTGGCCGATTGTTGGAGGCAGCTGCACCCTGGCCAACTTCAGTATACCTTTCATTCGGGGGCTCACGGAAGTCTCTCGAGACTTGATTATATTGTCGTGCCTATGGTGCAGTTGGCCTCGGTGCGTGAAATCAGACACTTGGCTAGGGGGATCTCGGACCATTCCCCGATATGGTTTCACTTAGACGTCTGTTTGGGGACGGGGGGCCGTATCGCCCCGATCAATCCGTGGCATTTCCAGAACCCTAGACTCAGATCCGAGGTGGTCAAATGTGTGGACTATTATTTTGCAGAAAATGAGGGGTCTGTCTCCTCCCCTGTTTCATTGTGGGAGGCCTATAAGACGGTGATCCGAGGTCAGACCGTGTCCCTTGTGGCCGATGAGAAACGGCGCAACCAAGAGGAGGTGGTGAGTTTGGAATCTGAGATTGCGGTGCTTGAGGGGCGATTGGAGGCTGGAGTGACGCCTGAACTTCTGCATGTTTTGGCTCTTAAGCAAACTGAATACAGGGCACTTGTGACTGCTGCTGCTGAGGCGATGCATCGCGTGCAGCAAGGGCGACTCTATGATGTGGGTGATAAGGCCGGGAAGTTGATTGCGTGGCTGGACAGGAGAGAAAGATTGAATCGTGTGGTGTCAGTGATTGAGAGAGTTGATGGAGTGCGAGTCGTGGACCCGTTGGAGATAGTTGAGGTGTTTGCTCAGCATTTTCGGGTCGTATATGCCCCGGTTTCGGGCCTCCCGGAGGAGGACTCGTGCTTGTTACTTCGCGACCTTGCGCTGCCCAGTCTCTCGGAGTCTGACGGGGTGTTAATGGAGGCTGATTTTTCAGCTGATGAGGTTGCGCTTGCCATTCGCTCCCTTCGTTCGGGGAAGGCTTCGGGCCCTAATGGTATACCGGTTGAGTTGTATAAGTTGTGTCCAGACAAACTGGCGCCGTATTTGCTGCGTATGTTTGCGGCCTCGCGAGATCTTGGCTCTCTTCCCGGGGACCAGAGGCTGGCTTCCATCGTGGTCATTCATAAAGATGGTAAGCCCCGCGAGCGTTGCTCTTCGTATCGTCCAATCTCCCTCCTGAACGCTGAACCAAAGATATTGGCAAAAATACTGGCAAATCGACTGGTCACGGTGATCAGCGGACTGGTTCACCCGGATCAGTCCGGTTTTATCCCCCAGCGCAATACTGCTCTCAATCTTCGCCGTCTGCATGGCGTCATCGCGAGGGCGGGATCACTTCGTGAGCCGGCCATCTTGGTTTCTCTCGATGCTTCGATGGCCTTTGACACGGTTGAGTGGCCGTATTTGTGGGCCACCCTCGCCAAGTTCGGTTTTGGCCCTAAATTCATCACCTGGGTTAAACTCCTGTATGCACAGCCGCTTGCGCAGGTGGTGGTTAATGGCAGAGCCTCAGCGCCCTTCGCACTCGGGCGTGGCACGAGGCAGGGCTGTCCTTTGTCGCCTTTGTTGTTTGCGCTTGCGCTTGAACCGCTGGCCGCCTGGCTTCGGTGGGAACCTTCTCTAAAAGGTATTCGTTGGTCTCCGGATTTTGAAGACCGAGTCTCTCTCTATGCCGATGACATCCTGTTATATCTGACGTCCCCCCGCAAATCGCTGGGAGTTCTCATTGACGTGTTGCGCTCTTTTGGCCGCAACTCCGGGTTGGTTATCAATTGGTCTAAATCCTGTATCTTTCCGCTTACTGGTGACCCTCTTTCTCTGCCCCGAATATGTCCGATCCCGGTCTGCACTGATGGTTTTAAATATTTGGGGATTTATATTTCACTCGACCCTGTGCTGCGTTATGATCGGAATTTACTGCCTCCGCTCGCTCGGCTCCGGTCGGACGTTGCGGCGTGGTGTAATCTGCCCCTATCCCCCTTGGGACGTGCGGCATTGTTCAAAATGATGTCCCTCCCCCGGTTCTTGTATGTCGTCGAAAAAAAAGGTAGATTTGGTGCCGGCTAACTATTTTCGTGAAATAGAGTGCCTCCAGAGGAAGCTGGTATGTGCTGGTCGGCCCCGTATAGCATTGGCCAAACTCACGCTACCCTGGTATGACGGGGGCATCGCGTTACCCGACATACGGCGATACTATTGGGCATCCCAGTTGAGTGCCGTGAACCATGCTATGTATGGTCCTGTCCCGAATCCGGCTTTTGAAATGGACCGATGGCTTTTACCTGGGGGGGATTACTATAGGGCATTTTATTCTAGGAGTGCTAGGAGGAACTTGACGGGTCCCACGGCAGTGGCGGTGCGGGTTTGGAGCAGCGCGACCGCGGCTACCGGGTGGACAGATAGGCTTACCAGGGCGACCCCTTTATTTGCTGCGAAGAGGCTGGGTGAACTATGGACGTCAAAGGGGTTCGATAGATGGGATCTCATCGGGATTAATAAATTGAGCGATCTTTGGGTTAAGGATAGAGTGAAGACCTTTGCGGAACAACAGCAGGAGTATGGTCTGCATGACTCGGAATTTTTTCGATATCTTCAGGTTCGCCACGCCATTGGGTCGGTTTTTCCGGCCGGTTCTGATATTCCGGAGAGTTCCCCCCTGGAGGATAGGGTGCTGGACGGTCATGTTTTGTAGGTATCAAGGACCCCCTGATATGGATCGGACTCCTGGGTCAGGGAAAACAATTTTTGTGTAAAGGTATCTACCCAGGCAGAAAATTAGAACAAAAAGCTGGCTATTTAGAGAAACATATTCATAAACACATAATCGATAAAATTAAAGCAATGGACTGGAGTGATATCAAAAAGGTTAATTTTTAATATAAATATAAAAGATGTATGGATACATGTGATTCAATAAAAGAGGTTGCACAATACGAGTAATTATTACTTCATGTGGCTTTTCATTAATAGATATAAAGCAGACATATCGATATACATAAAAAAGGGGCTTTTTCTTAAAAATAAATTCTCTGGTTTTATGAAAAATAAGGTTGTGTGTCAACGCGTTTCGACAAAGTCATTTGTCTTCATCAGGACAGATCGGTATTCAGCCACTTTTTCTAAATGAAATAAAATAAAACAAAATAACATTTAAATCACAGTGCATTGCTATTTCTTGTATTTACACAGATAGAACATGATTCAGTTTAAAAAAAAAAATTTCCTTTTTCTTTTTCTTTTCTTAGCCAGACTTATGTTGTAGTACAAGTTGAATGAGGACACAAAGTTGGAAAACATACATATTTCATAGACATAATAAACAAACGTACATCACAGTATTCTTAATAACGGGAATATTCCTAAAAAAGTATGTTCGATAGAAGTTGGCGTAACATTTTGGGAATCTCATATTTCAAAAAAGTACCTATAGTTATAACTGAACAGAGTAAGCTATTATAAAAGGCTCTATTCAATCTATCTCACCTACATTTAAATTTTTAATGGTGGACAACCTATCTTTGAGAAAACAGAAAAGGGGAATTAGGCTAGAGGTTAATATTATTAATGAGACAGATTCATTATACATTCACTGGACTATGCCGGCAGGATATCTAATTTAGAAAACAAAGGTTAATGAAATATGGTAAAAAAGATCTGATTCTTTTAGAATTTATATTGCGTCAACTAGAAGATCAAAATGATCGATATGTTATATAAGTAGACGGACTCAAAAGAGCCTACCTCGATTTATTGATTTTTTACTGACTCTTCTTACCTAAAAAAAGAGATTATGGACCGATAGGTTCGTGGTAGATGAAGGGAGTAAGGCACCTCTCCTCTAATATCCGAAGTCAGTATGTGATAACTGTTTAGAAAAAAACAATTACGATGTATAAAATCCTACACCAATTTACTGGATGTTTCAAATTTCTCCTTATTTTAGTTAGGCGTTCTTTTAGGTAATATTCTTACCTGTTTAGACAGTATTCACTGCTTCCATCTTACTTCTACCTACAACTACTTCTCATCGTCTTTTAAAAGCGAGGGAAACCCCAAACGTTCTCCGTTGTTTCCATTAAAAACGATGTTACAGTTGATAAAGCCGGTTGTTCGTTTAGCTAGAAAAAAATATCGGTTTGTGTCAATCGCTATTGAAAGGATTACTTAAAAGGTCTAAAATACCTTCTCTTTGCTAATATTTACCTTTCGCAAAGCGCTCGGAGAAACTCAGGAATGGGCGGAAACCGTAGTATGTCTTAGCTCCGCTTTCGTTTAAAAGGCGGCTGTAGTTCAAAGGCGGCTGTAGTTCAAAATGGATGCCTGTTGAACGCGACACGGCCCGCTGGATAGAAAAAGGGTACCAAAACCACTCGGTTAGAATTAAAGTCGAGGTATGATGGGGGAAGTCTTAAACAAAATTCCGTTTTGACACAAACCGATATTTTTTTCTAGCTAAACGAACAACCGGCTTTATCAACTGTAAGTCTGGCTAAGAAAAGAAAAAGAAAAAGGAAAAAAAAAAATTTCAACTGAATCATGTTCTATCTGTGTAAATACAAGAAATAGCAATGCACTGTGATTTAAATGTTATTTTGTTTTATTTTATTTCATTTAGAAAAAGTGGCTGAATACCGATCTGTCCTGATGAAGACAAATGACTTTGTCGAAACGCGTTGACACACAGCCTTATTTTTCATAAAACCAGAGAATTTATTTTTAAGAAAAAGCCCCTTTTTTTATGTATATCGATATGTCTGCTTTATATCTATTAATGAAAAGCCACATGAAGTAATAATTACTCGTATTGTGCAACCTCTTTTATTGAATCACATGTATCCATACATCTTTTATATTTATATTAAAAATTAACCTTTTTGATATCACTCCAGTCCATTGCTTTAATTTTATCGATTATGTGTTTATGAATATGTTTCTCTAAATAGCAAGCTGGACGGTCATGTTCCAGACAGCACTATTTCTCTTATTTATAAAAAACTCATTAATGTTCGGTCGGACTTGCTGGTCCATTTGCGTGGCGCCAGGACTGCCGATGGGCTGGAGCTAGACGATGAGGATTGGCAGGCTGCGGTGTCCTCTCCTAAAGAGGCTGCGATTCCGGCGCGCTTGCGACTTGTTCAGCTGAAGGTCCTGCACCGTGTCTATGTCACTGGTCCTCGACTGATGCGTATGGGTTTTTCTGATGATGGACTGTGTCGGCGGGGTTGTGGTATGCTTGCTACTTTCCTTCATATTGTATGGGAGTGCCCGGTGGTTGAATCCTTCTGGAGGGGAGTGCATGAAGTGATGAATGAAGTCACGAATGTTCGACTGATACCTGAACCTAGGCGCTGTCTCTTGAATGTGTGGGAACCGACCGACTGTAATGTTGCTCAGACTCAGTGGGTGACTCTAGGCAACATGATCGCAAAGAGGGACATTGCGCAGTTATGGGGGTCTCAGAGGGCTCCCTTGGTCTCCGGATGGGAAGACAACATGGACTGGTGCATGTTCAGAGAGAAAATTGTCTACATTTCCCGTGGCAGGCCCCAAAAGTGGGGTAGGATATGGAACCAGTGGAATGCATTCCGTGGGGACATCTGTGAACCCCCCTTCGTTGATCCCCCCGATACTCCTGGTTCCCCTTGACTGTACACTCCGGCTCTCACATGTACAGATTTATTGATATTTTTACCGGCTCTGGGCTCCCGTTCTGTACCCCCCTCCCTTTCATTTTCCTGTCCTGAATCATCTCCTGTCTCCCTTATTGTTTCCTGACCGCTTCCTCCTGCCACACACGAAACGACCATAATGATCGGAGTGCAGCCTTGTTTCTTTTGTTGTTTGAATGTTATAAAATGAAACCGCTCGTATCCTGTCGTTTGGAACTTAACGATCTTCTTACCATGGCTGCCGGACCCCTGGTTGTCGGCTGATGAGCTGTGTATTATGTTATACCTTGTGATGTTTTCCTGGCCGGCCCGAAGGGTTGTAGGCGAGAATCTGTACTCCCATAATTTTGCTAATAAAGGTTTTTTCAAAAAAAAAAAAAAAAAAAAGGCTGCACAGGCGCAGAATCGCGGCCGTGCCCAAGGGGTTAAAACCGCAACTGAGAAAATACACACGTTATACATTCAGCCGGATTAACGTTTCATTCTGTTGAATTCTATCTAACAATATTAAACTTTAAAGAGGTGTGATAACGCTCTCTGTAAACATTTCCGTGTGTTACCGCCCCCAGTGAAGAGTTGATCGAATTGACTAATAATTAGATGGCAAAAATATAACTTGGTTTTTGAAAATGTGTGCCCAGTGGGAATGTGTTTGTAAAGCAACTGATTAACAGAATATGCTTCTTTTAAGTCCGAATGAAATGCAGAAATACCTTTGCTTCCAAAATTGCGCTGTGCTTAAATGCAATCATGTTTACAATGATAAGAATACAAAAGATGTTTTTAATCCTATGGTTCATGCAGGATTTTTTTTTAAATGTGCCCCTGTGAGACCAACTGGCTTTTGGAAGCTCTAAAGAAGGGAGGCCGTACAGAAATAGGTATTGCCTGATAAAGACTATACTGACCGAGTCTAAAAAGTGCTGGGAAGTTGATCAGTGGCCTGTACTAACTGATGCATTGTGGAATAGGGACACAGAGATATTTTTGAAGTTAATATCATCTGGCAGTAGAGTGATTTATGATCACCTAGAAGCAGTGGTCCACCCGGATAAGTGGGTAGCCCACTTTGAGGGCCTCTACAGAGAATGAGACAAGGATAAGATCTTTTCTAAAGCAGAGAAGTGGAAGAAGATCAAGGAGATGAAGCAATGGTGCACACTGAAGAGGTAGAAGCTGAAATAGACACAGAGGCCTCAAGTTTTATGTTAGCTGAAACGGCCTTTGCTCTAGGGCCGATCAAGAAAGAGAAGGCCCCTGGGTTGACCGGCATTCCCCTGGGGACCTATATTTGTCACAACCTGAAATATGGGTCCCATATCTTAACATCTTGAGCAGCTCCATTCTGAAGGGTGAGGCAATTCTGACCTCTTGGCATGGAGCCGTCATTATCCCAATTTACAAAAAGGGTAAAATGGACGAGCCAGGTAATTACAGGCTGATCAGCCTACTGGATAATACCTAAAAGCATATATGCAAGCAGGTGCTTGCGAGGTCCCAAACTGGATCTTTGATAACCTCATACTTGAAGATACACAGGCAGGCTTTAAGGACAAGGTCCGTACCCTTGATCAGGTCTTTCCCTTCAGGATACTATGCTGGAAGTATGTTACCCTAAAGCAGCAACCTATTTATATAGCTTTTATAGACCTGAAGGTGACATTTGACCTTGTCCCAATGGAAAATGTACGAAAAGTCTTGAAAGATTGTGGAATCCCTTGTGACCTTCTCTGGTTCAATGCGAACACAGAGAGAAATTATGTTTTTTATTTTGTTATTACATATTCAATGTTTTAATTCTTAATAAGGTTACCGATTATTACATCTCACTACTGGGATCCCTGCATCTACTCTGCTCACATTTCATTGTAATTCACTGTTCTCCAAAGGTTAGTGGTCAACTGAGTGCTATAATCTACACGAATATCCCCTCTCCCCCTCTACACGGGGAGAGGGGTTGGCCTAACGGCTAAGGCGCTCGACCTCGGACCTGGGGAACTGGGTTCGAGTCTCGGTAACGATGCCAAAAACCCCCTGTGATTCTGGGCAAATCACTTAATCTCCCCATGCCTAAAATGAAAGTGTGTCCTCATGTAACGTAACTGGTGCTATGTAAAGCGCTCTGATAACTGATTCGGTTCGGTTCAAGTTCGCGCTATATAAAACTAAGCAAAAAATATATATATATATAAATTGGAAAGCTCAGTCATATAGGATGTTTAACATATAAAGCAATTGTGTCTGAAATTATTGATCCCAAATGGTGGGAAGTGGGTTTGTGAAGTCCTAAATGAGTCAACTGAGATCTTGAATTTTTAAGGCAAAACTAGTTCATATACCTAGATGAATATACGGAGGAGATCAGAATCATTTCCTTTCTGTTTTTCGTTTTCCTTGTCTATTTTTCATCTCTTTTTCTAATGTCTTTTCTGTATTTTTACTCATGGTCTATTACTTCTGTTAATGCGCCTTCTTATTTTATTTGGTGTTTTCACTTTGCACTTAATTTTGACCTCCAATCCATCTGCTTATTTAAGATTTACATCTTTTTCCTAATTGTTGGTATGCAGCTTGATATCCTCAGAAGACTGGAATGCCCAGTCTGCCTTGTAAAAATTTTAATTGGTGACAACATTACCACATTTGCTAGCGGAAAGCATTCAACTCGCTGTATGTATGTACGTAAGTAGTATTTGTATAGCACAAACCTAGTTGAAAGAAAAGGGAGCACTATACAGGATCAAAGTCAAAGATTGAATGGCCGGAGGGCAGGCCCTTGACAAAAACAGGAGATAACCGGATAGCTGAGTGGTCCTGAGGTGCTAGGGACCGGGCACGGGCCACCTGGAGCGCGGGGCAGAACTTTGGCATCCCCATGATGCAGCCCATTATGATCCACCCCACATCGCCAGCAGATGCGGCCGAGCTTGACCACCCTGGGAAAAAGGGTCAGAGGACCCTGCTGGAGCCAGTGAAGCAGCCACACAAGATATGGGTGCAAGGCTAGACCAGTCTGGAAAAGAGCCGCAGGGACATTAAAAGGACGGAATAGAACTATGTAAGAGAGAAAAGATCATGCGGGCCACAGAAAAAGCTGGTTCGACTGTCTCAGCTGGCTGGCTGTGACTCAGTGCCTCACACTGACTGAACAAGAGAACTGCACCAGGGCAGGGTAGCTACCTTACCTCAGACACAGAGGCAGTGACCTAGTGGGGTGAAAAATTGGAGTACACTGAACGAACTGGTGTCTCGGCACGGGTGGAGGACCAAAGAGGAGTGGTAGCTTCAATGGGAGAAAACCGACAGGCCGTGTGGAGCAGCAGAACATTCATAGGCAGGCAGCTATAACTACCCGGGTGAGTTGCCAGCGATTGTTGAACTGTACATAATGACAGGCGGGAAGGGAATGCGTAGCTTCCACCAAACCAAATTGAATACGTTTGTGTGGCAGAAGAGCCTAGATGCGTGGAGGGCTCCCAGGACCCACTCAAGTCTCTTACCCAAACATCCACTGCAAAAGAAGACCTCACTCTACAAGACATTATAGCAGCCACAAAGAGAGTGCACCCCTCACTTAAAGCACAAACAGACTCTGTGACCACAGAGGTCTCACTCATTATGGCCAATCTTAGAAATGTGAGCACTATAGACAAAGAGGGGGAAGAGACAGCGGCGGGTCTGCAGACAGACACTGAAGCACTCAAACAATAAGTATGTGAACGTCAAAACACAAGTCAGAGCCTTGAGGCCAAACTCGATGATTATGAGGGGAGATCCAGATGTAATAATGTAAGATTTATTGATGTCCTTGAGCGGGCGGAGGGACCAGCAATTCTCTATAGGTGAAGGACCTCGTCCTAAAGCACCTACTACCTCGTGGACTCTCAAGATATTTCTCTGTGGAACGGGAGCACCGGTTGCAAGGTGGACGACCAAAGCCGGGCCTCCCCCAATCCTAGCCCGCATCTTCAACTTTCGAAATTGAAACATCATACTGCAGCCAGCCCATGGTGCCACCCAGTGCACTACAAAAACAGTACAATTACAACAACTAATGTCATACACCGTACTGAACAGCAAAAATAAGCAACAGCTAAGATACAGGCACCAGGTTCCACCTGCAGGCGCACTCTTTTTGGGAAGTGGGGAGGGAAAAGCACACCCCACTGATAGGACATGACTGACACCATGAACATCCACACACTGTGACTGCTCTTTTAGAACATTAATGGCCTAGGACATAAATTGAAACAGGGGCTGGTATTGCAAGACATCAAACAGCACTTGCCTGATTTGGTTGTCCTACAGAAATCCCACCTAGTAGTAAACTCATGCAAAGCACTGGACAAATGGGGAAATAAGTTAGCAGCACACTTAGGCTTCACCACCGAGTCGAGGGGTGTGGGAATACTTTTAAGGAAACAGTTCCCCTTTACTGTCGAATGGTTTTGGACGGATGGCCAGGGCAGTTATGCAGCAATTACAGATATGTGGGAGGGGAAAACTGTAACTATTGTGTTGGTTTATATGCCACCAGCATTACATAGCATTGCCATACTGGGCCTGAGTATCCGCTATATGTATCAACAAACCATTTTGCATTTCCTAAATAGCGAATTTTAAGGAATCGCTATTTAGGAAATGCAAAACGGTATGTATGTACAAAATCGCTTTCCAATAGCGATTCCTTAGCATTCCTAATTTGAGATTAGCAAATTGTCATTCGCAAATTACCCCTTCATTTCCATGGGCCAAGAGGCCCATAGGAATGAAAGTGCAATTTGCGATTAGCAATTTGCTGATCGCAAATTAGGGATTTTTCCAAGGGTGCAGGGGTGTCTCAAGAACACCCTGCTGCACCCCTGAAAAAGACATTTGGGGGCATATGGCGCACATACATGCCCTAAGGGCATGTATGGGCGTCATGTGGCACCTTTGGTTTTTTTCAAAAAAGCTTTTTGATAAGAATTCGCAAATTACCACCAACTAGAAGTTGGTGGTAATTTGCTAATCCTTAATGGCATTTTTTCCATAATATTTGTTTGATACATTGCATTTAAGGAATTGCAAAATTTGCAATTCCTTAAGTGCAATCGCAAAATAAGGATTAGCAAATTTTGCTAATCCTTATTTTGCATCAAACTTGTTTGATACATTCCATTTGTCTATTTAGCATTCGCAAAGGCCGAAATTCGCAGAATTTCGGCCTTTGCGAATGCTAAATAGCTTGATACATATAGCGGTAAGTTCCTACTAGATTTAACTAAATATAACCTTATGTGACCTAAAGGATCACTGACCCTCAAGGTACCTTCCGCGCAGTCACTCTCGTTTAGTGGATTTTCTGATGGCCCTGGGGCTCACTGATGTTTGGTGTACTGGCAACCCACAAGCCCAAAAGTACACATTTTATTCAGGAGTACATAATAATCACTCACAAATAGATTTGGTCTTCACCCTGGCTTACCGTATTCCTAACTTCAGAGACTTATGCTATCAGGCACGAGGAATCTTGGATCACTCCCCCCATGGGCCTGCTATGCTTTAGGGGCACCGTGCACCAAAGGGCCATATCACTGCCTTCCTAGTACTAAAACATTCCACAGATACAGGCTGGGCTGATAGGAACCTTCTTCTAGGAGAACAAGGTGTTGGTTGGGTCCTTGTGGTTCTATGAGAGGCCTTCAAAACAGTGATCAATGGACATGCCCTTTCTCTCCTGGTGGGGTACAAAAAGGATAAGAGAGTCACAATTGAGGCACTGGAAGGCGACATATTAAAATTGGAAACTAAGTTGGCAGTAGATAACACTGAAGCCTTTAGGCACACCCTAAACCTTAAAAAACAACAATATAGAGACCTTGCAGTGGAGGTGGTAAGTACCAAACATTCGGCAACACGGTATACATTTTACAAAGTTATAGATAAGGCCAGGAAATTGCTGGCCTGGCTTGAGAGGCACAAATGTGCGAGCCGGTGGGTCCCCATAGTTTCACAGGCATGTGTGGCTTTGAGGGAGCCCCAAAACATTGCTATGCGAGCCTGTACTCCTCCACCTCCACGGCCATAGCTGATGACTCTAAGGAACTACTGATAGATCTTCTACTCCCGCACTCTCCCCTGAGGACTCAGCATCACCAGAGAGTGCCCCACATCTGAGGAAATAGTCACTGCTATTCGCGCATTCAGACAGGAAAGGCAATGAGGCCAAACGGCCTCGCGATAGAGCTCTAAAGTTGACTGCCTCCAGCGTGGCATCCACCTGCTTAAAATTAACTTATATAGTAGACAGGCAGGTAGCTTACCTTAAGACCAGCGGCTGGCCTCAATCATAGTGATTCACAAACCGGGCAAACCGGCGGAGAAGTGAACGTCATACCAGCCCACCTCGCTACTCAATGCTGAGGCCAAGATTCTGGCCAAGCTACCTCATCCAGACTGATTCAGCCCCTCTCTAAATTGGTACATCCTGGCCAGTCTGGCTTTATGCCAGGGAGAAATACGGTACTCAACCTACGCTGACTCCATGGAGTACTGGGCTGGGTGGATACGATACGAGACGACACAGTGGTGTTCTCCCTGGACACACATATTGCCTTTGCCATCATCAAATGGCCATTCTTATTTGCTGTCTTAGAGCAAATGGGATTCGGTCCAAAATTTTAGATGTGGATTTGACTCCTATATACAGAGCTCTTGGCACAAGTGGTGGTGAAATGGGCGAACATCTAAGCCATTCCCCCTTAGACACAGCAAGGTTGTCCCCTGTGGCTGCTGCTCTTTGCCTTACTTCTCAAGCCTCTGGTGACCTGGGTCAGGGGTGACCGATTGATTCAATGTCTCCACTGGGATAAGGGATGTAAAGTTAGGATAGTCCTATATGCTGATGATATATTACTATATGTCGCTGCACCACGTCGATCCACTGCAAGAGTACCAAATATTTTTACTAGCTTCGGTAAATTCTCCAGTTACACTGTAAACTGGTCTAAGTCCACAATAAACATACACATGGCCCAACTCGATTTTATAGGCGGAGTGCAGGGGGGCAATGGTGATGGAGGCTTCCCGCGACCTCAGGGGATTTGTAACGACTGATTCGGATTTGTTCTATACCCATAATTTTCAGGCCCCCATGGCACAACTGCAAGGTGAAGTCCCGCATTGGAGATCATTGCTGCTCTCCTTACTGGGATGATCTGCCTTATTTAAAATGATGGCTCTCCAGTCATTTCTACACGCCTTACAAAATACACCGCACACTGTCCAGGAGTCCAATTTCCTGGCTACAGACAGCAGGGTAAGAAGCCTGCTTTGGAATGGGAAGCCACCACGAATTGCTACGCTGAAGCTGGTAAGAGGGTTGTACAATGGCAGAATCCATTGCCAGATATCCAGACATATTACTGGGCAGCTCCACTAGCGGTCATCAACCAATGGGTGCACAGGGCACATGGTGAACTGGCCTACCAAATGGATAGACTCCTCCTGGATCCCGGGGGATACACGCCGGCACTATATACTAGCCCCCAGGCACTGCTGTCTCATGGGTCCTACTAAACATACTGTCAAACTCTGGTACTTAGTACATAACAAGTTGGGGTGGCACAAGAGAATTACTCAGGCTAAACCATTCTGGGATGCAGAAAAGCTGGATCAGTTAGGTGGGTGCCCAGGCTTTGTGAAATGGAACCTCAAAGGAATCTAAAAAATGGGGGATCTACGGTCTAGGGAGAGGTTGTCTCATTCGCGGCACTACAGCAGGAATATAATCTCGCTACCACTGAAACATTCAGGTATCTACAAATAAAACATGCCTTAATGGCGGCTATTCCACAGGGGAGCACCCTCCCAGAGCATCCCCACCAGAGGTTAGACTACTAACCAACCTAATGGATCGCTGAGCCATCTCCTTGACATATCAAAAACAAAGCAGCAACTCCCCTGACCCCCCTCCTGCAGCCCTGGGAGCATTGGCAATCAAACCTAGGGGAACTGGTAATGTTTGGTGGTGAAGCTTTATTGGGAGGTCGTCCTGTGCACTATGCATTAGGCGGTGTGTGGGGTGGACCTACAGCTAACACCAAAATAGTGTCTCCTTAATATATGGGAGGCAATGGATCTGAGCCGAAATGAAACAAATCTGGATGACTATGAGGGGCACAAATAGCACCAACCCTCTGGGAGTGGGAGTAAGATATGGACTGGTGCATGATTGCTGAGAAAGTGGTCTACGAAGGCAGGGGCTGCCCCTGGAAAGGGGAATATATCTGGAGTAAATGGAACACTTACATGGGTGAACTGTGCATTGCCCCCTCCAACCTGCTAAGTTGAGTCGCCTTGAGAGTGGATACTATTGATGATCACGAGAATGAGACTGAGGGAATGACTTGGGGTTAATAATGGAAAATTTATACTGTAAACTGTAATATTGCTTAACCTGTATGGATGTGCAACTGCTCTGGTGTAATAACTACTTTGCAATCAGTTGTATGCTCAATAAAAAGAGGCTGTCAAATATCGTCAACAGTGCTTGATGATCAGTCACTACTGTGAAGGGCTTTCCGTATAGAAACACTTGGAAATATTTGCAAGCTCTAACCACTGCCAAATGTTATTTTTCAGGTTGCGAGTAAGCACGTTCCCTTTGTGACATGCTTTTACTGGCGTATGCCACTATATGTCTCTAGGCTTCTGGCTGTCTTTTGTTGTGCAAGGATTACGCCTAACCCGATAGGGTTAGCTTCAACTACAACCTCTGTATGAAGTTTGGGATCAAAGTAGGCCATTTCAGTAGCACGTTCCATAATTTGCTTGAAATTTTGGAAGCTCTTCTCACATTCTCGTGACCAATGATACATTTTTGTTAGTTCTCATATCGATACACTGGCCGGAGCAAAGTCCTGGATATATCTAGAACAGTAACTGGCCATTCCAAGAAATTATTGTAACGTACAAATGTCTTGTGGGGGATTTTGAGAAGACAACCCTTGTATTTTAGCTGCATCAGGTTTCACACCCCATCAGAAAAGACATGGCCAAAGAATGTCAAGCTTTTCAACTGGAATTCACATTTGTCAGCATTCAAAGTTAAGCCTGCATTGTTCAGCAAATGACATGACTGTTTAGCCCCGAAAAACAATATGTCATCAGTATAGTTAAATGCATTTACTACAGGCTGTATGATACATCAAGTGACATATTGGAAAGGTTCTGCAGCAGAGGGTGTACAAAAACTCAATTGCTTGTAGCAAAATAAACCAACATGCAAAGAAAAGATTGTAATGTACTCGGATTTTTCTTCAAGCTCCAATTGGTGATATCCTTATTTAGGTTAAGCCAACAGCAGAACTTAACACCATTTAATTGAATTATCATATCAGCAATGTGCGGACAAGGATGTCTCTCTCACTAAATTGCAATGTTGGCCTGACGCATGTCAACGCATATGCGTACAGTTCCTTCACCGTCTCGTTTAGGTACTGCTACAATGAGAGAAACCCACGTTGTCAGACCAGTGGATCATTCAATGATGTAATCTTTAAGCAACTAATTAAGTTCCTTTTCAACTGCTTCTTACAAGTGAAATGCAACTTGTCTGTGCCTTTGAGCAACAGGACAAACATTCTCATTTATGTATACCCTTATTTTCATTGTTTTTAGTTTTCCTAACCCATGAAATAACTAAGGAAAATGACTTACAGTTTCATGATGAGCTTTCATATTATAGTTCACTGAGCTCAGTCCCATATCAGCAGCAGTGTTTAAACTCAGCAGACTGGCACTTGAAGCTGTTCCTTTAAGTACATGAATAGGCGTTTGTACCAAAGTTTTCTTATGGTTCATTGTGGCTACAAACTAATCATGACTCTTTAAGGGCATTGAGGCAGCCCATGTGTATGCTTTAGTCTTTGACTTTGTAAGTTGTGGTAACAGAGATAATTTGTGATACTTGTCCTTAGTCATGATATTTATCAATGCACCACTATCAATTATGAATAGTATCAAACACCCGGTTTTTAATGTTGAATGTTCTTCACCTTGGATTTTTTCTCACATTCAACCAATCCCACATGTGCATGCCTTTTCGAAGGAAACATTGACATTGCCCAATTGTCATTGTCACTTTCAGGAACTCTTTGTTGATGATTTAGATGACGATCAACTTTGTTATGTGTCGATTTGCTTCAGTTGGTGTGAACACGTAGCCATTTGGGAGCCTTTTTGTCTCCACGTTGTGGCCAATTGTAGTGTCTGGCCAGCCCAGGTATTCGCCAATAACCACACCACACCCGAAGAGTACATTTCCACATCTTTATTCTGCTGCGTGTAAGTCAAAACTCAACATTCTAATCCTGCCTCTTACGTCACAGGGCCACGGTGTAGAGTGGGAACCAAAAGAGTTCCAACGTTCTTTTATAGACAAGACACTACACAATGAAGTGTTCATAGATACAGAAAAGTATCTTAAGCTTATCTTAAGCAGCTGCAGCAAAGATGGATTCCCATTGTTTCTGATGTGTCACTACCCCTCGATCCTCCTTACAAAGTAGCGGAGTGAGACCGACAAGCCGCTACAAAACATGTTGTTGGCCCTCTGGAAAATTATCTTCAATCTACTGAAGAGGGCAGGACACAGAGGCATAACCCCAAAATTAAACAAGGAAGACTATGATCAATCTTGAGAGCTTGGAACCAATGAAGCTTGTGAGAGCCTACTGCAGCTAGGGCGATCAATCTCATGCTGTTGAAGGACATAGCACACAACAGTTGTACCTGATTACACACCAATGTTAACATCTCCAAAAAATCAATAATTTTTTCAATTACATTCCATATAAATCAAAACACCATACTAAAGGAATTGGTCATGGATATTAAGTGGAATCCAGGCCTGAGGCCAGAGTCTTCTTAACACACAGAACAGATGACAATGAATCCACTCTTGTGGCACACAGGGATTTTTCAGCCAAGTTTTTATAAAAGATAAGGTTAATTGCTGGCAGTATGGTTGAGTGAGGTAAATGGTCACTGATGAGAAATACAGTGATCTTCTGGTCAGATGTTATAATCCCGACAATGCCGCTGAGCCTTCCTTCCATCTAAGTTGGTGAATTGAGTACTTTGATATTGTGTAACCATTTTATCTGCTACTTACACTGTTAGAAATTACATAAGTTCCATATCTCTGCAGATCGATGAAGCAGAGTCACTTTTTGCCTGGTATTTGATGCAATTTTGACTGAAGTGCACTGGGTTCCTGCTAACCAAGTCCCCAGTGCCATTTCCCTAAAACAATGTAACTGCTCATTGTTCCCCAACTGGAAAGACATTTATCCCCTCTGAAAGTCCCTAGTAAATGGTACCCCTTGTACCTAGGTCATGGGTTACTAGAGAGGGTCCCTAAAGGCTGCAGGATTATTTGTTAAATATTTAGGGGTAGATTTACAAGCCCCTTGCGCCACTTTTGCCTCATTTTTCCCATGTTAAAAATGACGCAAAAGGGGTGCAAGGGGCTTGTAAATAAGCCCCTTTGTATTGAGCAGCATCGGAGATCAATTGCAGGATAATATAAGACATATCATAACAATAAAATATTCCTAACAATCACAGGTTCACTGGCAGCCAATCCATTAAAAGATAAAGCACTTATATAGTACGTTATATTCCACAATAAAGTGCCGTTGTGCCATTAAAAAAAATACTTTCATAATACATAATATTCTGCAATATAATGTCCTTGTGCCCAAATAGATCTCCACCTCCCTAGCCCCTTATTCATCCTATTGATACAGTGGTAAGACAAATTATAAAATACAACTGAAGTAACAGCGTTCAAAAAGAGAGTATCATTGTGCCTTATTGAATCCCTTTCCCGAAAATAAAATGACTTCCTTCCCCCATCGAGAACTAAAATAAATAGGCTTTACACTTACACTTACACTCATATTGCATCCGAGGCTGCCTTTTCTAGTGCATCCATAAATTACCATGAAGCATTAAATCTCTTTAAACTTCCTACCAGTGTTGCATACACCTCTTTATACTTATTTGTCCTAATCATTTTATTATACCACTCTTGGTATGCAGGATCCCTAGAAGCATTCAAGTTCTGTAGAATCAGTGAGCATACAATCAAAGACCTGACCTCACGTGCCAATTCAGAGCCCTGACTCTACTAATAAACCCAAACAGTGCCACACAAGCCTCCGGATCAATCTTAATCTGGAGAACAAGACTGAGAGTAGAAAACACAGTTCCTCAAAACTGTGCCACCCTTTGGCTGGTAAAATAAATATGCAACCAACCTCCGATCACCTGTTGCTGACAACGAAAGCAGCAATCCTCCTCTGCTGGGCACATTCTGTGGAAACCCATTGGGGTGTAGCAAGCCATTAAGTTAGATATAAAGGACATCCTCTTAACATTTGCTGCCCTTAAAGCTTTATGTCCTGATAATGAATAGACTGCCATTCTACCTCCAAAAGCATGCATTGTGTGGACAGGCTGATTTTTTCTAAAAAACATTTCACCTGCTGACTAACCCCCTGCTCCTGTAATAGTCAATACCAGTTTTCGATCCACTAAATTTGGACCGTAAAAGTGCACACATAACGGGGTGGGAGTTTAAGCTGGAGTCCGGGCAGGGATTCTTTGAAAAAAAGAGTAATCTGCTGAAACCCCTGAAAAAACAACTTGCATCGATTGACACATCTTGCATACAGTTCTTTCCATGTAATACATCTCCCCTCAAAAAGAAATTTCCTAATTCTTTAAAACCACTGACATTCACGAATCTTAGCGTACTATGAGGAATACTCAGGCCAGCAAACGTACATTCCTGTAAAGTAAGATACTCATAGCTTACTGGGATGTGCTACGAGAGATAAAGTGCTTGAAGTTGGGTGCCAAACTCCTGTACAACCTTGTATTTTGTTGTGTTTGAGAATTTAGCTGCCTTAACAAAAACCGGGAGCTGGGATACTTCTTCCTTGATCATTTTGTCTATGAACAAAGTTCGACCAATCTCTTACCATCAATGGATCCTACAAACACATCTAAAAAGGATGCTTCATAATTAATCTGCACATGAGGTAGTGCCATCTCACTCAGGCTGATATCAAGTTGGACTATAGAGAGTTTTACCCTAGAAGCCTTCTTATTCCATACAAGTGCCTAAAAAGTGTCTCCAGTTCTGTAAAAGAGCTTCTTTTAATTTTTATAGGAACGTTTGCAAAAAGAAATAGCAAAAAGGTAAAATAGACATTTAAGTCCTCTGCTGCTGGGCCAAACCCCCACACCACACTGTGCTATTCCTTTTTTCGGCTATTTGGGGTCGTTTGCGCCTAGGCCCTTGTAACATTTTGTCCACATAAGTTATACACATCAAATTTGTATCCCTTTCTTCTAACACCCTGAGGATTCTAAAGGTACCCAGGGTTTGTGGATTCCCCTGGAGGGGACCGCAAAATTAGCCACAATAAAGCAAAACTTGCTTTTTTAGGAAAAATCGGAAAAAAGCACTGCAGAAGAAAGCGTCTGTTCTTTTCTCTGCAAATGGTAAAAACATTTATTGTGCTAAAATCACAATCCTCCCAGCTTTCAGGAACTGAGAGACTTTTGTGAGAAAACCAACATTTTCTACACAGCTTTGGCATTTTACTGGGACATAGCCTATTTTTCCTATTTTTATTGCTTTCAACCTTCTTCCAGTTAGTGGTAGAAATGGGTGTGAAACCAATGATGGACCCTGGATAGCTATACATGTCTGAAAAGAAGACAACAGTCTGAATTCAGCAAGGGGTCATTTGTGTAGCTCCTTCAAGGGTTTCCTATAGAAACTAACAGTTGAAATATTGAAATTTAGTTGTGCTTATGTTTTCACCTGTAACTTCTTCTATGTATGGCAGATTTTTTAAAGCCACACACCATTACGTCCGCTTGACCCTTCTGGCTGCGGCAATATATAGAACTTGTAGGTTCATCAAGAACCTGAGGTACCCACAGGCAATAACTGAGCGACGCCTTGCAACAGTTTTTTATTGTGTACGGGTGTACAGCAATTCATATTCAATAAAAAGAGTAAAAAATAGGTATAAAAGAAACCTATTTATTTCCGAAATGGGAACAAAATTGGACTTTAGAAGCAGTGGTTATTTGCGCATCTCCGACTTTGTTGGTAACCATACTAGCATGTGAATTAGAGGGCAATTTTCAAATTGACTTTTTGTTTTACACATTGTCTTACATTTGGAAGGGAGAAATGCATGGAAAGTGAATTGGTAATAGCACTAGTTCTACTATTCTGTATTTTCCAAAGTCTCCCAATTAAAATGGTACCTCACTTGTGTGGGTAGGCCTAGTGCCCGCAACAAGAAACGCCCAAAAACGCAACATGGAAACATCACATTTTTCCAGTGAAAACTGAACCTTTTTTGCAATGTGCCTAGCTGTGGATTTGGGACACTAGCTCACCGGCACCTAGGGAAACTTAGCACACCTGTACATTTGTTAAACCTAGACACCCAGGGGAATCCAGGATGGGGTGACTTGTGTGGCTTAAACCATATTCTGTTACCCAGAATCCCTTGCAAACCTCAAACTTGGTCAAAACAAAACGCATTTTCCTCATATTTTTGTAATGGAAAGCTCTGAAATCTGTGAGGAGCCACAAACTTCCACCCTCCCTGCATTTCCCTGAATTTCCCGATAAAAATGGTACCTCACGTGTGTGAGTAAGCCTAGTGCCCACAGCAGGAAACGGCCCAAAACGCAGCATGGACACATCACTTTTTTCCAATGATAACTGACCCTTTTTCGCAAAGTGCCTAGTTGTGGATTTTGGACCCTAGCTCTGCCGGCACCTTAGGAAACCTAGCAAACCTGTATATTTTTTATTGTGTACGGGTGTACAGCAATTCATATTCAATAAAAAGAGTAAAAAATAGGTATAAAAGAAACCTATTTATTTCCGAAATGGGAACAAAATATGGACTTTAGAAGCAGTGGTTATTTGCGCATCTCCGACTTTGTTGGTAACCATACTAGCATGTGAATTAGAGGGCAATTTTCAAATTGACTTTTTGTTTTACACATTGTCTTACATTTGGAAGGGAGAAATGCATGGAAAGTGAATTGGTAATAGCACTAGTTCTACTATTCTGTATTTTCCAAAGTCTCCCAATTAAAATGGTACCTCACTTGTGTGGGTAGGCCTAGTGCCCGCAACAAGAAACGCCCCAAAACGCAACATGGAAACATCACATTTTTCCAGTGAAAACTGAACCTTTTTTGCAATGTGCCTAGCTGTGGATTTGGGACACTAGCTCACCGGCACCTAGGGAAACTTAGCACACCTGTACATTTGTTAAACCTAGACACCCAGGGGAATCCAGGATGGGGTGACTTGTGTGGCTTAAACCATATTCTGTTACCCAGAATCCCTTGCAAACCTCAAACTTGGTCAAAACAAAACGCATTTTTCTCATATTTTTGTAATGGAAAGCTCTGAAATCTGTGAGGAGCCACAAACTTCCACCCTCCCTGCATTTCCCTGAATTTCCCGATAAAAATGGTACCTCACGTGTGTGAGTAAGCCTAGTGCCCACAGCAGGAAACGGCCCAAAACGCAGCATGGACACATCACTTTTTTCCAATGATAACTGACCCTTTTTCGCAAAGTGCCTAGTTGTGGATTTTGGACCCTAGCTCTGCCGGCACCTTAGGAAACCTAGCAAACCTGTATATTTTTTATTGTGTACGGGTGTACAGCAATTCATATTCAATAAAAAGAGTAAAAAATAGGTATAAAAGAAACCTATTTATTTCCGAAATGGGAACAAAATATGGACTTTAGAAGCAGTGGTTATTTGCGCATCTCCGACTTTGTTGGTAACCATACTAGCATGTGAATTAGAGGGCAATTTTCAAATTGACTTTTTGTTTTACACATTGTCTTACATTTGGAAGGGAGAAATGCATGGAAAGTGAATTGGTAATAGCACTAGTTCTACTATTCTGTATTTTCCAAAGTCTCCCAATTAAAATGGTACCTCACTTGTGTGGGTAGGCCTAGTGCCCGCAACAAGAAACGCCCCAAAACGCAACATGCAAACATCACATTTTTCCAGTGAAAACTGAACCTTTTTTGCAATGTGCCTAGCTGTGGATTTGGGACCCTAGCTCACCGGCACCTAGGGAAACTTAGCACACCTGTACATTTGTTAAACCTAGACACCCAGGGGAATCCAGGATGGGGTGACTTGTGTGGCTTAAACCATATTCTGTTACCCAGAATCCCTTGCAAACCTCAAACTTGGTAAAAACAAAACGCATTTTCCTCATATTTTTGTAATGGAAAGCTCTGAAATCTGTGAGGAGCCACAAACTTCCACCCTCCCTGCATTTCCCTGAATTTCCCGATAAAAATGGTACCTCACGTGTGTGAGTAAGCCTAGTGCCCACAACAGGAAACGGCCCAAAACGCAGCATGGACACATCACTTTTTTCCAATGATAACTGACCCTTTTTCGCAAAGTGCCTAGTTGTGGATTTTGGACCCTAGCTCTGCCGGCACCTTAGGAAACCTAGCAAATCTGTATATTTTTTATTGTGTACGGGTGTACAGCATTTCATATTCAATAAAAAGAGTAAAAAATAGGTATAAAAGAAACCTATTTATTTCCGAAATGGGAACAAAATATGGACTTTAGAAGCAGTGGTTATTTGCGCATCTCCGACTTTGTTGGTAACCATACTAGCATGTGAATTAGAGTGCAATTTTCAAATTGACTTTTTGTTTTACACATTGTCTTACATTTGGAAGGGAGAAATGCATGGAAAGTGAATTGGTAATAGCACTAGTTCTACTATTCTGTATTTTCCAAAGTCTCCCAATTAAAATGGTACCTCACTTGTGTGGGTAGGCCTAGTGCCCGCAACAAGAAACGCCCCAAAACGCAACATGCAAACATCACATTTTTCCAGTGAAAACTGAACCTTTTTTGCAATGTGCCTAGCTGTGGATTTGGGACCCTAGCTCACCGGCACCTAGGGAAACTTAGCACACCTGTACATTTGTTAAACCTAGACACCCAGGGGAATCTAGGATGGGGTGACTTGTGTGGCTTAAACCATATTCTGTTACCCAGAATCCCTTGCAAACCTCAAACTTGGTCAAAACAAAACGCATTTTCCTCATATTTTTGTAATGGAAAGCTCTGAAATCTGTGAGGAGCCACAAACTTCCACCCTCCCTGCATTTCCCTGAATTTCCCGATAAAAATGGTACCTCACGTGTGTGAGTAAGCCTAGTGCCCACAACAGGAAACGGCCCAAAACGCAGCATGGACACATCACTTTTTTCCAATGATAACTGACCCTTTTTCACAAAGTGCCTAGTTGTGGATTTTGGACCCTAGCTCTGCCGGCACCTTAGGAAACCTAGCAAACCTGTATATTTTTTAAAACTAGACACCCGTGGAAATCCAGGAATGGGAGACTTGTGTGGCTATCACAATGTTCTGCAACCCAGAATCTCTTGTAAACCTCAAACTTTGTCAAAACAAAAACACATTTTCCTCACATTTCTGTGATGAAAAGTTCTGGAATCTGTGGGGAGCCACAAACATCCACCCACCCAGCATTTCCCCAAGTCGCCCAATAAAAATGGCACCTCACTTTTGTGGGTAGGCTTAGTGCCCGCGAGAGGAAACGGCCCAAAATGCAACATGGACACATCACATTTTTCCAGTGAATGCTGAACCTTTTTTTGCAATGTGCCTAGCTGTGGATTTTGGAGCCCAGCTCAACCGGCACCTAGGGAAACATAGCAAACCTGTACATTTTTTTAAAATCTAGATACCCAGGGAAAGCCAGGATGGGGTGACTTGTGTGGCATTCACCAGGGTTCTGTTACCCAGAATCCCTTGTAAACCTCAAACTTGGCAAAGAAATCACATTGTCCTCAAATTTCTGTGATGGAAAGCTTAGGAATCTGTGGGGAGCCACAAACTTCCACCCAAACAGCATTCCGCCAAATCTCCTGATAAAAATGGCACCTAATTTTGCGGGTGTGCCTAGTGCCCACTACAGGAAACACTCCTAAATGCAACATGGACACAACACATTTTTCCAGTGAAAGCGAATGCTTTTTTTTAAAGCCATACACCATTACGTCCGCTTGACCCTTCTGGCTGTGGCAATATATAGGACTTGTAGGTTCATCGAGAACCTGAGGTACTCAAAGGCAATAACTGAGCGGTGCCTTGCAACGTTTTTTTATTGTGTACCGGGTGTACAGCAATTCATTCGATAAAATAAAAAGAGTGAAAAATAGGTATAAATGAAACCTATATATTTCCGAAATGGGAACAAAATATGGAGTTTAGAAGCAGTGGTTATTTGCGCATCTCGGACTTTGTTGGTAACCATACTGTTGTATGTCGATTTAGATTCCGCATGTCTTTTACCGATTCATGCCCTTATATAGTTATAATTCACATTACCCTTATATAGGCATAGAAATCCAGTCCTTATTTAGGCATAGTCCATGCTACCCAAATACAGGCATGGCTACCTCCATCCGTTCATCTACGTTACAACAAGTTCTAGGAAAACCAGACCCGTAAGTCGTTAGGGACTTCCCCTTGCTTAGATATTGATTTCTCCAAGAACTAATTTATTATGCATGACGATCTATTCCTTAGGGGTTCATTAATGAAGTTCATATGCCCGAGTTTACGTCAATACTGGTATTCCTAAACATCTTCAAGGTATAAATATACCTTCGCTTGCTATGGCAAAGCAGGGTGTGGTTCGGTGCAGTTCGACTACCTACTTGCACGACAAAGCTCACCACAGCAAGTCCCAAAGGAAGCCAACTCTCCAGCTGACGCACTGACCAGAAGCTGTCCTCCTCTTGCCGAGAATCCAGCTCCAGTGTTTCTGACTCCCCTTGCGGGGTGTTGGGAAATCGAGTCCCGAGAAAGAGATACCAACCTCTCCTCATTCTAAGGTATGGAGCTGATTAGAACCTAAAGAAACCTTTGGCAGATTCCTGGCAAACTAAACTTAAGCTAAACAGCACCTACTTCTTCCCTCGTACTAGACCTAGGTTAGGTACACAAGGGTAGGCGTATTTTAGAAGCACCAGTTGAGTATTTAAGCCTGTGTTATTTATGTATGTATTTTTATATATGTCATAGCAACAGACAATGCTATTACAGTATTATTTTATATTACTGTTTACGCAGTACGCATTATACTTCGCATTCTGTCTAACGATTGTAGCAGTTCATATCTCAAGCATGAGAAATAAAACTGTTCAATAAACCCTTTTTATTGAAACGTCCGTCTCTCTATTTCTATGCAACTCTTTAGAAACAAAGCATGCACGATTGACTGAGTGAAATAGTTATCTATTGTTTCCATGACTCCGAAGATATTGTTTAGATTCTAGGGGAAACAAAGTTGTCATGTTTATGCGGTTGTCAGAGACTAGTCTCTTCTTGTTTATTCGAGAAAGTTTCTAGTTTCCTCTGAGTTAGCTGGCACACACAAAATTAAGTTTAATATACTTGATAAAGACATACTGACCTCAGTCCTATGTCAAATCTATAGTGAATATTATTCCAATGCACATAGCCTATAGGGAATATAGGAACTACACTACAAGGCGCCCAACGGTTTGGTAAGGCACTAATTTAATGCTATATACTGAAGTAACTCAGTCGTGCTTTTCTCAGAGAACTCTTTTCCCGCAATACTCCAATAGACGTCTGGAGTGGGTAAAGGATAATATCTGCCATAGCTGATTAGGACGAAAACTCCTATGTATTAGCTTTTTTGGTTTGTTCAACGTTGAAGGATACAGTGTTCCAAAATATTGTGCACCTTATCTTTGTTCCCTTGACGCTTGCTCTGCAAACTTTCAGTCAACAAAATGGCCAACGAAGATAATCCCAGGGCCAATGGAGCTACAGGCGAAAACGCCGATGCAGCTTTTACCTTCGCAGGTTTCCAAGAAACCGATGAGAATGCTGTAGTCATTCCTCAAAATTTAAGGAAAGCCATCACTGTAAAACTGGTAGGGCAGTTTTTGTGATAGAGGCACATGAATATCACCAGACAGAGGTATTCTATTCATGGATAGTCTTCCCAGAAGCAAATCCAGTAACGCACATGTTTCTCTTCTACAAAGAAGATGATCCACCAGAGGAATACATTCCTTTCGAGGATATTGAAATTCCACACACATACCAGGACCATGAGCTGGTTTAAAGGCGCCCTAAAACATTTAAACAACATTACCAGCCTGGGCCCACTACGTATTGCCCATCTCAACGTCCTTTTCCTAGGATAGGAAATATCAAGTGAAGGCAAAAGCCTAGCAGCCAACTTTTTAGAAAAGTGTGCGCTACTCCAACCACCAAAAACGCTGAAGAACTTACAGTCAATTCTAGGATTCCAGAATTTCGGAAGAACTTAAATTCCAAATTACGCAGAAAGGGTAAAACCTCTACGAATTAATCAAACCTGATTTTAAAACAGTAAATTGGACACAAAAACACATAGAAATTTTGCGTTCACTCCTAACAGACATGTTAGCAACTAAACATTTGCAAACCCGGGTAAACATATGCAATTTAGTGATCCGAATAGTTCCGGGTAAATGCGGATTCACCTACTTAACTTTTAACGAAGGTGAAAAAGTATCAATTGCATATAAATCACATTTGTAAACACAAGCAGAAATTAAATTCACTTCTACAGAAAAAATTCTGACAGCTGTTCAAACTGCTGTAGCAAAAGAGAGAGCCCTCGCACAGGGAAAACGCATTATGGTCGTAACACCTGTACCTGCCTTAGAGGCAGTGACAAAAGCGAGCATTCCAAATGCAAAAGTTTTATATCCGAGATGGATACAATGGGTTAATTCTCTTGCTGCAACTGATGTTGAATACGTTTTGATCCTTATTTGAAAACACAAGCATTTCTATAATACAAACAAGAATGTCCTGTGCCTACTGAAATTCTGCCTCTAGACCAGTATGAGTATATAATTTATACTGACGGATCAGCACAACCCGCTACGGGGGGAAAAAAAGCTTACAGTGGCGCATCCGCGATCGTTAAAGGTCGTATGCACGATGGCAAATTCAGACCCATGGTCACAAAAACGCAATCACTAGGAGATTGTACAGCTCAGCGAGCTGAACTACAAGCATTCAAAATAGCACTTGAAAATACAGATCGCGAATTCCCCACACTCATAGAGGCCGATTCCGATCCTGGAAAAACGCTGTACAAATCGTGGTATGGAGCGTTTTCCCCATACAACTCGTACTTGTAAGGAGGCCCCTACAACTTAGGAAGTATGATCCGTACAAATAAACGCACTCCATACAAATTGTAAAAAAGACCATACAACTCGTATATACAAGCGATTCCGATTCGGATTGCTCTGTACGCGACGTTCCCATGTATTCCCGGCAGCTGTTTACAACCCGGCAAGTACGATTCGTACAAACGGCACTCCGTACGGCTCTTTTTTTAAAAGAGCCAAAAAGTGCCGGAAAAACCTTGCATGCCCCGAAAACAGTACGAGACATACCCCCCATGTACGCGTCGTACACCAAATGAATAGAGGGGTACAGTGCATATGTATGGTGCGTACGGATGACACGGGAAAGTGGGGTACGGTGCGTACATACGCGATGAAGGGGTACTGGTCGTGTACGCACCGTACAAGCACGTACCTCAAACTCGCCTGTGTACGGACCGTACCCCAAAATCACGTATGTACGCACCGTACCCCAAAATCGCTTGTGTACGCACTGTACCCCAAAATCGCGTACGTACGCACCGTACCCCAAAATCGCGTACGTACGGTGCGTACATGCGCGATGTTGGGGTACGCACCATACACATGCCTCACATGTGGGGGGACCCCTGTACGCCTAATACCCCTATACGACCCATACCCCGGTATGAGTCGTACCCCCAGAATGAGTCATACCAGGGTACGAGGCATATAGGGGTTCGCTTCGTTGCCCGGTACGAGTCATTCCCCATATACAGGCCATTTTCCATACAAATCGTATGCTGACAACCCGGTACGAATTGTACTTGACGGGTTGGACAGGCTTTTTACAAATTGTATGGTCTTTTTTACAAGTCCGTGTCGTACAGCTTTTCCCGATCCGATTTGTAAGGATCGGGCCGATCTGTATGTATTTTTCCCGTACGAATCGTACTACACGGGTTGGAAGGGACTTTTACAATTTGTATGGAAAAAAAATACAAATCCTATTTGTATGGATAGTATGCGATTCTTTCTATTGTGTCCAATCCTACAATGAATATTTACAGAATTGGCTTCAAAACGGTTTCAAAGATGCAAAAGGTGCCACAATCAAGCATAAAACGCTTTGGGAACAAGTAGTTCAGTTACGAGAGGGACTAAAAAACACTCAAGTGATACACACGCTGAGTCATCAACGTGATAGCGTTCACGTTGAAGGGAATTCATTGGCTGATGAAGCCGCGAAGGCAGCTGTGCCAACGGCTTCCGTTGCTGCAATCACTCGTTCAAAAACGAAAATAGACAGCAAAATAATGCTGGCCATCAATGCTTCAAGCAAAGACAGTGGTAAAACATTACCGAAAGGGTTTCCACTCAAATACTCATATATAACTGATGCGAACAATGTTCCGTTTGCTTGAATCCCTGGAGTGGAGGATAGGGTAATTCCAAACATGGAACATAGATTAGGACTAATCCTAGCAGCACATGAAGGGCTCGCCTCAGCTCATGCAGGTGTTTCCGCCACAGTGTCATTGTTAAAACAAAGATACTTTCGGCCACGCATGAGGAAACAAACCAGAAACTATGTTTTGGAATGTGAAATATGCCAGAAGATGAAAGTCTCTACTGTAAAACGTCCTGCGCAGATGCCCCTGTTAATTTCAGATAAACCATTAGCTTGCATTTACCTGGATCACTGCGGTCCCTTCAAAGGATGGTAACTACAAATATATCATGGTCGCAGTGGATTCGTGTTCAAGGTTCATTTGGATGTGGCTTCAGCGCTCGGCTGCCGCTCAAACTGTTATAAAAGATTTGCAAGTCTTTATCAGCACATACCAACCGGCACGCTACATTCTGACCAGGGTCCTGCCTTTAGCTCTCGAGCTTACAAGGAGGCCATGGCCAATTTGGGTGTTGCATTGCAGTATTCTAGTCCATTCCATCCTGAGGGAAATTTGGGTGTGGAGAGAAAAAAACGGGACATAAAGCAATCTATAACAGCTAGGGTATTAGGTTCGGGTGACGGGTTGGTCAGACACATAATAAGTTTCTAATGTAGTCTTGGAGAAGTGTGGCTCAATGGTTAGAGCGGCAGACCATGATGCAGAGGTCTAGCCCAGGACCAGGGTTCAATTCCCCGCCTCGGCGGGTCTTGGGCTCAAAATTCCACGGACCTGATAATTCTCGCCTCGGTGCCTATTCCAATCATGGAGTCCCACTCTGCAACTCTGGGCAATAGCTTGCTTAATCTCCACAACGGCCCCCACAACGCTAAGGATGCCTGGCCTCCACCTTGGGGGTGCCCAGGAGTGGACACCTCACAGGGAAAGCCAGGATGGGTTCCACAGCGGTATTCGTACAAGCGCCTTGAGACCCTTGCGGGTGAGTAGCGCGCTATACAAGTATCAATTTACGATTTAACAACTTGCCAAGAAGTTCTCCAGGGAGTATCACTCCGTATGAGGTCCTTTTTGTGACAAGAATGTTAGTCTCAGACCTTGATTGTCAGACATCAGTGGTGGAACAAAAAACATTTGATATCAATGATTGTTTGGCTGTTTTACAGGACTTAAATTAACTAAGAACTAAACCAAGCAGCGTGTTCCTGAAGCCAACCACCACTGGGGTAAAACCAACCGTCCCAGCAAGGCCTGTCTGGATCCTAAAGCTTGGTGATCTAGTCAGAGAAAAGATCGCAGACAAGAAGGAATTTGGGCCTTCTTACAGACAACCAGTACCTGTCCTAGCAATCCACAGATCAAGAACAGTATTACTGCCGCCCCTTGCTAGTAAAAAGGAGAACAAGTTTGTGTCTATCGATCTGATTAAACCCCACTATGTGGCCGATACTAAACAGAAGGCCAAGTGGACTCCGCCAATGTAGCAGACGCACACCTCTGGCTACAGTCCAAGAGGTTCAAACTGAGAGACTCATCACCTTTGAGGAATCTGCAGTGCGAAAAAGCTATGGAACTTGTACCTCTTAAAACCCAAATAACAGTTTGTCAAGAAACACCTGACTACAACAAAGTAGCGCCTGTCTACAATGAAGTAACAAGTGATCAAGTGGTTCCAGCGATTTCAACTAATCCTGAAGCAATCCCAATAATTGACAGAACTGCCTCTGGCTATTTCATTAACTCTGATACATTTTCTGAGGATCCCAGCGAACCAGAAACAACGCCAGAAACAAGAACTTTCAAAGAACAAGCAAATTACCTTTTTCCTCACCTGGAAAAAGACTTATCTGGTTTCACCATGGATTGAATTTTGGATTGTGTTGGGAATATTTTTTCTTCTACTTTGGTTGACCCTGGTAATAACTCTGGGTTTGCTGATAAACGGAAGATATGTAAAAATGGACACAGCAAGTAAGAACGTCAACTTACTCCTCAAGCCACACAAATCATCCCATCGTGAACAAAGAGACTTGTCGTCAGTGAACATCACAGCCGTTCCTATACCTGATGGTATAGCTTGGGACAAAACGGATTATGAAACTTTTGGCCCGTCGGAGCTGTTGAAGATTCCACACTTATTCAAGATTTCATTGAGTGACTTTGTTTCATCTAGTACCTTTTCTGATGATTGGGACTTCGAGACTGTTAATAATATGATGTTGACCTAGAAATGTCTGCAATATTTACAAATCATGAATATTTAGAAGGTTCATCAGACTATGAACAAATGTATTGTTATAACCTTTATGGTCATCCTTTCTTGCACAAATCTGCAAATCCTATGTATTAATGTATAACCAATGGGAACATTGTCCTACGCCACCAAAGGGTAGCTCAAAAACATTTTCTATGAAATGTCCATAATTTTCAGGATTCAACGTATCAAAAGCAGAATCATTTTACTTTAGAAATGTTAACAAAACAGGACTGAAAAGTATGTTGACCAATACAAAACAGATTTATTCTGCAGCCTTTTATGCCCAACTGTCTAAACTAGGTTTCGACTTTGGAAAGACAACCTTGACACAAAATCTGTCTGGGGCACAAAAGATTAGCAAGTACAGGGTGTAGAAGCTATGTTTAGAGCCTGTATCATTCCTGAGCAAATTATGTTTTTGAATGACACTGTCCAACAGACGTCTTGTCTTGGGTTAGCCAAGCTCAAAGACATGAACAATCCGTCCATACCTACACCTACACCGGATAGTAGTAACACTTCAGAGGGGGAGGTCGACGTACATACTATTTTGCATCACAACAGAACAGATCCAGATTGGAATAAATGGTTGATCTGGCCCACAGACACAAACAACTGTCAAGATAGATTCCTGAACAAAACACAGGGTTTCACATTCAACAGGCCAGACCCAAGATATGTTCAAAGACAGCATCCTGGAATAGTAACAACATACAGTGTACGGAAACTCTGATTGGCTACAGAAATCTACACTTAAGGATGTAAAGCAACACGTATCTTTACTTAAAGATGGCGCTGATCTTAGGGAATTCTATATATGCCGGTATATATGCTGCATATAATGAAATATGGAAGATTACCCAATCAGAGACTGCAGAACGTATTAATTTAGAGAAATCTCTCTCAGTGGTTGACAATGAGTTAACGACTCTGTCGTCCAGGATATATTCATTGGACAGCATAGTGTCTTCTGCCATAGACATCATTTAACAGGACTTGGTCATGTTGCAACATGGTCAGTCGCAATTACGTTCTAACATGCTATTAGGCTGAATGTTGCAAAACATTCGTTCAGGCTATGTGCCTTGGCGTTTAATCAATACTACCTCACTGTTTTCAGAATTCAAACTCACTGATAAATAGATCAAATTGGCACAAAGGGGAGCAGACTAAATGGTGCTGAGCATTGAAAAACTGGAAATATTGCAATTTATGGAAGTAGAGAAATCAGCTACTGAATGGATTATACATTGTACAATCACTCTGCCTGGGGGATTTGAACACATTGCTGCTGAGGAGCAGGGGGCTTTCCTACACCGCTTACCTGCCAGAGAGATCACCGCCGCACTTGGGACCCCACGCTGTTGGTCTCCCCTGCCGCCGCTGCCTGCTCCATCGCGCGGCCGCCGAGGGGGGAGACTACAGCTCCCAGGCAGCAGTGCGGTTGCACCGCCCACTTCCGCCCACGGTCGTGCCCGGAGGCGCTCATAGGGAAGAGGCTCCCTCGGTGGAGCGGGGGATTTGAACACATTGCTGCTGAGGAGCAGGGGGCTTTCCTACACCGCTTACCTGCCAGAGAGATCACCGCCGCACTTGGGACCCCACGCTGTTGGTCTCCCCTGCCGCCGCTGCCTGCTCCATCGCGCGGCCGCCGAGGGGGGAGACTACAGCTCCCAGGCAGCAGTGCGGTTGCACCGCCCACTTCCGCCCACGGTCGCGCCCGGAGGCGCTCATAGGGAAGAGGCTCCCTCGGTGGAGCGGGGGATTTGAACACATTGCTGCTGAGGAGCAGGGGGCTTTCCTACACCGCTTACCTGCCAGAGAGATCACCGCCGCACTTGGGACCCCACGCTGTTGGTCTCCCCTGCCGCCGCTGCCTGCTCCATCGCGCGGCCGCCGAGGGGGGAGACTACAGCTCCCAGGCAGCAGTGCGGTTGCACCGCCCACTTCCGCCCACGGTCGCGCCCGGAGGCGCTCATAGGGAAGAGGCTCCCTCGGTGGAGCGGGGGATTTGAACACATTGCTGCTGAGGAGCAGGGGGCTTTCCTACACCGCTTACCTGCCAGAGAGATCACCGCCGCACTTGGGACCCCACGCTGTTGGTCTCCCCTGCCGCCGCTGCCTGCTCCATCGCGCGGCCGCCGAGGGGGGAGACTACAGCTCCCAGGCAGCAGTGCGGTTGCACCGCCCACTTCCGCCCACGGTCGCGCCCGGAGGCGCTCATAGGGAAGAGGCTCACTCCGCATCGCGGGACGCGCGCGGATGGCGCCGGGCTGAGCCCGGGCAGAGGGCGGGCCGTCTGTGGCCGTCAGGGGACGACCAGGGACGGGACGGGCCCCCCCCTTTCGACCTCCACCATAAAATGGGTAAGAGAAAATTACAATCATCTAACCCTGGGGGCCCAGTGAAATCTAAAGTGGCACACACTGCTGGAGCTTCTTCCAGTATCATGTCATATCTTACTACTGCTGTGGGGAAATTGAACCAAGAAATCGCTGATAAAGAACGTGAACTGGGCATCAACCCTAACATTTTGGATAGTCAGCTATCACCTACAGTAAATAGACTCCCTATCCCCTTGGAGCCAATTATACATATAGAGACTCTGATTGATACTGGGCCACAAGAGGTAGCAAAAACCGTGGAACAAGAGGGCCAAGAGATCATTCTATTAGACTCTCCAAACCATGTGTCAAATCTTACACAGGGTCCTGTACTTCAAGCTACTAGGCGTTTTAAACGACTAACACAAAGAACAAGAACTCAAAGTCTATATACACGCAAAAAACATCGTAATCCACTAAATACCCTTGAACTCTCAATAAAAGCAATGGTTGAGAAAGTTTTGGTGGATAAGCTTGAAACGACACTCGTACAGATTTCAACTGATATAATAGACACTCTAAAGGAATGTGTTGCGGAAATCATGGGGAAATGTCAAAGGATTGATGCCTTTTTAACTACAAAACAGATAGAACCCCAAATAATCCCGACAAACACTTCTACACGACCCTCCACTGATCGAAACACGGAATCCCATTCCTCTATGGATCTGGGGGATAATGTACAACAAAACCCTTTAACATTCTCTGTTTCAGCATTAGGCCCTGAAGGATCTGCAAATATGCAAGTGATAAACAGTAAAATACCAAGGACCAAAGTTATCAGTAAAACCCATCAACCCCAGGATAAGCCTATGGCACCAATATTGGCGGAACATAAACTATCGGAACCTAGGACACAGCGGCCAAGACCACCAGTACACTTACCACCGGAAGCTACACCATTTGTTGCCGTCTTGGTGAACATACCTGTATTAAAACCGGGCGAATTTGAATCAAATGGTGTACAGTTGAATAATATCAAAACCTGGTGTGATGCAAATTGTACGGGCCCAAACAATATATCACAGTGTATCCAGACGGGTAGAAGGGTTGATTGGGTGGGGTACACGCAAAAGAAATTCGCGGGAGACTGTATGATTGTTAACTTTAACAGACCCCACGAGGCCCAACGGTTATTTTGGGATGCCACTGAGGTAAAAGAGGACAGGATTAGAGCAGTACCATTAGGGTTCTTTTATCCCCGACCAGCTATACATAGTCTGGGGGCGGGAAAAGTTGCTGATAATGTCCCCTCTAGAAATACTCCTTGTCCTAGCTCATGGGCCAAGCAAATAACAGGTATGCTACCAAAATCTGACGATAGCCCTAGAAACTAAATAAGCTCTGGTTTGATGTTAACAAATAGGTTTTCTGTCTTCTCAAATTTAGAGGAAATTGATTGACTGACTTCTCCGGTCAAAACCCCAAACCAGTCAATACCGACTCCGGCTATTGGAAACAAAAAGGGGAACACTGTGAAAATGATGAGTTGGAACATTGCAGGCTTACGCTCAAAGAGAGATGACACAAAATGGCTGGGTCTGCTAAAGGAATGTGATGTGGTTGCCCTTCAGGAGACGTGGGATAGGGATTGTAATTTCTGGTTAGATGGATACACTTCCCATTTTTTGGCTGCTCAGCAATCGAGCATAGGTCGAAATAAGGGGTGTTTGTTGTTCCTGTTATCGGTGAATGTGAGGGGCTCTGTAAGGGTTTTAAACACATCATCCACTCACTATTTAGTGGTGGAGGTTACTATGCCTAATAATTATAAATGTGTCTATATTAACCTTTATAATAGTATACAGAGCACAGCACCAACTGACAACATCAACTCCTTGACTGATTTTTTAAAGTAAATATAAGGAGAGTCAAACAACTTTTGTATATTATTTCCTGATGGGGGATTTTAATACACATTTATGCCAGCAGAATTGCCAGTACAGTGACACTATTAACATCGATATGCTTCCCCACCCACACTTTGAACACTCTGTAAAGGGGTTTGCCCTGGAAGAATTTCTCTTAGAGAATGAGTTATATGAACCAGAGTTTTACGACATTAACAAGAGGGTGGCAACGTACAGTGCTAGGGATAGCAATACAATTATTGACTATATATTTATCTCGCCGGGCATGCTGGGAAATGTTATTACTTATAATGCTGTACATACTACATTTAGTGATCATAATCCTGTAATTTTAGAGGTAGATGATATTATGTTGTTTTTTAATAAAGGAATAAGCATGGAACCATTTACAGACCTAAGTGTTAAGGACCAGGGAAGACGGGTCAAATGGAACAAAGTCATCCCAGAGGAATTCTTATATTCATTAAAAGAAAAGGTGGGCAACGAAATGAACATCTGCAGGGACCCACTACAGTTTGAGGGGAATATAATTTTATTATTTGAAACAATCTGTAAACAAGTTGCAGACGATTTAAAATGTAAACTGAAAAGTAAGGTGAAAAAGGAAAAGGGGTGGTTTGACCAGGGATGCTCCAAATCCCATAGAGAGTTACATAATGCACTAAAAAAGATTCCTAGAGATAAACAAGAGGTGGCCATTCTTAGGAAAAAGTATAATCTAAATATCCAAAGACGAAAAAATGAAATTAAAAAACAAGCTTGGGATGAGCTGTATGATAAGGCCATGTTGAGGGACAGTGCTAAAATGTGGAAAATTGTTAATACCCCCTTATTCAGTGGGAAAGAAAATGCGCCACTGCAAATAAACATCCCCGAACAGGTTTCCAAGAAACCGATGAGAATGCTGTAGTCATTCCTCAAAATTTAAGGAAAGCCATCACTGTAAAACTGGTAGGGCAGTTTTTGTGATAGAGGCACATGAATATCACCAGACAGAGGTATTCTATTCATGGATAGTCTTCCCAGAAGCAAATCCAGTAACACACATGTTTCACTTCTACAAAGAAGATGATCCACCAGAGGAATACATTCCTTTCGAGGATATTGAAATTCCACACACATACCAGGACCATGAGCTGGTTTAAAGGCGCCCTAAAACATTTAAACAACATTACCAGCCTAGGCCCACTAGGTATTGCCCATCTCAACGTCCTGTTCCTAGGATAGGAATTATCAAGTGAAGGCAAAAGCCTAGCAGCCAACTTTTTAGAAAAGTGTGCGCTACTCCAACCACCAAAAACGCTGAAGAACTTACAGTCAATTCTAGGATTCCAGAATTTCGGAAGAACTTAAATTCCAAATTACGCAGAAAGGGTAAAACCTCTACGAATTAATCAAACCTGATTTTAAAACAGTAAATTGGACACAAAAACACATAGAAATTTTGCGTTCACTCCTAACAGACATGTTAGCAACTAAACATTTGCAAACCCGGGTAAACATATGCAATTTAGTGATCCGAATAGTTCCGGGTAAATGCGGATTCACCTACTTAACTTTTAACGAAGGTGAAAAAGTATCAATTGCATATAAATCACATTTGTAAACACAAGCAGAAATTAAATTCACTTCTACAGAAAAAATTCTGACAGCTGTTCAAACTGCTGTAGCAAAAGAGAGAGCCCACGCACAGGGAAAACGCATTATGGTCGTAACACCTGTACCTGCCTTAGAGGCAGTGACAAAAGCGAGCATTCCAAATGCAAAAGTTTTATATCCGAGATGGATACAATGGGTTAATTCTCTTGCTGCAACTGATGTTGAATACGTTTTGATCCTTATTTGAAAACACAAGCATTTCTATAATACAAACAAGAATGTCCTGTGCCTACTGAAATTCTGCCTCTAGACCAGTATGAGTATATAATTTATACTGACGGATCAGCACAACCCGCTACGGGGGGAAAAAAAGCTTACAGTGGCGCATCCGCGATCGTTAAAGGTCGTATGCACGATGGCAAATTCAGACCCATGGTCACAAAAACGCAATCACTAGGAGATTGTACAGCTCAGCGAGCTGAACTACAAGCATTCAAAATAGCACTTGAAAATACAGATCGCGAATTCCCCACACTCATAGAGGCCGATTCCGATCCTGGAAAAACGCTGTACAAATCGTGGTATGGAGCGTTTTCCCCATACAACTCGTACTTGTAAGGAGGCCCCTACAACTTAGGAAGTATGATCCGTACAAATAAACGCACTCCATACAAATTGTAAAAAAGACCATACAACTCGTATATACAAGCGATTCCGATTCGGATTGCTCTGTACGCGACGTTCCCATGTATTCCCGGCAGCTGTTTACAACCCGGCAAGTACGATTCGTACAAACGGCACTCCGTACGGCTCTTTTTTTACAAGAGCCAAAAAGTGCCGGAAAAACCTTGTATGCCCTGAAAACAGTACGAGACATACCCCCCATGTACGCGTCGTACACCAAATGAATAGAGGGGTACAGTGCATATGTATGGTGCGTACGGATGACACGGGAAAGTGGGGTACGGTGCGTACATACGCGATGAAGGGGTACTGGTCGTGTACGCACCGTACAAGCACGTACCTCAAACTCGCCTGTGTACGGACCGTACCCCAAAATCACGTATGTACGCACCGTACCCCAAAATCGCTTGTGTACGCACTGTACCCCAAAATCGCGTACGTACGCACCGTACCCCAAAATCGCGTACGTACGGTGCGTACATGCGCGATGTTGGGGTACGCACCATGCACATGCCTCACATGTGGGGGGACCCCTGTACGCCTAATACCCCTATACGACCCATACCCCGGTATGAGTCGTACCCCCAGAATGAGTCATACCAGGGTACGAGGCATATAGGGGTTCGCTTCGTTGCCCGGTACGAGTCATTCCCCATATACAGGCCATTTTCCATACAAATCGTATGCTGACAACCCGGTACGAATTGTACTTGACGGGTTGGACAGGCTTTTTACAAATTGTATGGTCTTTTTTACAAGTCCGTGTCGTACAGCTTTTCCCGATCCGATTTGTAAGGATCGGGCCGATCTGTATGTATTTTTCCCGTACGAATCGTACTACACGGGTTGGAAGGGACTTTTACAATTTGTATGGAAAAAAAATACAAATCCTATTTGTATGGATAGTATGCGATTCTTTCTATTGTGTCCAATCCTACAATGAATATTTACAGAATTGGCTTCAAAACGGTTTCAAAGATGCAAAAGGTGCCACAATCAAGCATAAAACGCTTTGGGAACAAGTAGTTCAGTTACGAGAGGGACTAAAAAACACTCAAGTGATACACACGCTGAGTCATCAACGTGATAGCGTTCACGTTGAAGGGAATTCATTGGCTGATGAAGCCGCGAAGGCAGCTGTGCCAACGGCTTCCGTTGCTTCAATCACTCGTTCAAAAACGAAAATAGACAGCAAAATAATGCTGCCCATCAATGCTTCAAGCAAAGACAGTGGTAAAACATTACCGAAAGGGTTTCCACTCAAATACTCATATATAACTGATGCGAACAATGTTCCGTTTGCTTGAATCCCTGGAGTGGAGGATAGGGTAATTCCAAACATGGAACATAGATTAGGACTAATCCTAGCAGCACATGAAGGGCTCGCCTCAGCTCATGCAGGTGTTTCCGCCACAGTGTCATTGTTAAAACAAAGATACTTTCGGCCACGCATGAGGAAACAAACCAGAAACTATGTTTTGGAATGTGAAATATGCCAGAAGATGAAAGTCTCTACTGTAAAACGTCCTGCGCAGATGCCCCTGTTAATTTCAGATAAACCATTAGCTTGCATTTACCTGGATCACTGCGGTCCCTTCAAAGGATGGTAACTACAAATATATCATGGTCGCAGTGGATTCGTGTTCAAGGTTCATTTGGATGTGGCTTCAGCGCTCGGCTGCCGCTCAAACTGTTATAAAAGATTTGCAAGTCTTTATCAGCACATACCAACCGGCACGCTACATTCTGACCAGGGTCCTGCCTTTAGCTCTCGAGCTTACAAGGAGGCCATGGCCAATTTGGGTGTTGCATTGCAGTATTCTAGTCCATTCCATCCTGAGGGAAATTTGGTTGTGGAGAGAAAAAAACGGGACATAAAGCAATCTATAACAGCTAGGGTATTAGGTTCGGGTGACGGGTTGGTCAGACACATAATAAGTTTCTAATGTAGTCTTGGAGAAGTGTGGCTCAATGGTTAGAGCGGCAGACCATGATGCAGAGGTCTAGCCCGGGACCAGGGTTCAATTCCCCGCCTCGGCGGGTCTTGGGCTCAAAATTCCACGGACCTGATAATTCTCGCCTCGGTGCCTATTCCAATCATGGAGTCCCACTCTGCAACTCTGGGCAATAGCTTGCTTAATCTCCACAATGGCCCCCACAACGCTAAGGATGCGTGGCCTCCACCTTGGGGGTGCCCAGGAGTGGACACCTCACAGGGAAAGCCAGGATGGGTTCCACAGCGGTATTCGTACAAGCGCCTTGAGACCCTTGCGGGTGAGTAGCGCGCTATACAAGTATCAATTTACGATTTACGATTTAACAACTTGCCAAGAAGTTCTCCAGGGAGTAGCACTCCGTATGAGGTCCTTTTTGTGACAAGAATGTTAGTCTCAGACCTTGATTGTCAGACATCAGTGGTGGAACAAAAAACATTTGATATCAATGATTGTTTGGCTGTTTTACAGGACTTAAATTAACTAAGAACTAAACCAAGCAGCGTGTTCCTGAAGCCAACCACCACTGGGGTAAAACCAACCGTCCCAGCAAGGCCTGTCTGGATCCTAAAGCTTGGTGATCTAGTCAGAGAAAAGATCGCAGACAAGAAGGAATTTGGGCCTTCTTACAGACAACCAGTACCTGTCCTAGCAATCCACAGATCAAGAACAGTATTACTGCCGCCCCTTGCTAGTAAAAAGGAGAACAAGTTTGTGTCTATCGATCTGATTAAACCCCACTATGTGGCCGATACTAAACAGAAGGCCAAGTGGACTCCGCCAATGTAGCAGACGCACACCTCTGGCTACAGTCCAAGAGGTTCAAACTGAGAGACTCATCACCTTTGAGGAATCTGCAGTGCGAAAAAGCTATGGAACTTGTACCTCTTAAAACCCAAATAACAGTTTGTCAAGAAACACCTGACTACAACAAAGTAGCGCCTGTCTACAATGAAGTAACAAGTGATCAAGTGGTTCCAGCGATTTCAACTAATCCTGAAGCAATCCCAACAATTGACAGAACTGCCTCTGGCTATTTCATTAACTCTGATACATTTTCTGAGGATCCCAGCGAACCAGAAAGAACGCCAGAAACAAGAACTTTCAAAGAACAAGCAAATTACCTTTTTCCTCACCTGGAAAAAGACTTATCTGGTTTCACAATGGATTGAATTTTGGATTGTGTTGGGAATATTTTTTCTTCTACTTTGGTTGACCCTGGTAATAACTCTGGGTTTGCTGATAAACGGAAGATATGTAAAAATGGACACAGCAAGTAAGAACGTCAACTTACTCCTCAAGCCACACAAATCATCCCATCGTGAACAAAGAGACTTGTCGTCAGTGAACATCACAGCCGTTCCTATACCTGATGGTATAGCTTGGGACAAAACGGATTATGAAACTTTTGGCCCGTCGGAGCTGTTGAAGATTCCACACTTATTCAAGATTTCATTGAGTGACTTTGTTTCATCTAGTACCTTTTCTGATGATTGGGACTTCGAGACTGTTAATAATATGATGTTGACCTAGAAATGTCTGCAATATTTACAAATCATGAATATTTAGAAGGTTCATCAGACTATGAACAAATGTATTGTTATAACCTTTATGGTCATCCTTTCTTGCACAAATCTGCAAATCCTATGTATTAATGTATAACCAATGGGAACATTGTCCTACGCCACCAAAGGGTAGCTCAAAAACATTTTCTATGAAATGTCCATAATTTTCAGGACTCAACGTATCAAAAGCAGAATCATTTTACTTTAGAAATGTTAACAAAACAGGACTGAAAAGTATGTTGACCAATACAAAACAGATTTATTCTGCAGCCTTTTATGCCCAACTGTCTAAACTAGGTTTCGACTTTTGGAAAGACAACCTTGACACAAAATCTGTCTGGGGCACAAAAGATTAGCAAGTACAGGGTGTAGAAGCTATGTTTAGAGCCTGTATCATTCCTGAGCAAATTATGTTTTTGAATGACACTGTCCAACAGACGTCTTGTCTTGGGTTAGCCAAGCTCAAAGACATGAACAATCCGTCCATACCTACACCTACACCTGATAGTAGTAACACTTCAGAGGGGGAGGTCGACGTACATACTATTTTGCATCACAACAGAACAGATCCAGATTGGAATAAATGGTTGATCTGGCCCACAGACACAAACAACTGTCAAGATAGATTCCTGAACAAAACACAGGGTTTCACATTCAACAGGCCAGACCCAAGATATGTTCAAAGACAGCATCCTGGAATAGTAACAACATACAGTGTACGGAAACTCTGATTGGCTACAGAAATCTACACTTAAGGATGTAAAGCAACACGTATCTTTACTTAAAGATGGCGCTGATCTTAGGGAATTCTATATATGCCGGTATATATGCTGCATATAATGAAATATGGAAGATTACCCAATCAGAGACTGCAGAACGTATTAATTTAGAGAAATCTCTCTCAGTGGTTGACAATGAGTTAACGACTCTGTCGTCCAGGATATATTCATTGGACAGCATAGTGTCTTCTGCCATAGACATCATTTAACAGGACTTGGTCATGTTGCAACATGGTCAGTCGCAATTACGTTCTATCATGCTATTAGGCTGAATGTTGCAAAACATTCGTTCAGGCTATGTGCCTTGGCGTTTAATCAATACTACCTCACTGTTTTCAGAATTCAAACTCACTGATAAATAGATCAAATTGGCACAAAGGGGAGCAGACTAAATGGTGCTGAGCATTGAAAAACTGGAAATATTGCAATTTATGGAAGTAGAGAAATCAGCTACTGAATGGATTATACATTGTACAATCACTCTGCCTGGGGGATTTGAACACATTGCTGCTGAGGAGCAGGGGGCTTTCCTACACCGCTTACCTGCCAGAGAGATCACCGCCGCACTTGGGACCCCACGCTGTTGGTCTCCCCTGCCGCCGCTGCCTGCTCCATTGCGCGGCCGCCGAGGGGGGAGACTACAGCTCCCAGGCAGCAGTGCGGTTGCACCGCCCACTTCCGCCCACGGTCGTGCCCGGAGGCGCTCATAGGGAAGAGGCTCCCTCGGTGGAGCGGGGGATTTGAACACATTGCTGCTGAGGAGCAGGGGGCTTTCCTACACCGCTTACCTGCCAGAGAGATCACCGCCGCACTTGGGACCCCACGCTGTTGGTCTCCCCTGCCGCCGCTGCCTGCTCCATCGCGCGTCCGCCGAGGGGGGAGACTACAGCTCCCAGGCAGCAGTGCGGTTGCACCGCCCACTTCCGCCCACGGTCGCGCCCGGAGACGCTCATAGGGAAGAGGCTCCCTCGGTGGAGCGGGGGATTTGAACACATTGCTGCTGAGGAGCAGGGGGCTTTCCTACACCGCTTACCTACCAGAGAGATCACCGCCGCACTTGGGACCCCACGCTGTTGGTCTCCCCTGCCGCCGCTGCCTGCTCCATCGCGTGGCCGCCGAGGGGGGAGACTACAGCTCCCAGGCAGCAGTGCGGTTGCACCGCCCACTTCCGCCCACGGTCGCGCCCGGAGGCGCTCATAGGGAAGAGGCTCCCTCGGTGGAGCGGGGGATTTGAACACATTGCTTCTGAGGAGCAGGGGGCTTTCCTACACCGCTTACCTGCCAGAGAGATCACCGCCGCACTTGGGACCCCACGCTGTTGGTCTCCCCTGCCGCCGCTGCCTGCTCCATCGCGCGGCCGCCGAGGGGGGAGACTACAGCTCCCAGGCAGCAGTGCGGTTGCACCGCCCACTTCCGCCCACGGTTGCGCCCGGAGGCGCTCATAGGGAAGAGGCTCCCTCGGTGGAGCGGGGGATTTGAACACATTGCTGCTGAGGAGCAGGGGGCTTTCCTACACCGCTTACCTGCCAGAGAGATCACCGCCGCACTTGGGACCCCACGCTGTTGGTCTCCCCTGCCGCCGCTGCCTGCTCCATCGCGCGCCCGCCGAGGGGGGAGACTACAGCTCCCAGGCAGCAGTGCGGTTGCACCGCCCACTTCCGCCCACGGTCGCGCCCGGAGGCGCTCATAGGGAAGAGGCTCCCTCGGTGGAGCGGGGGATTTGAACACATTGCTGCTGAGGAGCAGGGGGCTTTCCTACACCGCTTACCTGCCAGAGAGATCACCGCCGCACTTGGGACCCCACGCTGTTGGTCTCCCCTGCCGCCGCTGCCTGCTCCATCGCGCGGCCGCCGAGGGGGGAGACTACAGCTCCCAGGCAGCAGTGCGGTTGCACCGCCCACTTCCGCCCACGGTTGCGCCCGGAGGCGCTCATAGGGAAGAGGCTCACTCCGCTTCGCGGGACGCGCGCGGGTGGCGCCGGGCTGAGCCCGGGCAGAGGGCAGGCCGTCTGTGGCCGTCAGGGGACGACCAGGGACGGGACGGGCCCCCCCCTTTCGACCTCCGCCATAAAATGGGTAAGAGAAAATTACAATCATCTAACCCTGGGGGCCCAGTGAAATCTAAAGTGGCACGCACTGCTGGAGCTTCTTCCAGTATCATGTCATATCTTACTACTGCTGTGGGGAAATTGAACCAAGAAATCGCTGATAAAGAACGTGAACTGGGCATCAACCCTAACATTTTGGATAGTCAGCTATCACCTACAGTAAATAGACTCCCTATCCCCTTGGAGCCAATTATACATATAGAGACTCTGCTTGATACTGGGCCACAAGAGGTAGCAAAAACCGTGGAACAAGAGGGCCAAGAGATCATTCTATTAGACTCTCCAAACCATGTGTCAAATCTTACACAGGGTCCTGTACTTCAAGCTACTAGGCGTTTTAAACGACTAACACAAAGAACAAGAACTCAAAGTCTATATACACGCAAAAAACATCGTAATCCACTAAATACCCTTGAACTCTCAATAAAAGCAATGGTTGAGAAAGTTTTGGTGGATAAGCTTGAAACGACACTCGTACAGATTTCAACTGATATAATAGACACTCTAAAGGAATGTGTTGCGGAAATCATGGGGAAATGTCAAAGGATTGATGCCTTTTTAACTACAAAACAGATAGAACCCCAAATAATCCCGACAAACACTTCTACACGACCCTCCACTGATCGAAACACGGAATCCCATTCCTCTATGGATCTGGGGGATAATGTACAACAAAACCCTTTAACATTCTCTGTTTCAGCATTAGGCCCTGAAGGATCTGCAAATATGCAAGTGATAAACAGTAAAATACCAAGGACCAAAGTTATCAGTAAAACCCATCAACCCCAGGATAAGCCTATGGCACCAATATTGGCGGAACATAAACTATCGGAACCTAGGACACAGCGGCCAAGACCACCAGTACACTTACCACCGGAAGCTACACCATTTGTTGCCGTCTTGGTGAACATACCTGTATTAAAACCGGGCGAATTTGAATCAAATGGTGTACAGTTGAATAATATCAAAACCTGGTGTGATGCAAATTGTACGGGCCCAAACAATATATCACAGTGTATCCAGACGGGTAGAAGGGTTGATTGGGTGGGGTACACGCAAAAGAAATTCGCGGGAGACTGTATGATTGTTAACTTTAACAGACCCCACGAGGCCCAACGGTTATTTTGGGATGCCACTGAGGTAAAAGAGGACAGGATTAGAGCAGTACCATTAGGGTTCTTTTATCCCCGACCAGCTATACATAGTCTGGGGGCGGGAAAAGTTGCTGATAATGTCCCCTCTAGAAATACTCCTTGTCCTAGCTCATGGGCCAAGCAAATAACAGGTATGCTACCAAAATCTGACGATAGCCCTAGAAACGAAATAAGCTCTGGTTTGATGTTAACAAATAGGTTTTCTGTCTTCTCAAATTTAGAGGAAATTGATTGACTGACTTCTCCGGTCAAAACCCCAAACCAGTCAATACCGACTCCGGCTATTGGAAACAAAAAGGGGAACACTGTGAAAATGATGAGTTGGAACATTGCAGGCTTACGCTCAAAGAGAGATGACACAAAATGGCTGGGTCTGCTAAAGGAATGTGATGTGGTTGCCCTTCAGGAGACGTGGGATAGGGATTGTAATTTCTGGTTAGATGGATACACTTCCCATTTTTTGGCTGCTCAGCAATCGAGCATAGGTCGAAATAAGGGGGGGTTTGTTGTTCCTGTTATCGGTGAATGTGAGGGGCTCTGTAAGGGTTTTAAACACATCATCCACTCACTATTTAGTGGTGGAGGTTACTATGCCTAATAATTATAAATGTGTCTATATTAACCTCTATAATAGTATACAGAGCACAGCACCAACTGACAACATCAACTCCTTGACTGATTTTTTTAAGTAAATATAAGGAGAGTCAAACAACTTTTGTATATTATTTCCTGATGGGGGATTTTAATACACATTTATGCCAGCAGAATTGCCAGTACAGTGACACTATTAACATCGATATGCTTCCCCACCCACACTTTGAACACTCTGTAAAGGGGTTTGCCCTGGAAGAATTTCTCTTAGAGAATGAGTTATATGAACCAGAGTTTTACGACATTAACGAGAGGGTGGCAACGTACAGTGCTAGGGATAGCAATACAATTATTGACTATATATTTATCTCGCCGGGCATGCTGGGAAATGTTATTACTTATAATGCTGTACATACTACATTTAGTGATCATAATCCTGTAATTTTAGAGGTAGATGATATTATGTTGTTTTTTAATAAAGGAATAAGCATGGAACCATTTACAGACCTAAGTGTTAAGGACCAGGGAAGACGGGTCAAATGGAACAAAGTCATCCCAGAGGAATTCTTATATTCATTAAAAGAAAAGGTGGGCAACGAAATGAACATCTGCAGGGACCCACTACAGTTTGAGGGGAATATCATTTTATTATTTGAAACAATCTGTAAACAAGTTGCGGACGATTTAAAATGTAAACTGAAAAGTAAGGTGAAAAAGGAAAAGGGGTGGTTTGACCAGGGATGCTCCAAATCCCATAGAGAGTTACATAATGCACTAAAAAAGATTCCTAGAGATAAACAAGAGGTGGCCATTCTTAGGAAAAAGTATAATCTAAATATCCAAAGACGAAAAAATGAAATTAAAAAACAAGCTTGGGATGAGCTGTATGATAAGGCCATGTTGAGGGACAGTGCTAAAATTTGGAAAATTGTTAATACCCCCTTATTCAGTGGGAAAGAAAATGCGCCACTGCAAATAAACATCCCCGAACAGGAGTGGTTGGACCACTTTCAAAAAATCTACGGCAGTAATCTTGAGATGGCACCACTAGACCAAACTCTGTTGGAATCACATGAGAAACTACCTAGCTTCACCCTTAAAGAGGTACAGAAAGCTATTGAAGATACAGCAGGCAAAAAAGCCCCAGGCCCAGACGGCGTCCCGGCTGATATGTTCAAGGCCAATCCTAACATATGGGCAGTGGTCCTCACTAATGTGTTTAACGTGATTTGTGTGGATAAGTTAAGTGCCCCAGAATCATGGTCAAAGTCCACCATAATTCCCATCTTTAAGAAGGGTCAAAGGGGGGACCCTAGATGCTACAGGCCCATATCCTTGTTAGATTCTTCGTTTAAAATCTTGGGCAAGGTTATCCTTGAAAGAATCTCATCCTGGGCGACCCATAATAACATTCTGTGTGAAGCCCAGTATGGTTTTCACTCAGGAAGAGGCACAGAGGATCAGTGCCTCAATTTACACCTTACACTGAGCAAATACATAGTAGCATCAAAGGAGACGATGTACCTGGCTTTTATGGACTTGTCCACAGCTTTTGACCTAGTTAATAGGTCAAAGCTGTGGACAATTCTTTTGGAAATGGGCCTGGAAAGGGAACTTGTTAATTTCCTGGCACAGCTACACAGCGATTTGAGGGCAACTATTTGTATGTCTCAGGAGGGAAATTGTACAGCTTTCTTTAAGTCTGGTAGGGGGGTGCGCCAAGGGTGCATCCTGGCCCCTATGCTTTTTTCCCTTTATATCAATTCACTGGGAAAATCGATGGAAGTAGCCTCTATTGATGTACCACGTATGGGCGGCACTGCTTTGCCGGTTTTATTATATGCCGATGACACGGTTTTATTGTCAAGAACCCCGAATGGTCTACAACTTTTACTTAACTCCTTTGGGGTATTTATGCAAAAATTGGATCTATTAGTTAACATAGAGACATCGCATGTAATGGCAGTAGGCAGAAGTAAGAATAGTATTAAAACTCTCTCATGTAACGGCTCCGTGCTTACCAGGGTCAAAGTCTTTACCTATTTAGGTGTGGTGTTCGATGAAAGGGGGACATGGGCACCACAAATTAAAAGTAAAACTGCGGCAGTCAAGAGATCGGCTACCGCCATCATGGGCTTTGCAAAACGACTGGGCGGTAAGCCAGCTGAGGCTATATTGTCCATCTATAGAGCCAAAACCTTGGCCATTGCCAGATATGGGGCGTCGATCTGGGGCTACAAAAATTTGCTAGAAATACAGAGAGAGGAAAATATTTTCCTACGATCTATATTAGGCCTTCCGCAATCTACACCAGCATTTTGTGTACATAGGGAATTGGGGATGGGATATATCGAAGACTCATTGTCTCTGGCCCAGCTACTATCCTGGATTAAGATATGGCTTAACCCAGCTCTAACATTAAACCATAAGATTATTAGGGATTGTATGGGTAGGGACAATGCGGATAAGATCGGGTGGTTATCACATATTAAAAAATCAGCAGTATATTTGGGCCGTCCCGATCTATGTCTTAAACCAGAAAGCCTGGTGAAAGAGGATATAGACTGGGTTAAGACCCATTATACTAAGAGAAGGGAGGCTGAAAGGGAGGCTAGAGAAATCATGAAGCCAACAGTGAGGTCCCACTATATGACGATTACTTCGTTATTTATTCAACCATACTTGATGACAGTAAATAAACCTTTTCATCGGTGGGTCCTCACAAGATTTCGCCTCAACTTAGCTCATTTTCTCCTAGGAGATTATGAGAAGTGGTGTAAGCCTCATGAGAATGCTCCCTGTAAATGTGATGACTTTTCTGATCAGGATATATTACATTTTGTGTTCTTTTGCCTACTTTTTAAAAGTGGAAGTGAAAAGTTCATTAAACCAATATTGAAAAACCAAATGTTCAAGCAGGTTAAACCAGCCTTATTGTTCCTGCAACTTATGGAATCCCCATTGGTTATGTATGGAGTAGCACATTTTCTGATCATGTCTATTCGATCTAAGCAAAAAAGTTTGCAGATAACCCTGACCATGAACCATTAGCAAAATCTATTTACGAACTATGTAAATTTCATATATTTTTTCCCCTGGTACCTAGTATATTGTATAAAACCGCAAAACTGTAAATAACCCTAGTAATCTATAAAAAAAAATTAATGATTTGCAATTTTAGTTATGATTGTAAAAATGATTGTCCTTAAAACCTTTGATCTGTATGACAAATATTTGTATATTACACTCATGCTTTTTTTTCCCTTTTTAAACTTTTTTAATTCTGTAAATATTGTTTTTAAAATTGTTTGTCTAACTAAATTGTATTTGTATGATCAAAAATGAATGTATAGTATAGCATACTTTTATGATTTTAATATAATCGAATAAAGTGTATTTGACTCTGACTCTGACTCTGCCTGTTACAATTTTCCATTTTCAGTATTGCCTAAAACACATACCAGCAGGCACATATGAAAAGTTGGGTAAAGAATACATCAAGACATCCTGGAAGTTACCATACACACACAGATGTTGGATTTGGGGACGTGAAGTGTTTCTTAGCGGTTCAAACTGTGAAAACGCACTAAACGGTTCTCTCCTTTGACAGGGTATGAACTTACATGGGGCCTACGATGGTTCCTCTAACAATTTATCCTGCCACCTGCAAGGTTCACCAGCTGCAGTGATTGATCCAATTTTTGGACAACTTTCAAATGGAAGTTACCTCATGTTGAACGATCACAGCTGCTGTGGCATGTTGGCAGGTATACCATAGCTAGTAACTGTGTCAGCCAGGGTCACTTGCTGTATGCAAGTATTGTTTCCGACAACCAAGACAGCCAGGGAGCCGCCACTATGGCCATCACTGAACATCTCTTCTACACAAATTGATACTCTAAGCAGAATGAAAGCCATTCTTTTGCAAAAACTGTGCCACTGACCTCGGCCAAAGAGATCTATGATCTACAAGTCGCAAGGACTTCTGCCGAGATACATGCCCTTTTGGCTACAAACTGCCCTATACATTTCTCAGAAATGTTAAGTCATATTTTAAACATGTCTGATACGAGCAATATTGTACATATATTTAAGACAGTATTTTCTGTACTGTTAGCACCTTTTCAAGCAGTCCTAGGAATATTTCCAAACTTTGTGCACTCTGTGTTTGGCAGACTGCCCCTCCTTTTGGGACACGTTGCAGTGATACTATTTTTGCTCCTACTGCTGCGATATAGTAAGCCAATTCACCAGCGACACCCAGTTCTCCATAGAGAGTGTTGTGAGCGCATTGTCCAGATTTTGGGACTACCTCGCCAACGAGAATCAAATACCACATGGTTTCTGTCATTCAGACCAATTTGGCAAGATTGCATCTTACCTGTTCTACGCTGCCTGCTATGCGGAGAAGAATGCGTGTTAGATACATGTCTCACACTCCCATCAGTCATGCCAACGGATGTTGATACTTTGCTGGACCCGGTAACGGCCCATGCTCTGTGTTGTCACCAGTGGCTACCAATTCTGATGACGGCATTCATTGAGATCTCACAGGCGCAAATTGCAACTGCTGAGGTACGAGAGGAAGCAGGCGCGCAGGTACCATCCATTATGAACATTGCTAATGCGATCAATGCTGATGGCGATGCTTCACATCTATGTGCAGTTAATCCTTTAAACGAGGTAATCCAACTTTCGTCTACAATGGTAGACGACTTTTTGTCAACAGACATAAAATATTTCATGTTTTCTCCAAGCCCTAACACTGACTTTTGATTTTGGCACACAACGTTCTGAGAGACTTTGAATTTGACCTTCATTTTTCAAAACAAGGTACTAACTTTGGAGCTCTTTTTCCTATGATGAATTTCTTTTCTTCCAAATTTGTATTTTTCATTTTTGTACAAGTAATCTGCTTATAGTAGAACTATTCATAGAGAACAAGGATTCTTTGAATACTTCCAGAGACAATATATGACCTTGTCCACATACAAACAGTTTTATGTAATCTGACATGAAATGGTTTCGGCACCTTTTCTTCTGTATTAACGAGCCATTTCATAAATGTATATTTTCGTGATTCATTCAGTGAGCATTTAAAAATGTCAACATGTGCTTAGAATGAATACTTGCGTTGATCTGTACAGCCCCAATGCAACAGTTTGAATGCATTATTCACAATGTATGTGCTACATGTTTTTAGCACTTCATGTATAGATATGAATTAGATGTGTTTAACATGTTTAGAACTTAGTAATGTTGTACATAAGAAAGTGCAGTGGGTGTTGTATGTCGACTTAGATTACGTATATTCATGCCCTTATGTAGGTATAATTCACATTAACCTTATATAGGCATTGAAATCCAGTCCTTATTTAGGCATAGTCCATGCTACCCAAATACAGGCATTGCTACTTCCATCCATTCATCTAAGTCACAACGAGTTTCAGGAAAAATAGACTCTTAAGCCGTTAGGGACTTCCCCTTGATAAGATATTGATTTCTCCAAGAACTCATTTATTTGTACTCAAATCCCGACACCAACACTACCAAGACTGACCAGCCAATGAGGGACATAAGCATCACAGAGGCCAGCACAGAGATTGGCCCAGCTGTCATGTTTTGTCTCCCTCTGCAGGTCTGACCAAACACTGTGAGCACCTTTTAGACACAGGTACAGCCGATTAAAACCCTTTGCATCCGAGCTTCCTAACCCGGGTTCTGGAACACTTACTGCGCCCCCCTGCTCCCAAGAAGCTAACAAACTGAGCCCCCGTTTGGGAGATCTTGGATTCACCCCCAAGTTCCCCTCTGGAGCCCTTTTCTAGGTGCCCCCTCCCCTTTGCCAATGGTGTAGTGCGCAAGGCTACCAACCTGTTCAGCACCCCTGCCCCCGGACACTACAGGGCAGGTAAACTCGAACTGCTGGTGGATCTTGTGAACTTGACCCCCTAGCACCTTAAGTCGTAAACTGGACCCCCAAAATCCTATTGCAACTACTTGTATGCAGTATATGTTTCTTTCTCTGTAGGAAACCAGTACTGCTTAAAAGGGCATGTGTGTGACATTTCTGCTAATTGTAAAACTTGTACTTACCTGATTATGAAGTTCTTGGTGTCAAAAATTCGATAAAAATGCATATTATGTTTCTAAATTGGTCTTGAGTGTCTTCTTGAGTGTGTGCCTCATTCATTGCCTCTATGTGTACCACAAATACTGAACACTACTCTCTGACAAGCCTAAACTGCTCGTCAAATTGAGCAAAGGTATAGAGGGAAAAGAAAACACTACAGAGAAAATGCACCCACCTGACCTGTATTTCCTCTCATACGCCTACCAAGTGCTAACGGTTCTGTTCCCCAAAAGAGATTTTGATATCGATACAATTTTTTTTTTATATATAAAACCAAGTTTATTCTGTTTTTCAAAATGACTCCTATTAGTTAATCTCGAACACCACATATCTTTACAAAATCTTTTGGCAGTTTACATGTACATTTTAACAAGTCTTTCCCTGTACTGTGACTTAATCATTGTATCACAAATTGAGACGTTTTTGTCATTGGTGTAAAAGCAAAAATTTTGTGAAAGTCCCCCACTTACCGAATCCCTCACGCTTACATGCTTCCAATATCAAACACTTCTAGACTCAACATTCATACCACATCCCAGCATATTACACAGACATAAGGCAGACAACGGAAAAACAGATTGAATTTTTATCTGTTGAGATGTTCTGTGCTGGGATTCCTCTTCCAAAAATGGGCAACGCATGTTTCAGAGTGGGCATAGAGTTTGACCGACCACCTTCTTCAGGACCACACAACAATGCAGTGTTTTCCAAAGGTATTCATATGGGGGAATTTGATATATAAGTACAGGGCCCAGTTACTTAATCAAGGCAGTCCGTCTAGGACGCATATAGTAGATGGGATATTGAATGATTACTACTATTGGAAAGATTCTCTTAGAACTGCTTCCTAGTAAGCACCAGATTCATAAGATAGCTATTTTTCCTTATTTTAGGTCTATGTAGCACAGGTGTGGATGTCGCCATTTATAGGGTAGAGATCATCTATGGAGGTTCCTGATTATAGTTCTGTACGTCCTTCGAAGTGTAATCTTAAGTACCGCTGTCTTCGCCTGGGAATTCCTGTGTCTCCTATAGACTATTGTCATAACCATTGGAACACCATCCCTGTTGGTAGGGATCAAGTGAATAATCAGTAAGGATCGTTTTATAGTATGAAAAAAGATTTTTAAATACATTTGTCCTAAAGAAGGTGGGTAATCTATCATAAGAGCCGCCAATATGTCACGTCAACAGAAAAAGTTCTTTAAAATTAGGGTGATATTATTTTATGCAATGAGTATTTATTGTTATGGATTGTGTTGAATCTTAGGAATGTATGAAGAGCATCTTTAAGGAACAGTGTGCTTATTAAAGTAAAGTTTGGGATAAGTATTTTCATATGAGATATCCACAGTATACTTGATTTTGAGAGCAACACACAATTTCTGTATATGTATGATGTTTTTAAGGTTTTAAATTGTGGATTACACTGAATATGTGAGCAGTAAAGGTTATTGTATTTGTTTTGTATGATAAAAATAAAAAATATTTTTAGAAAATGTAACAAGGAGACAGAGTGATATATATTTTATGCATTATTAGCATTGATGTAATATAGTGTTTAGTGCATCCTCACTGGACTACCGGGATATATATTTGGGTACTTGCGTGGAAAAGATTTGCACAAAAGGGAATCCCCTGTCTATCATATAACGTACCCCACCCCTTTTGGCTAGAAAGGGTGAGTATTTTTGGATTTGGAGATCCATTTATATTGTGCGCATTACACACACACTCATTTGTCTCTTGGCAAAATTGTCTAGGCATTCTGAGCAAGGGGCCTTCTTTCTGAAATATTTGTACATTTAACTTTCAAAACTATTACTTTAATTCACTGTCACTCAAGAAGTAATATTGCCAAATTTTCTAAATGTATACACCCTGGCAGGTTAAAGAAATATGCTTGATTGTCAGCAATCCATTGGAAGCCATTATGGTGGGTTCTGTATCGGAAATCTGGCTATTCGCTGCTCTCAGGTGGCAACAGTGAAAAACAAACGTGGTTTGTTCTCAACTGATTTGTCACTCTAGGAAGCATCTGATTTGCCAGATTCCTCCATCCCTCACCTGGGTCTCCAGAGGCCTGAATGAAGCAGGAGATTCAATGTCCACTGACTCATCTGCCATCTCTCGCCGCTCTTGAGACTTCTCAGACTTGAAGGTGGTGGGAGAATGGGGGCAGCACTCAAGGGGAGACGTGAACAGAAAATGTGCCTGGGCACTAAAACAAAAGTGGCCCCAGGAGAGAATCAGATAGCTAGAAATGTGGCCCACATTTGAAAATATGTGCAGTTTTGAACTTGTAAAGAGACTGGGGCTATGTTTTGCAAGGTATGGCAGACTGCATGTTGTGTTGTGCTTGCTGCAGGCAATATTTGTGGTAATATCAGGGAAATCAACAATAAAAAAGCATAGTAAATGCCAATAGGTCTCGCTTTAAAGTAATGTAATAAGAAGCGCTGCAATTAAATAGAATGGAAATGGATATTTAGTTGTGCGGAAAGAAAGAACTGTAGAACAATATTGGCATAAGTCAAACCGTTAGGTGACACTTACACTGCCAAGCCAGACCTAAAAACCCATGTAAGTAAATGACTGCCCTTCTCCCATCTGTGCTGCTGCCAGAGAAAAACAACATACATTATCTAGTTATCTAAGACATTTTAATAGCATTACAATGGCATGTGTGTGCCCCTGAAACTTCAAGCTCAGGCAGCTGGATAAATAAACACAATTATCACAGGTGTGTGGAGGGCATGCACTTTTTTTGTGGAAGCATACAACTTCCGCCCATTCAAAGTATGTACTCCTGGCTCCCAACATGTGGGCTGAGCCCAAGCCCCTGCCTTGGTGATTCTCCTTAAAGTGTTTGGCGGCAGCTGTGCAGTCAAACCAGACTGTGTTGTTAAGCCATACCATTAAAATGGCTCAAAAGGCTAAAAAACACGCCCCCAAACAGTAAAAAAAAAACAGCTTGCACACAGACCTGTCCAGACCAGCCCTTTAGGCACTGCCAGATTGCCCGATGGGCCAAATCGACCCTGACAACACTGTTGCGTTACCAATTGCTGCTTCCCAGGTCAGCTGGGGTTCTGTTGTTCAGTCGTGCTGCTGGCCAGAGATTGAAGTCCCCATTGGTAGCGCCTCATTCACACAATTTGACAGCATAGCATCAGTGTTTAGCTTTTGTAATGAGAGTGTAATTTTAGATCTACAGAAAGAGGTGGCTGAGGCATTCAAGGTCATGTTGTGCCTGGCTTGATCATGGCTCTTCTGCCCCTGTGCAGCTGATCTTAGCAGGGGAAGGGGACAGGAGAGGCGGGGAATACACCACATAAAATATTGCAGGAGGCTGCTATCTCGGAGGACAACTTCAACTTTTTATCCTCATTGTTTTTGTTTATAGCTGCCATTTGTAAACCCCGAATGGAAAATGACCTAGTTATTAACAACTACCCATCTGTAATCCTATATGTAATATTATTTCCATAATGAGTTATCAATTCACCAACATTCCAACCTACAAATATTGTTTAAAAAGAAACAAGAGACTAGAACACCCACTCCCTCGAAAATATCCCAAATTTATCACTGATTATGTCCGTCTTTGGCTGACCAGATCACCTCTAGGCAAAGTACACGAAGAAATGTACGAATCTCCGCTGACAAACACACCAAATCACCAGTATCACGGCTCTAAAAATAAAGTTGTTTAGGGTGCGGGGAAAGCGGCCAGTGATAAGCAGCGTGTGGCAAATCAAGTGACGAAGAAGCATGGTTTGTGTGCCTGAAAAAATCAATAGCCGAAGGGCTGTGTATCTTTCATGCCTTCCGAGACAGCACTTTAACGGCGTAGAGAAAACCCACGTGGGTCCAGTGTGAATGTAAATCCGAAGATAACACAACGACCCTTTGACCGACACAGCCTGCCACCGAGCTCTACAGATAAGTATCTTCAAGACGACTGGCCCGCCATATGCGATGAAAAAGAACAGAATCAGGCGTAGGCATGAAAATATGTAAACAAAAAGAATGAACTTACATTAGTGACGAGTATTTTGTGCCCGAGTTTATTCTACACTGGATGTCTTGCGCGCTCAGCTGCGTCAGAACACCTTATGATTGTGAATGGCTCTAAAACATGCTCTTCCGTCTGTCACGGCTGACCCCGGCGCGTGCCCTGCTGCTTCCGGGGCGCAGGGCAGCACATCTTGTGCTTCCTGCAGGTTAGTGTCGCTGGACACTCAGCAAAGACATCTGTGGCAGGTTCCCTTCATTGCTACTGGTGGATTAACGTCACACTAATTAGCCCTGAGCCTGATCCCCCCGACCCTGGGATGCCAGGGAAGGAGGAGGGTTAATTCCTCTTATCCATTAGCACTCCACAGGGTCTTCAATCCCTGCCTTATGGTTTACCTCCGAAAAAAATATCTGGAGTTATTTATTGGATAAAAAGCATTTACAAGATGATAAATATCGTTTTCCTTTAGTAGATATTTTACCAACTGAACCCATTCTACCAAAACAGGCCTAGCTATCATTGTGCAGTGGGTAGAGTGGAATCGAGGCACAGGGGTGGGAGAGGCACTCAGCACCATAATTATACCCAACTTCGGAGCATTGGATGCCATTTATCTTGAAAGCATAAGGGCACGTGGCCCCTTGCTACAATGATGTGTGCACAAGCATTGACGATGCCCATAGGTCTGACTTGAAGCTGACAGTGTCTCCTCAGTCGCTGATGAGTTTAGGCGCTCAGTAATTCATCATGCTGGCACTCTGTCACTCATTCTTGTACTCATACTCCCATTCATCCACCCAATGACTCATTTTTGAATTTACCCACTGACCCATGCACAACAAAAAAGTCACACAAACTCCAAAAAGCATATGGAAACAGGGCCGGCTTTATGCTGGTGGCGCCCGGTGCAACAACTCTTGCTGGCACCTCCTACCCCCAATGACCTGCTTCTTCACAGATTCCCTCACTACTGTCCTCCAACGGTGCCCCTCATCTCTCTATAGCCCCTCTCTAACATGTATTTTATCTTTTATCGGCTTTATAGCGCTACTTCTATCAGTGTAGGGTGTCAGAGCACCTTACATCACACATGCAGAATATGACTCATTACATCGCGTACCAATACCACTTGTGCCATTATAACGCGGGTATTACTACGCGATGTCAATGACAACAACATGCCATTACATCACAAACTTCTACCACAACTATGCCTTTACCACACATGCCATTACAACGCAAAGGCATGCGTGGTAAAGGTAAACTCATGGTAAAAGTTTGAAAGGTAAGTGACTCTACTCTGTCCTACACTTAACCCTAATGTAGTACCCCGACACCCCAACATTACCCCATACTCTAAAACACTACCCTGTACTACACACATACACCACACCACTACCCTAAACCCTAAAACACTAACCCCAGCACACCCTCCCCGACCACCAGTCCAGTCCCTACACTCAAACACTACCCTGCACGACTCCCCAACACTGCCCTAAACCCTAAAACACTACCCTACACTACACAAACAGCATGACACTACCCTAAACCCTAAAGCACTACCCCCAGCATGAACCTCCCCTGACCCCCAGTCCAGTCCCTACACACAAACACTACCCTGCACGACCCCCGACACTACCCTAAACACTAAAACACTACCCTACATTACACAAATACCACAACACTACCCTAAACCCTAAAACTCTACCCCTAGCACAACCCTCCCAGACCCCCAGTCTGGCCCCTACACTCAAACACTAACCTGCATGACCCTCACAACACTACCCTAAACCCTAAAAAAGTAACGCCCACCCCAGGCCCAATCCCTATTACCTCTCGCTCCTCGTAGTTCCTCTCTCCTGGTTCCTGCTTCACGTCGGCTGAGGGGCGTTGAACGGTGCACGTCTATGTGAGGAAACGGAAGAGCCTCTGTTTCCTCACAACGATGTGGATTGCCATTACATCGCATGCGTTGTAAAAGCGCATGCAATGTAAAAACATGCGTAGTAATGGCTACGGGTTGTTACATCGCATGCGTTGTAACGCATGCGATGTAATGGCATGCGGGGAAACAGCTGCGTTGTGAAGGCTGTTTCCCCACATTCATTATAGAAAGACAATAAATCATAGGTCTAAAAATCAGCATATAGGAAATGTCACATAAGACAAAAAGGACTACAATGTGTAGGAGTCGTTTGCCATCCATATGGCATTACATTTTAAGAGTGCTTGGTCTGGAGAAGCAAACGTTCAGGATTTAAAAGTAACACACTGCTAGGAGCTGTCTTTAACCTCTTCTATGTGCCGGACCGCCCCTGGCCGTCCGACATCACGGTGGGCGTGTGCGTCGGACAGCCAGGGGCCGTCTAATCTGCTCACGCATCCAATTCCGCTGTACCACGGCGTAATTTGCGCTTTGGCGAAGCGGCAAACAATAAAAATGTATTTCTACTGAAACAAACCCATTTTAGCAACATTAGGATAAGAGACCGGGGAAAAATCATAAAGTTCTCACATATAGCTTGCAGTTTACATGCAGCTCTTTCATGCCAGTTCATAGATCACTGTGCTATATTAGATTTGTGACTTATGAACTGAAAGTAACAAAAGGATCTCTGTGACAAAAGCAGTAACACACTGAGCTCTCTATTTAAAACACAATTTTGTGATCTGCATGGTGCAGGTGCTTCACAGCAGGCACGTTAACCCTCTGTGCTACTGTATTTTGAGTGTAAGCCGCCACTGGACAAAACTCATATTTCTCTCCAGTAAGAACATTAATCGCCAGTGGTATCTTTACATTTCTATTGTTGCCCAAAAACTGCAGGTCAGACAAGAAACTCTGCTGCAAGGTCTTTTAAACCCACAAGCTATTTCTAAAGGCAGCACCCCTCAAGGTCATCGTCAGGTGTGGTACATCACTAAAGCCGACCATATATGGTAGATAAAGTAAAAGAATAAAAGCAGAAAAAAAGAAAGTATGCCGCAACCTAAATTGATGGGCATATGTTTACAACACAAAAATAGAATTCAAACATAGTAACCGGTGGCCATTTTCCAATGGTATTGTCCATAGCATATCATTGTCTTAAAGTTTCAACGTAGCTTCTGCATTTAGAGGAAACTTGTTGCACGTCACTGTTGTACTAAGCCAATGTGGCCAACATGATGCTTCTTAATATATGGCCCTTTTGGAACAGTAAAACAATATACTACAAACAATACCATTTCAAGATGGCTGTTCTGTTTTGAAATAGTGGATGCACAGTCTGCGCCACACTGCAGATTACATGAGGGGCGATTGAGCAGACCAGCAGCACTGTCTAGGGGGCTGCAGGATGCTAAAATACAGGAGAACAATAGAAAGGAAAGGGGACATATGAAAGGGGTAAAATAAATAAAAATAAATGACTGGTCACCAGACAATGAAGTGCACCCCTTTTCAGGCAGATGTGCACAAGTTATGAGGACAAATGCCATCACTCACACGGTAATAAACCCAATTGAGGAAATCGGCTAACCGATTGCTCTATGTAGAATGCTGTCATGGGAAGAGACAGAATGACAGTGGAACAGATGGAGTATAGAGTGCACAAATACCCCCTGCGTGTGTGTATATATATACAGGTATGTACATAGAATTATGTTTGTTTGTTTTTTGCAAGGGGCCCAGCCCCTACCCCTATTAAGACCTAATAGGTATTACCACCATGCTAGTCTTCTACCTCAAACGGTTTATTCGGGGAGGTAACCAACACCATCCCCTTGCTTATTCAGTTAGTCTGTGAGATACCATGTAGCAAAATTCTAGTCTACAACCTTCAACACAGTGTGTTAACAATCTGCCCTTAAAGGCCTATTGAGTTTAATAAGTAAGGATACAAGGTTTCCTGCCTACTTATCTCCAACAAAATTACCTTCTATTTGCTCCACTGTACTACTCTGTTCCCCTCTATTCCAGATTCCCACCTCTTCTTGTTTAAATACTTTCCTCACTATCCAGGTGTTGTGGATGCAGAGACATGAAACATGATACAGATGCAAGTATAGGGCTTGTCTATTATTTAATATTTTTACACTTCATGGTCAAGCTGGCCTCTAAGGAATTCAGTCTGTTTCAGAGAGCCAGTCCAAGAGGTCGGTGTACGGGCCAGTGTATTTTTGTTGGTTATTTTCAGTTTTATGGTCTGATTTTGAGGCTGTATATAGGCCACGATTGAAAAAGGTTTCGTTAAGCAGCAGCAACACTGCAGCAGCAGGCTGATGTGGGCTGGAATTGCAGGCATATGCTGATCATAGCAAGTATCACCATGGACAAGGTTGCATGCATCATGATGGAGTATGATGTAAAGTGAAGCACTGTTGAAAAGTGAAATTCAACCTACAGATGCCATACATTTACCTTCCCCACCTTCCTCCTCCCCCAGTTATTGGTCCCACAGCACTGTTCAGGCTCCATTCAATGCACCTTGCCCAGACTTTTCTAAATGCAAACAGGAAGCTAATTAGCACCGCACAAAATGTTGGGCCCAGTAGATGAACAAACTGCTGTTGGTTGGACAGTGTCGAGATATGCATTTGAGGAGTCAAGCTGCAAAGGGTGGGGATCCTGACAGGCACAAGTCTGGCATGGGTACTGGAGAGAACATCGGACAGGTACCATAAAAAGGACTGCAGAGACCCCATGGTACAAGAGAACGAGTTGCTTGCAGAAGGACAAAAAGAACAAGTTGGCCCATCTGCTCTTACTCATTTTGTTGAGTCAGCAGTGAAATAGTGCAAGTAAATTCAAAAACTTCAAGCAGGTACGAATGGAAATTGTAATTCACTCACCTCTGTAGAGTTGCATTTTAGGTCTCTCCTAAGGCAGCGAGCAGGCATGTCGCTTGTGACAGATATTGTGTACTACGATGGGCTTAGAGCCTGCCCATTGCTTAACATTCGTTGGCTTCATTGTCAGTCTTATTTGCTGCTGCCTACGTGGCCAGCGCATGCAGACTACCTTTCCTCTTTTTTCATGTGGAGAATGGACCAAGTACTGACTGCTTCCTCTTGATTAGTGTCCTTCCGCAGATCGCACTGTGATTGAGGCACTTTTTTCTTTCTTTTTCCTTGACATCCATGTTGCTTTTTCTTCTTTCTTCTTTCTTTTTGTCCATTCTGTTTCTTCTTCCTCATTGCCCTTGTTGATTCTTCAATCTTTCGTCTTCTCTCCCACCCCTGTTGTCTGTGCTACTTCTTTCCTAGTTGTCTCTGTTGCTTCTTCCCTACTACCCTACAGTTGTCCGTGCTGCTTCTTAAGTTATCTGTGTTGCTTCTTCAATCCCACCCTCGCCTTGACTGTGTTGCTTCTTCCATCCTACCCTCCTATTGTCTGTGTTGCTTCGTTCCTTCCACCATCCCGTTGTCTGTCTTGCTTCTTCCCTCCCACTCTCCTGTTGCCTGTGTTGTCTCACGCCTGCCATAAGAAAAAAAAGCACCTTGAAGCAGCCAATGCTGGTGGCGTCATAGCGCTTTTTTTACCCGCCAATTGTCTTTGTTGCTAGTTCCCTCCCTCTCATTGTCCATTCCCTCCAACCCTCTCTCCTGTTGTCCATTTTGCCCACCTACACCCACCATGAGAAAAAAAAGAGCTATGATGAGGTCAGCGTTGAGCACATGCTAGAACTTTTGTAATAAATTGTAGCCATGCTACACAGCAGTCGTGCTGCTCTGCAACAACGCTAAATGAATCAGGCAAATCCAATATCTCTCACATAGGCGAGACCAATTGGTTTTTGCCGATGCTTCTTTTAATTAACTTGTGAAAGGGAAGACTGCTAGACCAATTTTAGAGGAGATGGGCAGCCTAGTGTGGACCAGCACACGTGCTCTGTCTCTGTTTTCTGTTTTCTAGAATGGTGGCTGTGATTAACGTCACCATTTCTAAAGAGATATAGACCATGACTTGAACATGTGTGGATCTGTATGTAGTCATGTGCTCTGTGGAGTGGCCAGGGAGTTACACAATAGTTAAAGCAGGCTTTTGTGGAGTGCGTGGACTAATTACTACTGATTTCTTTATCATGCAGCCCTACTTATTAGGTTCACAGAGAAAAAGAGAGTTTGCAGGGGAATGGGAGGCACAGAAAGAGAGAGAAATTATTTTGTAGACTTATCTGCCCCCTTTTCTGCATACTTATGTTTGGTCTTTCTCTTATTTATTTTATTTTATTTCTTATTTATAAAGTTTTATATAGCGCGAACTTGACCCAAGAGGGTATCAGAGCGCTTTACATTCAGGATTCTTGCGTTACAAGCTACATCAGATACAAGAGCATAGTAAGGTACAATACACATAAACAATGTTTCAATATTTCGTAGGAGGGATTGGAGAAAGAAGTAATAGCGGAGTGACGAGGCGGAACAATGCCCAATGTCCCGCTGGGTAGATGACGGTCAAGGGGGAAACCAAGGCCAATCTCCTCATTAGCTGTCAAGCAGCTCCACCAGTCATCAGCCATGTTGCACAGGTCTCAGCGTTCAGGAAAAAACAGTTTTTAGTTTATTTTATTTGTGAAGGTTATATAGCGCTATCTAGACCCGGAGGTATCAGAGCGCATAACCAGGGGAACGTTGCATTAGAAGGTACATCAAAAGGATTATAAAGCACTGGCTAGCCCCGTACAATAGCGTAGTAAGGTACAGTAAACAAACAAAAAGGTTGAGACAATTTATAGGAAAGGAGGGGAGGAAGGAGCCATAGCAGAGAGATGAGGAAGAACTTTGTCCAATTTCCGGAGAGACAAATAGAGAGGGAAAGAGGAGAGGTGGAGTGAGAAGGGAGAGGACGAGGAGGAAGACGGAAAAGAGATAAAGGGAAAGTCAGCCCATAGACTGAGTGGGTAGGTGACAGCCAGGGAGATAATCCAAAGCTAGTCTCCTCTATAGCTCTCTAGGAAGCTCCACCGGGCATCGGTCCGACAGCTGGAAAGAAAGGCAACGAGGAGAAAGCAGAGTGTTGGAAATATGAACGGGGGGGCAAGACAGGGAGAAGGGGAGAAACTGTGCCCAAGGCCTGGCTGGGCAGGTGACGGTCAGGGGATGAACCAAGGCCGATCTCCTCATTAGCTGAACATAGCAGCTCCACTGGGCGTCGGACAAAATGCTCGGACTCCGCTGTCAGGGTAGAGATCATGTGTACTCCAGGAGAGACAAGTAGAGAGGGAAGGAAGAGAGGGGGAGTGAGAAGGGAGTGGACGAGGGGGAAGATGGAATAAGAATGTATTGTTCCACCTTAAAGGATTTGCCCAAGGTGACCATCTTAAAGGGGCTCAATAGAAATGGCCACTTTAAAGTGTGCATGGCCGAGATGTGGGCTACAGTCCTTCATTAATCAGGATTTGTTTCTGGGTGAAAAGAACACAAAATCATTGTAAGCAGTTTGAAACATGATGAAAGCAGGCTGGGTTACACATCCCTCTAGCATCTGGCCCATTAGATAGCCAAAAGAAAGCCTAATTGGTAGATGGTAGATTACTGTAGAGAATAAAGTTTTCCATCACAATGCAATACTGGTCCACTTTAGAAATGTTTTCAGCGGTTCCTGGAGCCAGAAGCCCAGAGATGCAGCAAAATGGGCAGATGTTTCTTTTTTGAAGTTGTAGAACACACCTCCTGCTCATGTGACCCAATCGTCCCATGTCAGAGGGATTGCCCTGCCTCCTCCAGGCCCTGACGGGCGCAGACGGGCCCGAGCTTTGCCCTGGAGCGACCGCGTGCGTCCCGCTCTGGGGTTTATAGCGCCTCCAGGCGCTTTCTTATGACACATACGGCTTCTGCTGCTAATACCGCTGGGCCTTGCAGTGCTGAGGCTGGACACAGGCAGGGGCTGAAAGCATGTCCCGCGCTGGGTGACACACGCGGCTCCTGCTGCTAACACCGCTGGGCCTTGCAGTGCTGAGGCTGAACACAGGCAGGGGCTGAAAGCGTGTCCCGCGCTGGGTTCTATAGCGCCTCCAGGCGCTTTCTGATGACAAACGTGGCTCCTGCTGCTAACACCGCTAGGCCTTACAGTGCCTTACCTTGCCTAATGGATGATACTTTGTATTACACTGTTTTGCAAGCAGAGAAGTGGTGCAATGCTGAGATTGGCAGTCCTATCTCTTGTTTGCATTTAGAGATATGTAGTTTTAGGTTTCTAATGAAAATATCAAAGTACAAGTAGATGGAATGGAAAACAAAAAGACTGGTCACACGTGATATGGAACAACCAGCCAAGGCAACTGAGATCTGTGCAGTTGTCACATGTTAGGCCCGGATCACTGACATATTATCGACGGACATAATATCGACCACCAAAAATATCGGCGACAAAATATCGACAGACAAAATATCGAGTTTCAAAAAACGGACGTAGACGAAGATGGCCGCATGCTAATAACGAGCGTCCAGAGAGGGAGCGACAGAATACACGTGGCCAACATCTACGGCCCAAACTCTGAAAATAAACAATTCTGGCAGGAAGTGGACAGCAAACTATCCGGCCTGCCCCAAGAGGACCTCCTGATCATAGCCGGGGACATGAACAAGACAATGGACCAGGCAACGGACAGGCACCCAAACAGACCAAGCCACAACTCCAACAACAACAACAACACCCTGAAAGACCTGTGCATCAAACAGCATCTAGCAGACCCATGGAGGCTACAGCACCCAACGGCGCGTGAGTACACATTCTACTCACACCCACACAACTCCTACAGTAGGATTGACTACATACTGATGTCCAACACCCACACGCACCTTATAGAAGAAACGGAGATAGCTCCGATAACCATCTCGGACCACGCTCACATAACACTCACTCTAAGTGGCAAACACAACGAAAGCCCAACGAGAAGATGGAGGCTCAACGATGACATCCTCCAAAAAAGAGAAAACGTGAAAGAAATCGAAGCCGCAATTGTAGATTACCTCAAGCACAATGACAATGGCGAAGTAGGGAAGGACATCATATGGGACGCCCTCAAAGCAACACTAAGGGGGAAACTAATAAACATCAAATCCAGGATGAACAGAAGCAGAAACAAGAAAATCTCTGAGATAGAGGAGGAGATAACAGCACTGGAGAGAGGTCACTGCGCAAACATAGCAGACAAGAACACGCTCACCCAGCTCACAAAAAAGAAATATGAACTGAACAAGATTCTAAGCGAGAGGGCGGGGTGCTGGCTAACAAAGTTCAAATCAGTCAATCTATGCGCAGCAAACAAAGCAGGGAAACAACTGGCATCCTACCTAAAGGCAAAACAGAGGCAGCACACGATAGCAGCGATAACAGATCAAACAAACAAGTCCCAAACAACGAACAAAGGAATACTGGAAGTCTTCAGACAATTCTATCAAGAGCTATATGCCGAGGACAAAAACCTGAGCAAAGATGCAGGACTAACTCTGCTTAATGACACCAACCTGCCAAAACTCAAGGAGGAGGAGAGGGAGTCGCTTGAAACCGACATAACTGAAAAAGAGATTGAAACAGCCATAAGCCAACTAAAACAGAACAAAGCGCCAGGACCAGATGGATACTCCGCAATGTTCTACAAAACCTTCGGCGAACACATCAGAATGCTAATGGCACAAACGTACTCGACATGCATCCAGAACGGGAAAATGACGGAGTCCATGAGCGAGGCCAACATCACCATAATCCCCAAGGAGGGGAAAGACCCACAATTCCCCCAGAACTATAGACCAATCTCGCTAATAAATGTCGACTGCAAAATCTACGCAAAGGTCCTGGCCAATAGACTAAACAGAGTCTTGCCAGATATCATCCACACCTCGCAAGTGGGATACATCAAAAACAGGCTATCGCAGGACAACACAAGGCTACTGTGCCATCTGATCAACCACACAGCAAGGAGTAATGAACAAGCAGTCATGATAGCGCTAGATGCGGAAAAAGCCTTTGACAGAGTCTCGTGGCCCTTCCTGAGGAACTGCATGGGGCGCTTCGGACTGGGGGAAAAATACACGGCAATGGTTATGGCCCTCTACAACAAACCAAAAGCAAAAATAGTGGTAAACGGAAGCGCATCCGAAACGCTCACGCTAGGAAGAGGCACCAGACAAGGATGCCCCCTCTCCCCCGGCCTTTTCCTGCTGGCTCTAGAACCCCTTCTGGCCAGAATAAGAGACAACACAGGTATAACAGGCGTCAAGATCAAAGAGAAGACAGTCAAACTAGCGGCGTATGCAGATGACATCCTAATCACAACAGCGAACCCCTCTTCGTCCATAAAAGCGCTCATGGTAACAATAGGAAAGTACGCGGGAGCCTCAGGCTACAAACTCAACAAGGACAAATCGGAATGCAAGCCAATGAATGTCCACACCACAAGAGAGGTCCTAGGAGATTCCGGACTGGCATGGCAGACGAAACCACTAAAATACCTAGGACTGCACTTTGGAAGGGATCTCACATCAACGCTCCAACACAACGAGGACCTCACACTGAAAAAAATAAAAGAAAGGCTAGAACTGTGGTCGCCAAAATACATAAGCTGGTGGGGAAGAATAGAAACCATCAAAATGATGATAACCCCAGCGATAAACTACACGCTAACAATGCTACCACTCCCAATGACAGAAGCCTTCCACAAAAAATTAGACCAACTCATAAACGTCTTCCTATGGAAAAACAAAAAACCCAGAATAAGCCTACAAAAACTAAGACTGACAAAGGACCTTGGAGGCCTCAATCTGGCAAACTTCAAAACATACCAAACGGCATGCCTGGCGAGACAGGGTATTGCCTGGATAGACGATACACAAACATACAAACCAGTCTGGCTAGAGGTTGAGAAAGACATCCTGGGAGGGCTCAAGCCAATAGCCCTTCTAACAGCAAACAGACACCCCCAAAAGACAAACGCCATACTGAAGCACACGAGGGAAGCGCTGATGAAAATAGACAGACGCATGGCGCAGAAGCTGAGAGGCACAGCATGGGAGTCTATCTGGTTCAACACAAAAATAACTTATCATGGAGCGACAATGCAAAACGACACATGGATCGAGAAAGGTATCAGCCTCCCCAACCAGACGGAAACAAAGCAAGGACCGCTGGCGTTCCAGAACCTACAGCAGCTACACGACCTCCCAAACCAAGAGCTCTACAACTTCCTCAAGATCAAGACAGCCATAACGAAAGCGAACTTACACAAAGGGGAGCCAAGCATCATCAAGTACCTGCAAGTCCTCAACTCAGCAGGTCACCAAACTGCAAAGATCTACAAGCTCCTGAGCCCCTCCACACTGGCGCAGAACAAGAAAGCCACCAACGCATGGGAGACGACCCTGGGCAGGCAACTAAATGAAATAGAACGGGCAAAAATGTGGAGCTCGGCGACAACGAACAAAATCACCCCACAACTAGCGCAAACAAAGTATTGGCTACTCCACAGGGCCTACTGGACACCATCCAAACTCCACAAGGTCGGCATCGCCGAATCGGGCAACTGTTGGAACTGCCAGAAAGAAGAGGGCACCCTCGAACACCTCATCTTCACATGTGTGAAAGTCAAGAGGTTCTGGACACAGATAAACACCTTTATAAATGATATGCTCAAAGCCGACCTAACAATCAGCTTCGTAAGCCTGGCGACAGAACACCTGACCGCGAACCTAAAAAGTAGAGAAGAGAGAGAACTACTGGACCTACTTCTCACAGCAGCCCTTAAAATAATCCTGACTAACTGGACGAACACAGCTAGAGCAAACTTTAAAACATGGATTAATTGGGTCACCTTCCTGAGAGGGGCAGACAACATCACAGGCAACTTCTCGAAAGAACATAACGCCAAACTACACATGTGGGGCCCACTCGACGACCACCTGAGAAAAGCCCAGTAAAGGACAACCCCCCCCCCTCCCTCTCTCCTCCCCTCTTTCTCTCCCTCTTCTCTCCCTCCTCGTAACTGAGTGAAAACAAACGGAAAAAAAAGCGCGCATCCACAAATGGACTGTAGATATAAAAAACCGCTAATGTACGCTCCACCTGTATATATATATATATTTTTGTATGTTTCTGTGTATTCGTGCTGATGCCAATAAAAAAAGCCTTTTTAAATAAAATAAATAAATATATAGTTTGTAAAAATATCACATTTCTTAAAAACAATATTAAATTAAAAAAAGATTAAAAATTAATAACTAAAATACACTTAAAAATACCTAAATTACAATAAACTTATTAAATAATTAATTAAAGTTATAAAAAAAATTACAATCATATTTATTAAAAAACATATATATAGTAACATAATATAAATAAAAAATATGCAATATCATTACCGTAGGATAGCGGAAGTGTAAAAATTACTATTCACACTCCAGAGAGTGCAACAGTAGGGAAGGCGTTGGATAGCGTAGAGGTAAAAATTACTATTCCCACTCCAGAGAGTGCAACAGAAGGGAAAGCGTTGGATAGCGTAGGGGTAAAAATTACTATTCCCACTCCAGAGACTGCAACAGTAGGGAAAGCGTTGGATAGCGTAGAGTTAAAAATTACTATTCCCACTCCAGAGAGTGCAACAGAAGGGAAAGCTTTGGATAGCGTAGGGGTAAAAATTACTATTCCCACTCCGGAGAGTGCAACAGTAGGGAAAGCGTTGGATAGCGTAGGGGTAAAAATTACTATTCCCACTCCAAAGAGTGCAACAGTAGGGAAAGCGTTGGATAGCGTAGGGGTAAACATTACTATTCCCACTCCAGAGAGTGCAACAGTAGGGAAAGAGTTGGATAGCGTAGGGGTAAAAATTACTATTCCCACTCCAGAGAGTGCAACAGTAGGGAAAGCATTGGATAGTGTAGGGGTAAAAATTACTATTCCCACTCCAAAGAGTGCAACAGTAGGGAAAGCGTTGGATAGCGTAGGGGTAAAAATTACTATTCCCACTCCAATGAGTGCAACTGTAGGGAAAGCGTTGGATAGCGTAGGGGTAAAAATTACTATTCCCACTCCAGTGAGTGCAACAGTAGGGAAAGCGTTGGATAGCGTAGGGGTAAAAATTTGTATTCCCACTCCAGTGAGTGCAACAGTAGGGAAAGTAAATACTTCATATATTATTTAAAAAAATAGATATATTAATATCTATAAAAAATTCATTAAAAGTAATTGCCAATTTAATTTAATATATTCATTAATCAATTAAAAATACAAATTAAAATAAATTATTAGAATTAGTTACCTATTAATACAAATAATTACAAATTAACAATTATTTAATTAGCAATTAAAAATTAATTAATAATTAATTCAAAATAAATACCAATAAATACATTTATATATTTAATTAATTATAATTAAATTACTTCCCACCCTATTCCCCTATAAACCCACAACCCGCTACAGAAAATAAATTAGTAAAATTAACATAATGATCAATTAATCAATTAAATAAAATTAATTGGCAATTAAAATGTAATTACCAAATAAAAATTAATTAACAATTAATTCAAAATAAATACCAATAAATACATTTACATATTTAATTAATTATAATTAAATTACTTCCCACCCTATTCCCCTATAAACCAACAACCCGCTACAGAATTAAATTACGCAAAAATTAAATAACATAAAATTCATTAATTAAAATAAATTATAACATAAATACACTCTTTTCGCACATATAATAACATAAAAAACACTATAAAAAATTCGATATTATAAAAAATTCGATAATTTTAATAACCTATATTATATACTTCGATATTTTGACTTTCTATATTTTTAAAATTCGATATTACATTACTTACCTTAAAAACTATATTTTTGATAACTATATTCTGTCCATTCGCTATTTTGTCCATTCTATATTTTGAAGTCGATATTTTGTCCATTCGATATTTTGAAATCGATATTTTGTCTGTTTACCATTAGGCCCCAGTCTACTTTCCTTTTGAGACTTCGACTGCTATTTCTTTGGGGCAGTGAAATTGTGTCTTTCAAACAAAAGCACATACTGATATTTTTGATAGTATATATGATATGGACAACATGCATTTCCTTGTGTCAGGGGCGAATAAATTAACCAGAGCCATTTTGTTTCTGTATTCTGATAGCTTTCTCCATTCGAAATGCAGAACCAGAAATGCCAAGATACTAAACAAAAAAAAGACTGGATTTGAAGATCTACTAACATAAGTCATGGGATAATTGCTCGATAACGTGAGGGTAAAAAGGCTGCCTTGCACTCAGCCAGATCACTCTCTACAAGGACACTGGACATCACTTCCTCTGGAAGGATGCTGTTTAAGTGAGAAATGTTTGTAACATGCAATCTAAGTCGTCTTTGAGGGGTGTTGTACTGAACCATTTTGTGTTTGCTGCAGGCGAGATATGTCATAATTCAGGGTAAATGCAGCTTCAAACTTCACTATGCTCCCTGCCTATCAAAAAAAAAAACATTACCACATCCCTGTGCTACCCACGACCATCCATTGCTCTGTCAATGCCATCTCCCACTTACACAAGTTAGCTTATTTTTTGCCCAACTCAATCCATCTGTCATGTTCCTACTTTGTCATCTCTTGAGATAACTCCAGTTGTACTCTAACTAGTTTTTTTAATTTATCGTCCAAGTTTATCTCTACTTTGACAGACAAAATACCCCTTTTGCACTTCGCTATCATAGGTTGGTTGTTCTCGGCGATCTGAATCGTCATTTTGAAGATAGTTTGTGTATCGAGGGCAGGACATTAATTAGGGATTTAGAGACGCTACATTTAGTACAACGGGTATCTGTGCCCACTCGTGTGTTGGGACACACTCAGACCCCATTTTTGCCAACTTTCCTGCGCTGACGGTGAAGGTTCCCACTGTGGTTACCTGGTCTGATCATTACATCATCCCATTTCAATTCCTACTATCCAAACCAGCTACCATAAGTAAAAGAAATGGGACAGAAAAATCAAGGAAATGGGCTACGATCAAGGCAAAGGCTGTTACTAAGTCGCTCTTGGCTAAAAAACCCATTGTGGGGGATGATGTTGATTTAGCTGTGGCAGACATTGAAAACTGGATTACAAGAGCACTTGAAATGATAGCCCCTCTGGACCTAAGGCGGAATTCGCGGGCTTCACTTTCTGCACCTTGGAATAACAAGCATTGGCATAGCCAATAGGTCTCTCCTTTGGGACTATATAAGTGGTTAGCCATGCAGCACACAAGCTGCGAGTTTACAAACATCAGAAAGAAGACAGAGCTGGCTTTTTTTCTCTACAGAATGTGTAGACGATTCCTATCCATTACTTGAACAAACCACACACCCCGGACCAGCACGCCTGCAAGTCGTTGAAAGAAGGCACCAAAGGCTGAGATTTCTACATGGGGTATTTTATACTTTATGGGTAAGGTCTGTACCCATAAAGGATAAAATAAGATTAATATCCATCAGACTTCTAAATCGTGCTTTTTGGACGACAAATATTGTGGTATTTGGTGACAAATATTCTGATTTTCCAGATCAGAGTAAGATTACTTAAACTATATCATACGTAGCTATGCCAACAGTGGTGCAGTGTGCTCCCCAGACCAGTGCTGTCCCAGTTAAAGGCTCCATCCTACCACATGCCCATTGCATCCTATAAGTTTAGATGTGATCTCATACAGACACCACACGCTATGCTGCTCATTGTACAGTGACTGGCGGTCTACTGTAGCCTGTTATAACTCGCTCAGCGCTATTTAGAATGCCAAACAATAATTGCAATGTTCTGGTATGTCCTGAACACACTAATCTCTGTAAACCAGCATCTGCGGACACAGCACACTCGACACCCACATCACTTCTGCTAGAGTGACCACCGGTTTTAACGCAGTGTAAGAAACGACCTTAAAATGGCATGCAAGGCAGTGCACTTTATAGACATAGTGCACAGAAACCCAGATACAGCAGCGTGCACGGTGCTTACAGAAACAAGGAAGCGGCCATACCGCATCGTTCTGAACGTGCAACAGAGCGAGGGAAAAAAACACGAACATTTCCCCAGGACACGCAGAACCCACAAAAGCAAAGACCGAACGAATCATACAGAATCTCATCCCTCAGGGCGCCCGCTCGCTCACTGCCACATAAAAGTCTGTACATTTGTGTACACACAGTCCCATAATTTATGGAGTTTGTGCTGCAAAATCAATACACTGAGCTGTTCAAATAGGCAAGTCGCGCGTTTGATTCACAAACATAAACACGCATTTGATCTTGGAGTTTCACTAGGGAGAGGGGGCTTTGGGATGTTGCCCCTTTGCATCATCAAAGCCTCGACTTATCGGTTTGCAGCAGAATCAAGGCTGATATCGCGCTACCCAAGGCACTTCCAATATCAGGGTTGGTACTGGTAACCAGAGGGTGCCTGCTTCACCCTGCAAAAGGTATTATAGTTTGTTTTCCAATGAACACATTGGGATGACTCGATCCTTCTATATTCCAGCCACCCACTTCTTTATGCAAAATCTGCCGGGGGTTAGAAACAGACGTCGTAACGCACAGCAAGTATTTTAAGCATTTTAAGTGTGGGACGGCTTTGCTCTAAATTGATGATGCAACCCCTCAGCCCCATGAGGAGTAGCATAGATGAGTGGGGCACATTCTGCCGACTGACAGGCGGAACTGAGTCACTGATACTAACTGCTGTAAGTTCATGACCACCGTGTCATGGTGGCTGTTCGACAGCTCCACCCCTTCGCAGCACTTGAATGTCTGTTTTTAGGACTGATGCTCCCTGAATGAAAAGCGTGGAGCTCGCCATTACAAGGCCCTGCAAACACACAGTGAATGGCAGGCGTTTAATGATGGTAGCGATGGAACTAAAATTAAAACACAGAACATGGAGTCCAAGCAGTAAAAACGAGCGCACGCGGCTCTCGCTGACGAGGAGAGGAGGAAGCAGCAGGGGGAGGGAAGAGGGGAGGGGGCCTGCGCCTGTTTCCCTTGCGGGAGCGAGCAGGAACCATATGGTTTCAAAGTTTGCTCCTGCAAGGGAATCGCCAAACGTGAACGCGTTGCCATTTAAAGAAATGCAACGTGTGCACGTTTTTAGGGCTAAAACTGAAACGATTACAAGAGGTCTTTTTCCCAAGCAGCGCATGCGCGCTGCGTAAGCGAGACCTAATAAGGACCTAGCTTCTGTAAAGAAGTCTTCTAAATGTTATGGTACAAGGACTATAACGTGGACAGTATGGCCAGCTGCTATTTGTGGTAACTTCCTCAAAAATGGAAGCACGCAATTGTGGTCCCTCTACGTAAGAAACCTTAATTAGATCCTGCGCTATACGAAAACTTAAGACTCATCTCGCTCCTGCCTTTTTCGCTAAAATAGCTGAAAAGCATGTGAATGTGCAGCTCACAAGCTTCATTGAGATTAACAAGTTCTTACATCCATCTCAGTTAGGGTTTCGGGCCCAGCATTCTACGGAGTCAGCGTTACTTCTGGTCACAGAAGTTCTTAGACATTGTGCGGATGAAGGACAGTCTGCAGCTTTCGTGCTGCTGGACCTCAGTGCTGCCTTTGACACTGTCTCTCACAGTCTGCTCTTACAAAGGCTGGGTGATTGCGGGGTCGGCGGACATGCATTGCAGTGGTTAACTTCCTTGCTGCATCACCACATTCTCCAAGTAGCCCAAAGGCCCTTCCATTCTGAAATCCTGCAGCTGACCCAGGGGGTGCCGCAGGGCTCTATCTTGAGCTCAACCTTATTCAATATATATATATGCCCCCAGCCAAGATCATCAAGAGGCACAATGTGAAACTGGTGTCCTATGCTGATGATACATAATTGATTGTGACGTTATCTCAGAAAAGGGAAGAGGCTGCGATGCACTTTAAATCTTGCCTAGTGGAGCTGGTGGAGTGGATGTCCAATAGCGGTCTAAGACTCAACGCAAATAAAACAGAGATTCTCATTGTTGGCAAATCTCCCTCCATCTGGACCTCTGCATGGTGGCCAGAGGTACTAGGTCAGACTCCGGAACCTAAACCCAAAGTCAAAAACCTGGGTGTATAGTTTGACCTGAAAGTGTCCTTTGAGAGCAAGATAAATTGTGTTGAGGGGAAATGTTTTGGTACCCTTATAATCTTGAGAAGGCTCTTGGACCTGCTCCCTGTGGCCGCTAGGAAAACCGTAATAAAGGTCATGGTGACTGCGCAGCTAGATTACTGCAACATCCTCTACCTTGGTATGGTGAAAGGGATCCTGAAAAAACGTCAAAGGTCACAAAAATGTAGAAGCACAGCTGGTATTAAAGCTATTTAAAAGGGCATCTGCCAGTGATGCTCTCGCGAGGCTTCACTAGCTTCCATTGGACAAGAGAATCTCATTTAAAGCCATGTGCTTATGTCATAAAACCTTCAATGGCAGGGGCCCCAAATATCTGTCCTCATTGGTACAGCCCTATCTTCCTCTGCGCAACCTTAGATCGACGGGTGCTAACTTAGCTGTAATACCCCGTGTAAACAAAGTCTGGCTAGGGGCCTGTTCTTTTGGTTTCCAAGCAGCAAAGCTGTGGAATTTCCTGACAATTCATCTAAAGATGGAGTCATCTGAGGTAATCTTTCATAAGAGGATTAAAACCTGGCTGTTTTGCTCATTTTAAGATAGCGTTCGGCTGCTTTTCTCCTGTTTAGCCCTTGCTGTTTCTTAGTATAGTGCCCTCTGATCTAGAAGAGGTTCTGGTCCTAGCACGGGGACACACCGTGAGGTGTAACCATTGCACTTTCTAAGGCTCATTATTATTATTATTTGCTGTGAGCTTAGTTGCAGGGTCCTAGAGTCCTCCGCACAGTATAATTCCCCTTAAAGATCACATTACATCACACCCATTTTGATAAGAAAATCTATCTGTGTCTTTCCATGTGGCTTGTCTTGTGGACGTGAGTTTAAGTCAGTCATGCAATCCCTGTTGCTAAATATGTCGTTATTTTCAAGTTCTTGTGTGCTGCTAGCTGAGGTGGCATGTTAGTCAGTGTGACCTCTGATTGCATTAATAAGGTGAACACAGTGAGATGCCTTCTTGAAGAAGATGCTCCTTTATTAAATGGGATTTTGTGGTTTTTCCTAGGATGTTTTCCTTGACCATTATGTGATTGGTGATTCTGTTGACGTAGATAAATGCAATGAAATGCACTATGGGTCAGATATGTTGATTAGTGCCTGTCTTTCCAGAACTTTTCTTCACCGTTGTGTAATATCAATTCAATTGATTCAAAGGAAGGTGGAAATCTCTTTGGATCCTTTGTGTATATAGGTGCATTCCTAACATAACAAGGCAACTGTTCTGATGTTCTCTGCCTTCTTGATTGCTCACTAAATCTAGCAATTCCTTCTTAGATCTGACAGACACAAGTTCATCTCCATTCCTGTTTGAAAAATCCTGCTGGCAGTCGTGGGTTTGACCTAGTTGATGATGTCTCTTGTTTTATATTTTCGGGTTATGTGATTTTCAGTTGAGTTGCCTCTTTTCTCCACTTCTGAGATAGACAACTGTCGTTAGTCCTTAATCTGTACTTTCTCAAATGCATCTGTGTGCTGATTTCTTGTGTGGGGTTGTGTTTAACCCTGGGCATAGTTTGTGTAGTAGCGCTACGTGTAGCTACGCGAAGTGCACTTCGCACTACGCGTAGGTACGCAAACTGTGTAGTGCACTGTGCAAAATGCTGTTTGCACTGATTGCACAGTGCCGGATGCTTGTCCGCACTGTGCAATCAGTGCAAACCGCATTCTGCACAGTGCAAGCTGTCGTTTTCTGCCGCTCGAGTAAATTTCTACTCGAGCAGCAGCTTTCTCAATGCGGACTGGTAGTTTCTCATCATGAGTGGTCGCGAGCATACGCGACCACTCGCAATGAGAAACCTGACCTCCCCGCGTTGAGAATCTCGCCGGGAGGTTTATTTTCCACGCTCGCGATCAGCAACTTGATGTTGCTGATCGCGAATGAGGAAAAAGTCTCGCCGGGGTGTCATTTTGCTCGCTCGCGGTCGCCAACTTGACGTTGAGGACCGCGAGCAAGCAAAAAATGACCGCTACGCTACACGTATTTGCACTGTGCTACGTACAATTTGCTTAGTGCGAAGTAGCGCAAACTTTGCAAACTACACAAGCGTAGTACGTCGCCCAGGGTTATCTGTGTGACCATAACAGCTCTTTCCCCACTTCTCATCGGTCTGTCCTTGTCCATCTCACTATCATAAAACAACCTGTGGTGACACTACTTTGAAGGTGTCTGCGACTTGTGAAATGTTGCTCCTAGCAATTATTAGCATAGTTCCAGGATGGCTAGGTTTCTGCTTCACTTCTTCATGGAGTGTGTGCATCATTTGATTGTATACCAAAATACAGTATCCCAACAGGTAATATTCAAAAGACAAATAATATTGTATGCACAAGGCATTACACGAACATGAATAAAGGAGACAATTATTCAAATCAATTAGTCATTGAAATTATTCTTATAATTCAAAAAAGATGGAAGACAAGGGCATATATATATACAAATCGGGCAGCACAGCATGAAAAATTCAATTGACAACCAGATATAAACTTGGTGCTCAAAATATGTACAAGTAGTCAGTGGCGACACAAGTAGTATAGTGAACTGCGTGAACGGCGCAGGTGCGTAAAGTGAACAATATATACAGTGAGTGACTCAGTGCGTGATAAAGTTAGAGTGACTTTACACTTCTAATCACAATTTAAACAGAGCCACAGTAAAAGATGCGCCTGCAATTGCGCTGTGGGGTCGACGACGTTTTGGTCCTCAATTGTTCGGGACCATCCTCAGGACATGGTTGCCTCAATATGAGTCAGCTACAGCAGCGGCTGCGACGGTGACACGCTTCTCCCTCTTGAGTAGCGCTTCCAGCTCCTTGCGACACGCAGTCCCTCAGAATGCCCAAAACAGCAGCAGGCACTTCCAGAGAACTCTGTGGAGCTGAGGGTTCAAGTCTGTTGTCCCTGAGACTTCAGCAGGAGGCAAGCTCTTCTCTCAAGCCCTTGGAGATCCTTACAAGTTGAATAAAGCACACAAAGTCCTTTCTCCTTTCTTTGGCAGTCAGGCAACCACTGCAGGCCAATCCCCCAAGGAGCACTTCAGCTTAGGGATAGTCTCTCCTTGGTTTCTTCAGGTTCCTCTCCTCAGCAAAGGTTTCTTCTTGAAGTCCAAAAGTGATCTAAATTCTTGGTATCAGGGTCCCAATACTTATACCGCAAAATCCTTTTGTCCTCTGAGGGCACAGGGGCTTTTGCCTAGTCCAAACCAGTTCTGGAGCACTCTGTTTACATGACTCCTTCTTTCCTTTCACAGTGCAGAGCAGAAACATCAGACGTCCCACAGGAGGTAGAGCCAGAATTGTGGAGGAAAGGCACAGCCCTGGAGCACTCTGTTGACATGACCCCTTCTCTCCTTTCACAGTGCAGGGAAGAAAGACATCAGAGGCACCACAGGAGGTGGAGCTATCATTGTGGAGGGAAAGCACAGTCCTATTCAGGTCCCAGGTGCAACTCCTCCCTCCCATCTAGAAGCAGATCTCTCTATTCACCACTGGGCTGATTCATCCTGTCTCCTGGAATCCCCCAGCCCTGTCACTCAAACTCCAGACAAGGAATACACAACATAGCAGAGGCAGGCTTGGATAGTTAGACAAGGAAGTACCTACTTTCTAAAATTGGTATTTTCAAACACAGAATGTTAAAACCAACTTCACTAAAAGATGACCATGTTCCCTGAGTCAGTTAGGATTATACAATGTAATAATCTAACCGCCCATTCTGGCCTATGGAGAAAAGGTAGCCTTGCTATAGTGAAAAACGAAAATGGCTGTAATTCGCTATTAGGACATGCCACACACATCAGGGCATGTCCTTCCTTATACTTACAATGCACCCTGCCCTTGGACCTACCGCGGGGGTGTCTGATATGAAGAAAATGGAAGATTTAGGGACTTGCAAGTGGGTGCACATGCCTAGTCAACATGGCAGTACCAGACTGCACACAGGTCTGGCAGACCTGAGACACATTTTACAAGGCCGCTTCTGTGGGTGACACAATCAGTGCTGCAAGCCCACCAGCAGCATTTGGTTTATTTGCCCTAGGCACACTCAGTGCACTGTACTAGGGTCTGACAAGTAAACCAAATCAGCCAATCATGGAGTCACTAATCCAAAAGTCAATTTACAATAGGGAGAGCATATGCACTTTAGCACTGATCAGCAGTGGTAAAGTGCCCAAAGTCATAAAACCAACAAAAACAGGTCAGACAAAATACAGGAGGAGGGCAAAAAGTTCAGGGATGACCCTGCAAAAAGGGCCAAGTCCAACAACCACCATGTGGAAGACTGTCAAAAGTGCAAATGTTGACAAAAATGGCCCAGTATTTGCACAAGAAATCACCAGCTCAAATTAAGCACTGATAACACTGGGGTCTGCTGCAAGAGAGGAGTCTCCCATAATGAACCACATCCTTAAAAAACACTTAACAAGAACTTCCCATATGAAAAATAACAAAATCACTGCCTTCAGTTTCAGATCAAAGGACTATTTACAGCACTTGCAAAGCCATATACACATTACACAGGTGAGCTGATACACAAAACCCATCAGTGAAATGCATATAAGCAGCTGGAAGGGAACTAATCCTCTGGATCAATCAAAATGTAACCGTCTCCATCTTCAAGCAATGGCTCAACAGGCTCGCCCAAAGCAGGCAAAGGACTGGCTGGCCAAAAGCACTCCCCTTTTGTTCTCTTCGACTTCATGACAGACGCTTTGGCTTTTGCCAATCCAAAACACCACAATGCTTGATTACTGTCATTTCCAATTTTATATGCAGCACTTAAGACTTTAAAGGCACAAGTTTTCTGAACGTCAAGAGGAAACGTGCATGCCATGTTTATTCTTCCATGCAGCACCTCGGACTAGCGACAGACATATTTAAAGAATTAATCTTGCATCCTCTTGTGTTAAGTGCTTCCTTCAGCGGCAGCCTTGTGAGTAAGCTTCCTGTAGTTTGCATAATAAGACCAGAGAAATGATAATGTAAATCCAGTTCGGACTTTTCAGGTAAACACATTTTGTTCATCGACATAGTTTTCAGTAAATATGGTAATGCCTTTTAGAGATAATTTTGCCACTAAATTCCAAGAAACAACTATATCACACAGTAAAATGTGTTCGAAAAAGAGCTTTACCTCCCAAAAGTTTCTAAAAGCAATTTCATTTTAAACGTTAAGAAAAAGAAGGCCATGGTGGTGAAAACAGGTTTGCATGCAAGGAGGACATTTAAGATAGGTGGTTCCCCATTAGAAAATGTTCACCTGCTTCATTATCTGGGTCTTGGCTTCCACCGTTCACTTAGCTGGCAGTCACGCTTCTTGGAGAAATACACAGCAAAATTTAGAGCATGCTAGAACGCAGTTCTTAGATTTGCCAACAAAATAGGCATCCAGCCACTAACTGTTGTTTATGGCGCTGAGGTATGGGATTATAATAGAGCTAGGGACCTGCAAATAGTGGAAAACAACTTTTTTGTTCCTTATTAAAACTAGGCCCTGGGACACCACTACTCCCTCTGTACATGGACCTGGGTATCTTTACAACTCTCTGAAATTAAATGGTGATAAATCCGAGGTCCTGTTGGTAGGGAATCCTTCTATCCCCTGGGACTCGCAGCTATAGCCTTCAACCATGGGCAGCCCTCATGTCCAGTATCGGTCGTAAAAGATTTAGGAATGTGGCTCACTGACAGACATCAAATAATATGGTTGCCACTATCGGATAGTCACCAAATCAATATGGTTGCCACTATCGGTTTCGGCATGAAATAGCTTAGAAAAACCCTTTACTGCTCAGAGAACAGTAGTGCAGGCCTTGGTGGTCCCAAGACTGGACTACGGGAATGTGTTATATTTGGGAGCAGTAAAAACTTTACTTAAATGCCTACAGACTGTCCAGAAGGCTGCTGCACGCTTCTGCTCCACCCTCCTGATTGATTCCTACAGCCACCTTGCTTCAGATGCTTCATTGGCTACCTGTAGAGCACATGGTGTATTTCAAGGCTCTGTGCTACAAAATCAGGACCTTCCTATCTTAGAGCGTTGGTGTCCTCGTACATCCCAGTGATTCCAGGTTAGCAGTAATTCCTAGAATCAGGAAATGGCGCCAAGGAGGTTAGGCTTTCTTTTTCCTTGTTCCGAGACTGTGGGATGATCTTCTGAGATTGAGAGTGTGTCAATCACTCTCTGTGTTTCGTAAATCCTTAAAAACGTGGCTGTTCCAGTGCTCGGAATTCCCCTAAGTGGAGCCCCTTTAGTGGACTTGCAGGTCCTAATCCGTCTGTGGGTGAGTCTACCGCTGGGAAACATTTTTTAGGTAGCCATGCGCTTTGCAAATTTCATACTATAATAATAGTAATAGATACAGTTGCTTTAAGAGCTAACTTAGTTGAAATCGATTAAACAGGAGCCATCTGGCACGTGTATACCTGTAATCTGTATAAACAAAAAGAATCCACAAGTAAGTGACAAGTGTTCTCTACAGTGGTGGGGAACACACAGTGTTGTTAAAATACTCCTCACACACCAAAAGGAACCTTGGTGTCATGCTTCATCATTGGGGTCTTCGCACCCCTCTACGGGATGCGGCGTGCTACTATCTACTGCTACGCGGGAGCACTTTACCTAAGACTATGTGTGGTGTGTGTGTGATGGTTGGATGTGAGTGAGTGGTGGGGTTATGTGTGAGTGATTTAAAAATTTACCTGGCTCGTGGGGAAACGCAAAACATTTTTTTAATGGGCCCCCGGGCTAGTACTATTAAAATAGTGATAGTAGAAGTATTTATGTAGAATTACGAACAAAACCTCTTGGGTGCGTCGACATGTTTCGGAGATCAATTCCTTCTTCAGGACAGGGTGCACTAATCCCCACCTTACTCACGTTTTTCTATGTCAAAATTTTTGTCAAATTTACAAAAAAGTGAATATGTATGAATCCTCCGTATCACCCCTCACGCGGCTCTGCTGGGAATATTCCCAGCGGAGCAACGTGAGGGGTGATACGGAGGATTCTCTCCTGTTGGACTCGTAGCAGATTGGCACGACCAACCCCTTACGTCCTGAGGCTCACGAGGCAAGGAAAACAGAGGAATCAAGTCATGCAAATGGCAGAGAACCTATGAAATGTTTGCAGTAGGCACACTATAGCCTGCATACATATTCACTTTTTTGTAAATTTGACAAAAAAAATGACATAGAAAAACGTGAGTAAGGTGGGAATTAGTGCACCCTGTCCTGAAGAAGGAGTTGATCTCCGAAACATGTCAACGCACCCAAGAGTTTTTGTTCGTAACGCTACATAAATACCTCTGCTCTCACTATTTTAACAGTACCAGCCCGGAGGCCCATTAAAAAAATGTTTTGCGTTTCCCCACGAGCCAGGTACATTTTTAAATCACTCACACATAACCCCACCACTCACTCACATCCAACCCTCACACACACCACACATAGTCTTTGGTAAAGTGCTCCCGCGTAGCAGTAGGTAGTAGCACGCCGCATCCCGTAGAGGGGTGCGAAGACCCCAATGATGAAGCATGACACCAAGGGTCCTTTTGGTGTGTGAGGGGTATTTTAACAACACTGTGTGTTCCCCATCACTATAGAGAACACTTGTCACTTACTTGTGGATTCTTTTTGTTTATACATATTGACTAGGGAGAACGAGTCCACGTGATATTTCTCTCTCTCCCCCCTCTGTTATTTATATACCTGTAATCTGTCATGGAAGTACAATCTATGGAATGCACTAACGAGTACAGTTGGGAGGAATGTGAAAGTTAATGATCTAGGCCGAGGCTACCTCTGGTGGGACCCTAGTCGAATACGCAGAGAAGTAGTGCAGTCCTTAAGAAGGTATATTGGTACTCAAACTTGAGCACTGCTAGCTATACCATGAACTACCTAACTGCTAACTCTTTTGATCACTATACTCACATACAAATGATATGCCTGGATTTTTTATACTATACGTAACGTTAAGGCTCTGAATATTGCCAACTAGAGTGTATTGCTCTAAATGGATGGCACACTGGTCCCAAGACTGCACAAGGCACGGATACAATATTACACTATATGCTTTTTTTGTACAAAAGCGATAGGCCCCAGGTGTAATTGGCTCCGCTAACTAGTCAATAAATTCGTAATAAGGTTTTATCAGATATCCTATCATTGTGCTACAGGACAGAGGATATTGATATAGCCTGCACTATTACTTCTCATTTATGGTCTGCCTGGCATATTTGAGAAAAGAAGTAATTGAGAGGTGATATGCAGGCTGATTATTCTTACACAAATAATTACGAAATGTTTTTATGCGTTATCATTATAATGATTTTTTTGCTGGTGAGCGATACTGATTTTATCAAGACTGTAACATAGTTGTACTCGATTTTTATCTTTTTATTTTTAGAATTCTGTTAATAGTTCTATCTTCCTATGTTTGTTTGCAATTTGTTTTTATGTTATGGCTTTTAGCTGAAACATTTGTAATAAACTAAACTACTAACTGCTTTCATCACCAAATGGCATAGGGAACCTGCAAACCCAATCCAGAAAAACACAGCACCTTTAATTGTCATATATCGCATTGACTGACTAGCTCATGGATGTAAGCCTAGAAATAACATTAATTTCATGCATTGCTCAAAAGGGAACTAAGAATGAACATTGGAACAATGAACAAATGTGCCTCCTTTCACCAACGCCGTCCCCACCCACCATGCATAGTGACAACATGTTTGATACCATTCCTCTGTTACTTGCGGTGTTGAAGTTTGTGCCTGACGCTGGAGGACTGTGGAAGCGTCTCGAGGCTCACCTTTAGTGCATTGTAAGGCGCTACCTTTCGCCGGACCCGCTCCGCGGGTCCCGCTTCACGGAGCTGTGTCTTGCTGATTCCTGATTTCATTGGACTAAGGGCATCAGGCAGACAGGGCTGCGAGCGAGAATACTGCAGGACTCCAACTCCCAAGAGTCCCTGCAGTTTCCTTCCTTCACCGAACCCACCTGGTGACGCTCTCCCTGTAGGCCACGCCCCCCTGCAAATCAGTGAAGAGACCCCGGCCTTGGAACTTCAGTGGATACCATTCCTCTGTTACTTGCGGTGTTGAAGTTTGTGCCTGACGCTGGAGGACTGTGGAAGCGTCTCGAGGCTCACCTTTAGTGCATTGTAAGGCGCTACCTTTCGCCGGACCCGCTCCGCGGGTCCCGCTTCACGGAGCTGTGTCTTGCTGATTCCTGATTTCATTGGACTAAGGGCATCAGGCAGACAGGGCTGCGAGCGAGAATACTGCAGGACTCCAACTCCCAAGAGTCCCTGCAGTTTCCTTCCTTCACCGAACCCACCTGGTGACGCTCTCCCTGTAGGCCACGCCCCCCTGCAAATCAGTGAAAAGACCCCGGCCTTGGAACTTCAGTGGATACCATTCCTCTGTTACTTGCGGTGTTGAAGTTTGTGCCTGACGCTGGAGGACTGTGGAAGCGTCTCGAGGCTCACCTTTAGTGCATTGTAAGGCGCTACCTTTCGCCGGACCCGCTCCGCGGGTCCCGCTTCACGGAGCTGTGTCTTGCTGATTCCTGATTTCATTGGACTAAGGGCATCAGGCAGACAGGGCTGCGAGCGAGAATACTGCAGGACTCCAACTCCCAAGAGTCCCTGCAGTTTCCTTCCTTCACCGAACCCACCTGGTGACGCTCTCCCTGTAGGCCACGCCCCCCTGCAAATCAGTGAAAAGACCCCGGCCTTGGAACTTCAGTGGATACCATTCCTCTGTTACTTGCGGTGTTGAAGTTTGTGCCTGACGCTGGAGGACTGTGGAAGCGTCTCGAGGCTCACCTTTAGTGCATTGTAAGGCGCTACCTTTCGCCGGACCCGCTCCGCGGTTCCCGCTTCACGGAGCTGTGTCTTGCTGATTCCTGATTTCATTGGACTAAGGGCATCAGGCAGACAGGGCTGCGAGCGAGAATACTGCAGGACTCCAACTCCCAAGAGTCCCTGCAGTTTCCTTCCTTCACCGAACCCACCTGGTGACGCTCTCCCTGTAGGCCACGCCCCCCTGCAAATCAGTGAAAAGACCCCGGCCTTGGAACTTCAGTGGATACCATTCCTCTGTTACTTGCGGTGTTGAAGTTTGTGCCTGACGCTGGAGGACTGTGGAAGCGTCTCGAGGCTCACCTTTAGTGCATTGTAAGGCGCTACCTTTCGCCGGACCCGCTCCGCGGGTCCCGCTTCACGGAGCTGTGTCTTGCTGATTCCTGATTTCATTGGACTAAGGGCATCAGGCAGACAGGGCTGCGAGCGAGAATACTGCAGGACTCCAACTCCCAAGAGTCCCTGCAGTTTCCTTCCTTCACCGAACCCACCTGGTGACGCTCTAGCTGTAGGCCACGCCCCCCTGCAAATCAGTGAAAAGACCCCGGCCTTGGAACTTCAGTGGATACCATTCCTCTGTTACTTGCGGTGTTGAAGTTTGTGCCTGACGCTGGAGGACTGTGGAAGCGTCTCGAGGCTCACCTTTAGTGCATTGTAAGGCACTACCTTTCGCTTCACGGAGCTGTGTCTTGCTGATTCCTGATTTCATTGGACTAAGGGCATCAGGCAGACAGGGCTGCGAGCGAGAATACTGCAGGACTCCAACTCCCAAGAGTCCCTGCAGTTTCCTTCCTTCACCGAACCCACCTGGTGACGCTCTCCCTGTAGGCCACGCCCCCCTCCACTCCCAACCTATATCTAACGTGTCATATTACCGCTGCGCGGGAGCGCGCGGGAGCGCGCGGGAAGCGCCCGGGAGAAGCCCGGGACAAGGGCGGGCCCTCTGAGGCCCTCAGAGGCACGGGAAGGCTAGGCTAGGCCAGTCCTCTAACATCCGGTCATCCTTATATTGTTTTGACTTCTTTGACCTATTTGAGATATGTTATAGAATGTTTATTTTACTTATATTGATTCTGTAGACATAGACTGTTTGATATAGGATTTGTCTATTAAATTCAGTTCCCAGGAAAACTACCGAGTATTTTAGTTTGGGTGTACTAATAGTAATTTCGCCCATACTTCTTAACCTTTTTCCATTGTCTAATTGAGATGATGACAAAGAAATTAAGGTCTGGGAGAATACTGGTAGGAAGATCAGGCTCAAAAACCAGATCGAATCCTCTGCGAAATAAACTCAGTCAGGCCTCTAATTTGAAAAGCACTTGCCAGCTTTTCAATCTCTGGGAAAGGGGCAAGAATAAAGCTACAGGGGTGGACAAGAAGGCAGAGGATATTAAGGATTCTGGAACTATCCATTTGGACACTTTACCCGATACCTTGCGAGAGATGCCTGAAAACAACAAGGTAATTGTGGACAATAGTTCAGCGGTAACAAGAGTAGCTCCACTATCCTCCGAAGGTGGCTTCTCTCCTCCTCTATTCTCCACAATGAAAAATAATATTGACCTTGTACCAGAGGTAGTTATAAAAACAAAGAAAGGCATAGAACAAAATGATTTGCATATAGGGATAACTCCACACGATGATGCCCATTATACAGTAAATATAACACCAACAAAAGCTTCGTTCAACAATGGGCTGTCTCCAATGATCCTAGATAAAGACCTATGCCAAAGGTATCTAGACACTGTCCCGGTTAAAGCTGAGATGGACCAGAATACTCCGGTAACATCAAACCATGCCGGCTTGCATCTTTATAGCAGTACCACTTCCAAGTCCTCACACTCAAATTTTTCCATGAGCCCGAACTTAAATCTGACCGGGATAGGTGCACTACAATATAAGGGGACAGACAAACCCCTTTCTGATTCCCTTTTTTTTACTAGAACACTTACTGTCGTCCATCTTAAAACTGCTGGAAAAATTTGTGGGGGGATCTGATTGTGTACTTGATACAGTGACCCAAATTTTGAAAGTCTTACTGGGGACTCAAAAAGAGAAGGATGCAGCCCCAAAGGAGCTATCCTCACCCTCTTTAGCATCAGATGAGGTAGGAATAAAAGATCATCCATCCGTAGATAACAATGCTCCAAATGAAATACATGAGGATGTAAAAACAAATGCTACCCAGTCATCCCCCACCCTAAATCGTTCTTTAGTTAATGATTCTGAAATTAAAGTTTATGGGGAACTCCCGTTAAAAACTGGGAATGACCTCTTCCCTATTTTCAAGAGGCAACAGGCAGAAGGGGACAGAGAGGTGGTTGCTATCCCGGAAGAGAATGGTAATAAAGGGAAGTTTGAGATAATAAAAAAGAATGGAAAGAAAAAGAGGAAACTATTGAGACGGATAGAAAAAAACAGGCGGAGGAAAATTCTCTTTCGAAAACATCTAAATTCCCCCTTACAGTATGAGGTAAACCAAATTCAGGCGGCAGCTAAAAAAGATAAAAACCCCGAAAATAAGATTATTACAGAAAATATCGCCCCCCCGCCCCTGGCTACTCCAATATTATTATCTACTCCCACCCACCCCCCATCCCTAACAATGGATACAAACACCCTTTGTCAACAAGTCACCACTAATAGGGATATAATTGGGTCTAAAAATTTAACACCTTTAGGACAAGTGCAAAACCCCCTTGGTCAAATAGCTCCATTACTTAACCCCTTAGCAATACCTTTTCTGGGAACAGCAGCAAGAGGTGTCTCATCAATAGAATCCAAGGAAAAAAATATAGATACCGTATGGGTAGAATTCTTTCCACTTTTTGATGCTGAGTGCATCTTGAACAGATCCCTCCTGCTTAAATATTTTCAAGAATCTGCCAACCTGAAACTTATACAAACAGCCGATCTAGACAGGGTTCTATTATTAAAATCAGAAGCGGGGATAATATCCAGGGTGAAGTTTCACTCTAAGTTAGTAGCCAACCTAATTCTGCAACGTTCCGAAGATCTGCAGAGCAGAGGAATAGATGTAATTCCGGTACTAGGGCATACCAAACAAAACAATGTTCCTATATTCCAAACTAGACAGAAGCCCCCCTTTTCTCTGCTGCAAGCAGCAACAGGTAATACAAATAAGGTGGGTGAGATTTCAGAGTTAAAAATATGTAAGTCTAGGGATTTCCGTGTAGTAACCTATGTTAACCCTACCTTGCCAGCTTATCGATCTGATAGTGGAGAGGAAAATACCCAATGGAATTGGCTTCCTAGAGTACTCGCTGAAAAATCCTTGAACAAACAACTATCTAACCCGCATCTTTAGCAAAGAACTATCTATAATATCCTGGAATGCAGCTGGCCTAAAAAATAGTTCGGAAAAAACAGCATTCCTTTTGTCCCTGGGGGCAAATATAATATGCCTCCAGGAGACATGGTGCCCCGACAAAATCCAAATAGGGAAAGACTATTATGTATTGGAAGGTAGCGCCACTTCAAATAAAAAAGGACATGCCAGCGGGGGGATAGCCTGCCTCTTATCAAACCGAATAAATTGGAACTATGAGCATTTTATGGACCCGAGTAACCTCTTTCAGGTAGTAACTTTATCTGGGCCTGGTAATCCTAAAGCTGGCAATTGTCTGGCCCTGATAAATGCTTATATACCTCCGGAAGTCGGTTTTAACACAATTCTAAAAAAGGTCTTCCTGCATATACAGAGTATCAGGGAGAAAGATCCAAGGACGGCTATAATTATCGTTGGGGACTTAAACTGTAAGATCTCCAACTCTAGCATAAACTTATTCTGCGATAAAATCAGAGAAGAAACCCTCCATATCCCTCGGGCAACGTTCCCTGAAAATATAAAAACAAACAAACGTGGCAAACTATTACTAAACGAATTGGCAGAAATGGACGGGATTATTGCAAATGGGAGACTCCCCTCAGACTGCCCGGCTAATTTTACGCACAAATCCTACCAAGGAGAATCAATTCTTGATTATGTAATACTGGGGACCCAATCATTTAAGTTGTTGAAGGACATCAATGTTATTGATACATCGCTAAGTGATCATAGAATCCTCTCCATTTCAATGAATGTAAAGTCTTCTAAATGTGACCAGTGGTCTCTGAACAGTGATCAAACAAACTTTGGTACCAAATCAGGAAGGTGCTACTGGAATGCAAAGGCACATCGAAATTTGGAAGCAATGCTCGATGTAGCAATATCGGAGCTTCCTTCCTGGTATGGTTCTGAAATTGAAAATTTCTCCCTGTTCTTGAAGTCAGTGATAACAGGGGTAAAAAAGCTTAATAAGAAAAAGTCCACTGGTATATTCCCTAGCCCTCTGAGGCTGCTCAACATAGAAATTAATAAATTAGTAAGGGCCCAATACTTAAATAGATCAGGTGTTACAGCACAACAAATTACAATGCTAAAAAGGAAAAGGAGAAGGCTTTTAGCCAAATTACGTAAAGAAAAAGAGGATGTCATCTGGGTAAAAATAAGAGAAGCTGCTATTAATGGGGAAATGAGGCAATTTTGGTCCCTTATAGGTGAGGGTTGCGGACTGAGAACTAGCCCTCTACCCATCCCTATTGGGGAACAAATATGGAGGGATTTTGTCTCTAACCTTTATGCAAGCAACAATACGGTGACCCCTCAAGTATGGCCAATCAAAATGAGTTTGCCTTTGGAGTCATTTACAGAAAAGGACATAGACTTAGCTATCGGAGAAATGAGGCGTTCAGGAGCTATGGGCCCAGATGAATTGCCCATTAACGTACTAAAACAGAATAGGGCTAAATGGAGCACGCTACTTTGCCCAATTTTCAATATTTGTTTACTAAGTGGTAAGGTCTTACCCTCCTGGAAGGGAAGTATCCTGGTCCCATTGTTTAAAAAGGGAGATCGCCTATCCCCTCAGAACTACCGCCAGATTGCATTGTTGGATGCAATCGGCAAAGTTTTTACAAGATGTCTGCTTAAACGAATAAACGATTGGGTGGAGTTTTCTAATATTCTCCCACTTGAGCAGACAGGTTTTAGGAAAAACCATGGGACCATGGACAACTTAACCGCACTCCAGGTAATAACCGACAAATATATTGGAGCCAGAAAGGGGAGAGTCTATGCGGCATTCATAGATTTCTCCACGGCCTTTGATAAGGTCGACCGACAAGTATTGTGGAGAAAGCTTTATGCTTTGGGAATGCCTCATAGACTCTTATGTTTGGTACAGGATTTGCACAATAACACATGGTGCAAAGTGCTATTGGGGGGAGAAAGGGGTCTATCCCAGCTCATTCTATCGGCGAATGGCCTTAAACAGGGCTGTCTTTTAGCTCCCCTCTTATTTTCCCTTTACGTTAGTGATCTCCCCTTTACCATATCTGCGTGTGAAGGAATTGCGCCACGGCTGGGAGATAGATATATCTCTTGTCTAATGTATGCGGACGACATACTTATTTTAGACCTTACCCCAAAAGGCCTTAATAATCGTCTGCACTCATTATACACTTTCTCCGAAGAGCATTTCCTGAAAATAAATATCTCCAAAAGCAAGGTAATGTGTATGGAGGGGCGAAAAAAACTGAAGATGGAACACATTAGCTGGGAACTGGGAGGCCAAAAATTAGAAAGAGTAAAAGCATATGTATTCCTGGGCAAGGTTGTTAATAGCAACTTGAGTAACAAACCCCACATAGAAAACAGCTCCCGCAAGGCAAAATCACAGGGAAATGGTTTAAGAACATTGTATAAATCAACCGGCAAAAGACACTTTGGCTACCTGTTGGAGGACTTTCGGGCAAAAGTCCCCCCAACTCTGCTTTACGGTGTAGAATTAATCGACTTAGTCGAATGGGGCTTTTTGGACACTATTGAGGGCATCCTCTTGAGAAGCATAACTTCGGTCAATAATAGTTGTGGTGCAGCAGCTCTTCGTTTAGAATTCGGTCTAAAAAGTAGCTGGGCACAGGGCCTAGCAGGAGTCATTCGCTGGGTTATCTGTCTGATCAAAGGGAAGCCAACCACTCTAAGATCCCTAATTACAAAAGAGTTGATGGGCCCCCTAAAAGAATACTCGATCCTTATAAAGAATTACAGGAAGGCCATTACACTGTTGGACTTAGAGGAAGCCACTCTTTTAGACCTTACTATGCACCAATTAAAATTAACATTAAAACAAGCTACATGGAAGCTGAGCTACGAAAGGGATCGCAATTTGATTGTGCAAAAGAAGGGGGTTACGCAAGCGGTTGATTCCTGTTTATTTAGACAAATGCAACCTTATGTCTCCTGGAACATTCCCCATGGTTTGCGCCGCTTTTGGCTGCTTCTTAGGCAGGATCTCCTTCCCCTGAATAAGTTGTTGGCCAAATGGTACGGCGTATCCAATGTATGCAACTTCTGCAATGCCTCTGTTCAAGATTCTTTACATGTCCTGCTAGTTTGTCCAGCTTTAATGGCCCACCGCCGTCGCTGGGTAAAGCCCGTATGTGTTCAGTTTGGTATTTTATCTGCAAGATCTCTGATAGATGCTACTTTTAGTCCCCCAAACGAAATTTTCTGTAACAGAATCTTTAATTTTTTTAAATGTTTTTTAGAACTGTATTAGATGAACGGTATGACAATTTGCATATTCTTTGCTAATATAAGATGTTTATATGTGGTTTTATTTTATCATATTTTGCCTGTTTCTATGTAAAATGTGGATCTCCAAGGAGTTCCAAAATCATATTTAAATAAATTGAATAAAATTGTAGAAGGACAACATGTTTGTTTAACTTGACCCTCACATAATGTCAGTTTAAGTACTTATAGAAGACTACGTTTTGTTTCATATTAGAGTGACTTTCTATGTTTTAAAAAACCTTAGCTATTAAGTAAAAGTGGTTGCATTGCATTGTTTTTCACATAGGCCCTCATCAACTGTAAAGTACGTCACATAAGAGGGTCAGCCGCCGTTGTGCGCTATGAAGCACTGTGCTGTGGAGCATTTTATTATGCATTGCCTTCACGTCTGAGGCAGCAAAGCTGGGAACGAATTTACATAATCTCTCTTCTGTCGCAGACTTCGAAAAACTGGAAATGAGAGGCAGTGGGGGGATTCTACTTATGTCTCATATGCCGCTGACACTATCGGCGAGGATTAAAAGGCTGGGTTGATTACTATCTGCCGCACATTAGCAGATGGCGCCCTTTCAGCAGCGCGGGAATCAATGGGCGCAGAGGTGTTGGCGTCATGAAAATATCTAATGTACACAGACATTATAAAGGGCAGTGGTTATCATTCAATTCCCGCCATAGGAAAGGAAGATTCTTTTGGGTTTGCCCTTCACCAATTGACAGGGGCAAGCATTCCACATATGTTGTAATTAACACCCTGGTAAATATTTTACTGGGTGCAATAAATTCCTCCTATTTCAAGTTTTGACCCTGAAAATGAAGTATAACATGCGGATTCGGTATTTAAACCACAAAAATCAGCATGTTTTCACTTTTTTACAAGGCCTTTTCCCCCTGATTATTTATTTCCGGGCTTTAGCTGGTAAAATCTGCCAGGGAGCATTAATTAGGGTGCAATTATTACTTTATCCCCCACAATTTCAGTCCCTGCCAAGCTCGTGTGTGTGCAGGAATTTAAACCCCTAGTTATAATCAGGGCTTTGGCGATGACTGTGCATCTGTTGTGAAGGATAAAATCATCACAAAACTAATGCCCATATTTGGTTCTTTGTTGAGCAGTCCTCCTACCCCTCGATCTTTCTTCCCTAAACAGTAGCAATCATGCTTTCTGAGTGTTTGCAGTTTTCATTTTCCACAGCTAGCTTGGTGGCATATCTACAATGGGTTTTCTTCCCCACTCTTCCGCAAGGGCAACCACATTTTCTTCTCGTTTTCTACTTTAGCCCCCTTCCACTCCCACATCACGGGAAAGGCAACCGACTGCCTCTCTGCTAAATACAACTCAATGGTCATGTGCTGCCCCATTAACTTTTCCATCCTTACTGGCATAATTCTACATTTCATGCTCATACATCACTCTCATACATCTGCTATCTTCTGCTATCTCCTTCTTTCAAGATTTCACAATGTCTGCACCCTCATTCATGACCCCCCTGCTCCACAATGACACCCAGATATGACCCAAAGAAGGCATCCCGAACACATCATATTGTCTAGGCCACATCACATTAAACCTGAGGCGAGAGAACAGAGTTATGGCATAGTCATCCATAACTAAAAGCAAAGAAATTGCTTGACTGTGACAGTAAAGACCATTGGCCATAGAAACATGCCCAAACATAAATCTATTTGCCTATCTGTTTCTTTCAGACTTAAATTGCAATTGAGATATTTAAATTTTTTTTATAAACGATTCTTTTTTTGTCATTATATTTGTAATCACAAATATGTGTGTATTTACTAAATATCACATCAGATCATGATATCTTGAAATATTTACCAGTTGTGACCACCACATCCCTGCTCCAATCCAGGAAAGATGGTCCACAACCCAGCCACCTCTCCAATCACTTGGTAACATCCTTACCATTGAGCCTGTACAGCTCTCTGCTTCCGTTGAGTAGGATTGCACTATGTATAGAAATACAACTTAAATACATACACCGTGGCCTGCAGATCCTATTTATGGATTGTAAATCATTCCAAAATAGTTAAGAATGGTTTCATCACTCGTTATAGAGGATACTACTAAAACAATGTCAGCTGGGAACAGCGGATTTAAAAATGTGAATGACTCACCGCCAGGGACAGATTGGGATCACAATTTGGCCCGGGCACTGACGAAAAAAGTGGCCCACATTTGAGGGACGTGGCCCACATTTGCAGGGCGTGGCCCACATTCACGGGGTGTGGCCCACATTCACGGGCGTGGCCCACATTCGCGGCCATGCCCTTTAATGAAACAAACAAGGAATGTAAGTGGGAGGATATTGTTCTTGGGAAGGACACAGGGCCAAGGTGACCATGTCCTACAAGCTGAGCACCTGAGAATCAGACAGGCCCCTTTCTATTACCAAATTCTTCCCAGCCCCTCAAGCGCAGGAGCAAACAGCGAGGCCCCTTTCTATTACAAAATTATTCCTCAGCCCTCCAGCGCAAGAGCAAATGAAAACAACAGCGAGGCCCCTTTCTCTTAAAAAATTATTCCCTCACTCAAATGTGTAAGTAGGGGAGTCAAGATGGCGTCTGACTAGTGGCATTCGAGAGCGCTCCCGATGCCTAAGGCATAACCATTGACTAAATGGTGTATTAAGGCTACATACCCCCATGGAAGTAGCCCTCAGGAATGGCGATCTCATATCTGTGGCTGAGGGGTTGATCTTTGGGACTACTGGCGACGGCAGCAGCAGTGCTCGCGGAGCTGCAGGAGCAGCGAGTCGGGCAGAGTCGGCTTAGCTAGCGGAGCCGGCGTAATCACTCGCGAAGAGCAGCGGTCCGGGCAGACTTGGGGCCGAAACTGCTCAGTTAGCTGAGCCAGCGGAATCACCCGTGAAGCCGACTGGAACGGAGACAGAGCTACCGCGGGAGCCAGGGAAGCCAGGGAAGCCAGGGAACTGGGTGGAACGTCGAAAAATCATCACAGAGACGACCTACAGAGTCCAGGCTCCGGTGGAGATAGCAGGGACGGTGCTGGAGGCAGTCACAACCGACACACATTGGAGTACAGCGGGAGCAGCTTGGAAAATTTTGGGATGGCTCCAAAAACTACTCGAGGAGGAAAAGGAAAAGCTCCTGATGTGGAGCAAGTGGCTTCCAAGCAGCCTGTGCCCCAGAAGGACCCCGGGAAGAGCAAGGATATCGAAGACACCCCAGGTGAGAACGGGGGTGCGACAAATGATGCTGGGGCCTGGAGCAACACTAGCGAGAAGAAAGTTGTAGCGCTGTATCCTGGGTCTGCGGCAAACGCTACTAGCATGACTAATGTTGTGAACCCTGGGGGAAACACAGGGGGCACTAAAACTATCACGGGTTATTTCTCCCCCGCTAGTCAAGACATTGCAGCTAATGTAGCTAATGCAGCTAGCACAGTCGAAAAAAACGCACTTGCCCTGGAAAAGAGAAGGGAAAAAAACGTGGTTACACGTAAGAGCAAGGCAAATACACAGGAAAACCAGCGGATGGTGTCTGAGGCACAGGATGCTAATCCTGAGGTACAATGGGGGGAGACCATGAGGCTCAGGAACACGACAGAGGAACTAGAGAGCCAGAACCAGTAGATCCGGCAGATCTATCACAAGGTCAAGGGAACCCCCCAGGAGCCGGAGGAGTGGGATCCAAAGGATTTAATCTGCTGGGCGCAACAGGCACAGAGGCACTGGTAACCGAAACGCTGGTTCAGGAGATCATTGCAAGCAGGAGTCTAAGCGGCGCCGAGGACAATTTAGACGTAGCGGAAAATGTCTTCTCAGTCACCGATGGGTCTGAGGATACCCCTTCTGGGCTGGATGGGAGCGAGGGGGAGAACTCGACAGATGTCAGCCTTGGATTCAGCTCAGGAGGAAACAGCAGAGTGTCTCCTAATGAGAGGGATATAGTCACTAGGAGAAAAAGGCTGTCAAGACGACAAAGAGACACTCAGTCACAGGAAAATGCATCGAGCGGGCAACGGCGCGCTAGCGGAGGTAACAACGCAACAGCTTTAAAATGGGATTATTCAACCACTCTGGGTACTTACCCGGAGCATATGTCGCAGGGAGGTACAGAGAGGCCGGAAGCTGAGACACCTCCATTGCAACTGATATTAGACTCAATAAAACAGCTGCAAGACGAAACAGAGATCGAGGGGAGGAAAAATCGGCTCGCAACCAGGAACTTACAAAGTTCAGTTAAAAAAATCGGTAAGATTTGTACAGATACAAAAGTCAGAGTATCTCACCTGGAGGACCGTACAAGTACCCTGGAAGAGCAACAAGTAAAGGACACAGCCAAGGTTAAAGGACATGAGCAGCAACTTGTTGAAATTCAATGGAAACTGGAAGATTTAGAGAATCGCCAGCGGCGGAATAACCTTAGGGTTCTGGGTATTGAGGAAGGGAAGGAGGGGGACGATGTGAGAGCCTATGTTCTGAAGCTGTTGAAGGGGGCGTTCCCAGAGCTGAGCCACTGGGAGTGGGACAAGGAAGTTCAAAGAGTGCATCGGTTCCCAATGACTTTGAAGAAAAACGTAATTCAAGCCCAGGGAGGAACCCAGAGACCACAGAGGCCACGAGCTATATTGATATTCTTTGGGAACTTCTTATTGAGGGAGGAAGTGTACGCTAAAGCCCGACCTAATGCTAAGCGCTCGTTTGACAATCAGTCCTTTTTTACAACCCCAGACTATTGTCATATGACAGTGGAAAGACGATGGAGATTGCGAGAACTGTTGGATCCATGCCATCAAATGGGACTGCAGGCGTATCTAATGAACCCTGCCAGGTTGAAGATCATATATAAATCCACGGTCAGAGTCTTTACTTCCGAAGTGCAAGCAAAGGCGTATATGGACACACTAAAGACAAGCGGTTTAGATAACACCAGAGTATGAAGGGGTTGTTAGACTGGAAATATTATTGACGTATGCAGATAAGGCCACTTATATAGATATTCATGTATTTACGTATTCATGTAGGGGGGGCATGGTGGGCACGGGGGCACGGTGGCAGCATAGAGGACCCAAGGGGACTGCATGAATAGTAAATAAGCAGTAGGACTGACTCACAAAAAAAGAAAAAGAAAAAAAGGGGGGATTGGAAAGGGGGCAGGAGATGAATAAGTGATAATATAGTGGCATAATGCACCAGAATTATTAGTCAAAGGATGCAAGGCAGAGGGAGGCCGACGGTCAGACTCCATCACAGAGACCTTAGGTCTGCTTGCCTCAATAGGCAAGGTCGAAGGGAGGGGGGATCGCAGGGGGGGTTCGTGTAGAAGGGGGGGAGGGGGGTGACTAGGGGGAGTAAAAAGGAAAAATCATCATCATCATCAATAAATCATAGGGGAAGAGAAAGGGGGAAAGTAAGGGGGAAAAGGAAAAAAAATTTATGCAGATAGTTATAGTTAATATTTGCGGCTTGAACGATGCAAAAAAACGAAGGGAGGTGAAGGAATATTTAAGGACAACATACGCTGATGTTGTATGCATACAGGAAACCCACGTTGAGATATCTCGTAAATTTCTGCTGGAACAACTTGGTTCTCAGCTGTTAATATGTACAACTCAAGGGTCTAGGACTCGGGGAGTGGCTATATTAGCACGGGGTAGGATGTTAACAGTATATAAACAGAAGGCAGACCCCTATGGTCGATGGACCATGGTTGAATGCAAGGCATATGGCTTCAGGTTCACCCTCTGCTCCATTTATGCTCCCACAGTAGATGATCCGGAGGTCCTAAACCATATCAATGTGCAAATGTCTAATTGGCCTATGCCTATTATAGTGTGTGGCGATCTTAATATTAGCGGCCTGCATGGCCTCTGGAAAAACGATCCAGCCAGGTTTCTGGGTCGAAAGAAGAAAAGCCATAGGGCCCTGATACAAATGATGCAGGCTAATGGGCTGATTGATATATGGGAACAGCAACATATGGGTGGAGGGGGGGGGAGCACGTATTACTCTGCGCCACATAAATCTTTAGCTAGATTGGATTATTTTCTGATTTCACCTGCGCTGATAACTATTTCCAAAGTTAGAAAATTGCCGCGGGTGATGTCAGATCATAGCCCTCTGGTATTAGATATCTCTATTCCTAACTATCAAAAAGAAAAATCTAACTGGACCTTTGAGAGAGCCCTGCTACAGGATCCTAAGTATGTCACCCAGATGGACAGCTGGCTAAAAGAATATCTAACGATAAATCGAGGGTCTGCCTCCCCCATAATAGTCTGGGACGCTATGAAGGCTGGCATAAGGGGGGAAACCATTAGCTTCTCAATAAAACGAAACAAATCAGAGAAGGAGGAAATGGAGAGCAAGTTAAGAGCAGTTGCTGTCATCGAAGAGGAATTAACTGAAGCAATTAGGGTTAAACATGATGTAGGAGGGATATTACAAAAGCTGACTATAGCAAAGGCAGCTGTAGGCGAGTCACTTGCAGTTAAAGCAGCAGGAAAATATCTGGCGTGGAGACAGGATCAATATGAGTTTAGTGAGCAGATAAGTCGCATATTAGCTATTTCAACCCGACAGGCGGTTACTAAAGGGTAATTTCACAGGTCAACTCAGCGGCAGGGTCATCAGTCACAACACCAAGGGGGATCTGCTCAGTATTTCATGATTTTTATCAGAATTTATACGATCCGGATAGTGGTGCCGATAGCAGCGAAATAGAGAGCTATCTAGAGAGTGCGCAAGTAGAAGAGCTGACAATGGAGGATAGAGCGGGGCTGGAAACAAATTTTACGCTAGAAGAGATACAGGCAGCAATTAAAGACCTACCTGCTGGGAAAGCTGTGGGCCCCGATCTTATTCAGCTGGAGTTTTATAAAAAATGTCTTCCTAGTCTAGAAGAGGATAGTTTCCAGCTTATGGTATCCACGCAAAGAGGAGCGGCACCTCCTGAGTCTTGGGGGGAGGCCACCATGGTGGTATTTCTGAAAAAGAATAAACCCCCAACTGATCCTGGGTCTTATGGACCTATAAGCTTGATGAATAGTGATACGAAGATTTATTCCAAGATTCTGGCCAATAGACTTAGCTCTGTTATAGGCAAGATCATCTCCCCCCCAACAGCATGGGTTTATCCCTGGCAGGGGGACTGCAGACCATATTAGAAGAGTATGTACATTGTTTGATGGGACGGCAGCCTCACAAGACCCTATGGCGCTAATATTGTTAGACGCTGAAAAAGCATTTGATAGGGTCTCGTGGGGCTTCCTTTGGGCTGCACTAGCGAAGGCAAATATAGGCAATGTCTGTATTGGGGCTCTGAGTGCTCTATACAAGAATCCTACGATAAGACTAAGGATCATGGGAGTGTTGAGCGGGACAATAAATATTGGACGGGGAACAAGGCAAGGGTGCCCCTGCTCCCCGCTGCTCTTCGCTTTCTACATAGACACCTTCATAAGAAAGATAGAGCTGAATGAAAACATCTTGCCTATTGTTTTGAATGGATTCGAAACAAAAATCTTAGGATATGCCGATGACCTAGCTATAACATCTACGGACCCGGCAGCGGCACTATTGGAAATAGAAAGGGAAGCAAACGTGTATGGGGTGCTCTCGGGCTATAAATTAAATCAGAGTAAAACCCAAATTGTAATTAACACAAAGGTAATAATGGTGGATCAAAGAATAACAGACTCAGCAGTTTGCCTAGGGATAACAATAACATCAGATCTCTTAACGGTAGTGGAAATGAATTTGGGGCCGGTGATCAAAAAAGCTAAAGGGGACCTAGATAGATTGAATAACCTGCATTTAACAACAATCGGCAGATGTAATTTAATAAAAATGATATTTTTGCCTAAGATATTATATTTGTTTCGCACTATCCAGTTAAAATTCAACAACAACTGGTTCAGTGAAATAGAGGGAGTCGCGAACCGTTTCATATGGGCCAAAGGCAGAACATGACGAGCATTACATTTTTTGTCACTACCAAGGGAACGAGGGGGTCTAGCGGCTCCAGACTTCAAGGCCTATTATTGGGCGACCGTCTTACAATACATCAGAGGGCTAGTGGGTGGGAGCATGGAGGACCGGTGGAGTGTGGGTGAGAGTGTTCCTGATATATACGAGCTATTAGTTAAGAATTCTAACAAGTGGCTCCTCCTGTACAATGAAGGTAGCTATTATAAAAAAGTCAAGTTCAAGATCCTCGGATCGGCAATATCAGTTTGGTCAGCTTTTAGGAAGAAAATCAAAATGGGGAGGATGAACTATTATACGCCCTTATTTAAGAAGTAGCTGCTACCAGCGATATTTCATGATCAAGTAATGAAGAGGTGGGATATGCTGGGGGTAAAAACTATTGGGGACCTTATGAACATGACTGGTCTTATGACATTTGAGCAAGCACAGCAGCTACACAATTTAGATCGCAGAGATTTTTTTTAAATATTTACAAATAAGATCAGCATTGGTAAAAAAGCAGGGAGGGGACATTAATTATAAAAGAGAGGAAATCATGGAATTCCTAAGGGATAAAAAGGGTTGTTCGATATCCCAGGTATATGGGGAACTGAGCCAGTATAAGGAGGATGATTATGGAAGGGTCATTGAAAAATTTACCATTTATCTGGTAATGAAGTAGAAAAATCGTTTAAGCTTTTAAATTCAGTGTTAAGGGTAGCCAGCTTACAAGTCCAGCAATATAAGACCATGTATGAGCTCTATTACACACCACACAGAATTGCTCAATGGGGTGGAACAACGGGGGTAGTTTGTCCTAGATGTCAAGCAACACAGGCAGATACCATAACCATGTTCGCGGCATGTCCATTAGAGCAGTTTCTTGATAGAGCATTAGGGATTAAAATTAGTATAACTAATGAAGTTATGGTTCTTGGGGTAACCAGGGATGGTGTAGAAATGCCTCAACATGAGTGTATATACCTAGCGATGACTCTAAGCCGGCTATGCATCGCAACACTGTGGAAAGATCCAAAACCGCCAACATTTCAACAATGGCTATCACGGTTATTAGCGGTATATGTACTAGAGAAAGCGCTGTATGACAAAAAGGGCTGGAAGTCAAAGCAACTGGGGAAACGGATATGGGCCCCTATCGCAGATTGGAAACATAGGGTAGAAAATGGCTAAAGGAGCACACCTTCTTCTGGTTTCCTTTTTTTTTTATATATATTATTCGGGGGTAATTGGATAGCCTTGCCGGTGATCAATGTATGTTGTCCAATCATGTTGAGATTTATTGTATATTTTCCTCTATTTTCCTTTCTCTTATCGTTGCAAGATTGTGTTGTATAAGTCACTTGAAGTAATGTCAAACTGAAATGTATCACTTGATGATGATGAATAAAAATTTTAAAAAATGATTCCCAGCCTTCCAGCACAGGAGCATCTGAAAACAGCGCGGCCCATTTCTATTACAAAATTATTCCTCAGCCCTCCAGCAGGAGCACCTGAAAAACAGCGGGCCCCTTTCTCTTAAAAAATTATTCCCCAACCCTCCAGCGCAGGAGCACCTTAAAACAGTAAAGCCCCTTTCTCTTAAACAATTATTCCCCAGCCCTCAAGCGCAGGACCATATGAAAACAGTGTGGCCCCTTTCGCTTAAAAAATATTTCCCCAGCCCTCCAGTGCAGGAGCATCTGAAAACAGCGGCCCCTTTCTCTTAAAAAATGAGTTTCCCAGCCCTCCAGTGCAGCAGCACCTGAAAACAGCTAGGCCCTTTTCTCTTAAAAAATTATTCCCCAGCCCTCCAGCGCAGGAGCATCTGAAAACAGCGAGGCCCCTTTCTATTAAAAAATTATTCCCAGCCCTCCAGCACAGGAGCCTCTGAAAACAGCGAGGTCCCTTTCTATTACAAAAATATTCCCCAGCCCTCCAGCGCAGCTGCACCTTAAAAAACATTCAGACCCCTTTCTATTACAAAATTATTCCCCAGCCCTCCAGCGCAGGAGCACCTGAAAAACAGCGAGGCCCCTTTCTCTTAAAAAATGATTCCCCAGCCCTCCAGCACAGGAGCACCTGAAAACAGCGAGGCCCCTTTCTCTTAAAAAATGATTCCCCGGCCCTCGCAGGAGCATCTGAAAACAGCAAGGCCCCTTTCTCTTAAAATGTTATTCCCCAGCCCTCCAGCACAGAAGCACCTGAAAACAGCAAGGCCCCAGCTATTTGTAAATTACTCAACCCTCCCCAGCCCTTCACTGCCTCAGGGCAATGGCGTGGCAGGAGAGGGGCTAACGCAAAAACATAGCTTCTGGGCCATCCATGGGGCTGGGGGGGGCTAAGGTAAAGATGGTGCAGTTCCCCACATCACCTGGCTCCCATAGTGAAACCCATTCTTCCTCCCCACTAAGCCCTGAATGAAGGGCTGCTGGTGAGGTGTTAAAGCAAACACTGTTTCTGGGATGCGTGGGCCCCAGGGGGCCGAGGTGAAAATGGCTCCATGGCCTGAGCAACACCTGGCCCCCTGGGAGGCCGAATCTGGCACACAACCACCCCTCCTCAGCCCACCATCAACGTGATTGCTTGGCAGGGCAGGGGGTCAAGGAGAGGCCACAGCTGATCATCACTGAACTGGCCCATGCCCTAACTAGATGATCTACCCATCGGTTTGGTCTCCGCCTACTCAGAGGGGACCTTACAAATACAGCTGGAGGCTATCTAGATGCTCTCCCCCATCGGTTTGGTCTCCCCCTACGGGGCTTATGGGAAGGGGGTGATTAAAACAACGGAACACCGGGATGAAGCTGGTTTCCTCTCCCTGTCAGTGCTCTCTGTGGACAGGGCCGGACTGAGTACCAAAACCGGACCTGGAAAAGTGCTCGGCCCGCCCCTCTTCCACTCCCCCTCGCCCCTCCCGGGAGAGGGGGTGTGCCGCCGAGCTCTTTACCAGGGCCGGTTTGTTTCAGAGACGATTTTGCAGCTATGCTGCAAAAACAGCCCTGTAACAAAAACGCCCCCCAGGTGCTCCAAACTAGCCCCCACCCGTACGGCGCACCGGGGGATTGCCCGGTGCCCGCTATGGCCAGTCCGGCCCTGTCTGTGGACTGGTAAAAGGGGAAACAGAGTGCACTGAGACATCGACCCTTAGGCCCGAGTGCCCGCAGTGCCAATCAGCCCCTGCTCACCACATATATTAATAGTGTAGGGAGCTCTCTAGGTATTCCTCAAATGCATGCTCGTCACCCATGTGAATATTTCAAATAAACAGAGATCACCATCTACATTTTACTTTAAAATAAATGAATATACTGTACATCAGTTCCTCAACTTTTAACCAAATTGGGTGGAGGTGAAAGTGGGTAGCAATCTTATATATAGCTACTTCGCTGTTTCATTAACATTTTCATTTCATTTAGGGGCCCATTACAACCTGGTTGGAATTCCACTCAGTAGTTTCTGCTCCCCTGTAATCACTGCGATTGCAGACATTTGAGGACAGAGATGTGCATTACTTCTAATTAGGTAAATTTGGAATAATGCCCTATTACTTACCGGTAATCTTGATTACTCCTGGTCCCGTTGTCCTCGTCCCATTCATTACAAGTGAGATAACCATATCACACCAAAAAAATAAAAAAAGTAATGCTGGGCCCCTTCCCCACCCACTCGCTCTGGGAGTAAATAAGTGTACTTACTCAGAATTCCCTCTGGACTACCAAGCCCCACATAAAGGCCGGCCGGGAAGGAGGTAGGGGAGTAATGAATGGGACGAGGATAAAGGGATCAGGAGTAATGAAGATTAACGGTAAGTAATAGAGCAATATCCCCAGGGCCCTCCTGTACTTGTCACTTTCAGTACAAGTGAATACAAAATCGACACACTGGCATTCATCAACAACAAACCACTAGGACACAATTCTGTGGTTCGTCAACCTCCATGGCCCTCTGAAGAGTCACCATCTTGAAGGACAGGCGAACAACAAACATGTACCCCCAGAAACATGATTTATGTTATTCAATGTTAATGTAATTTGATCTATGTAGAAAAAACAACACAAATGGTCAAATAACCAATTTGGCAACACAGAAACGATGTGGAAGGTGGCAAAGCATTTTCTGGACAAGAAACACATCACAGATGACACCAGTTGGTAAGCTGGAGAGGTGGTGAGAATGGATAGTAGAGGTAGTGATATCACATCCAGACTCAATCAGAGAGGATGCAAATGGATTGCCATTGCGCAAAGCACCACCAAATGACTAAATGATGTTTTAATCATAATTGGTTGGCGACTTTAAGCAGATGAACTGAGCATGTTATTCTTAGAGCTAACCAATGTAGTACATAGTTGCCAACTGTCCTGTTTTTGCAGGGACAGTCCCTAAAAGTTGGAGACTGCCACAGGTTATATTGTTGCAGAAACTGTTCCTTTTTATTGCACCCAGGTATGCAAACAAGAAATTTCTATCCGCAGCAGCCCTGTGCTGCAAAGTGTCCTTAGAATTGTTTTTCAAATGTTGGCAACTATGGTAGTATATCTGAAGGACTGGATATATAACATTGTCATTGACAGGACAGTGGGGTTTATATGTTGATGAAGTGGGGTCATTCATGTGGATATTGATAGTTTGATTGACTTTTTGCATTGTCAAGAATACTCACTCCCATCATAAATGTGACAAATGTAGAAGTCCTTTATAATATATCATGTAGAACTAACCAGGGTCTTCTCATGTAGATGTGGAGTTGTTTTTACAGACATGCAATACAATACGAGCAATATTAGTAGTGACCTTAAGTGGCAGCTTCAATGGTCGCCATTATTATGAGTAAATGTAAGTTATCACTTTGGCTGGCAAGATCCCAAGATGGCTTCAGGGAACCTGAGTTGCAGGTCTAGCTTCCCAGGAACAGAGAGGTATCTAATCTGACCCTTGCCGCTCGTCCATATCTGACAAGCGCAGCGCGTAATGGAGGAAGCGCAACCTCCACTCCGAGTCGAGTAAGTATTTATCCAATATTTTCCGGGATTGTATAGTAGATTAAGGCGGCCATCTGAAAGTAATTTTAACCAACAGGAAATTGAGGTTTGTAATCGAGATATACGAACCACCATTGTAATTAAGGTCAGCTTCAATTGTATGCATGCCAGCATGTTTGATTCACTGTTGCGATACGGATGAAAACAGTGTATAAATAAATCTTGGTTTTTACCTCTGAAATGTTAGACTTGGATTGTGAGCTCTAATTCCTTTAAATTGATCCCTGATACATAGGTTAGTGATTTCCTACATATAGATTCAAGTATTAACACGTGGGATATATATACTAGAACGTCCGCACCTAGAAGAATCATTCTATCCAGAAGTATGGTGATGGCACTATGCATGACTGAAGCTGTATTCTCATAGGTATGAATACACCTTCATGTAATTTGAAATATACACACACTTGCATGAACACACTGTCTTTAGGTGTTTGGATTGGTTGACTGGTACCATGAGATGCTGTTTTGTAGTACCTCGGTTCTAAGGGTACAACACAATGGATACACACGGATGCAACCGTTGTTGTATAATTACAATGACACTAAAAGGAGATTGGCATGTTTTCCTTTCCCTGTTCAGGGATCAAACTATTGATTCTTGAATGTCTTCAGCTGTGTATTAAACAAACAAGTTGGCCAGTACTCATCAATGTGACTTGTGGAATTAATTTCAAAGTGTGATTGACTTACTCTTAAGAGCCTCTTGTTCTACACTAGATTCTCAATTGTAGGTGCTTACAACAGTCAGATGACTTGTCCTGATAAGACCCTATAAGTAACCCCAGGGTCGAAACGTCGACAAGAGAATACCTTGGTTTATAAGGACTATGGCTTAGGAGAAATACCTGAAAAGTGTTAATAGGCATTTGTATAGACAATTATTGGAACCACGGATTGTCAAAAAGAGTTGTGCTTTTATATGTATATAAGTCACTTGTCCAACTTGTTCATACACTGCGTCGTCTGCACCATGTCACAAAATGTTTATTATGTTGTAAACTTACAAAATAAGGTAAACAGAAGAAAGTACATAAAATCAAATTCTTGAGAAGGAAGCCCTACACTTCCATTCAGTGATGCATAGAAGTCTAAGTTGAAATTGTTTATCATTGAATTTCACATAACGTTGACCTCTTTGAAAGAGTCCCACAAGGTCAATGTTCTTTAGAATACTATCTGATTTGGGTCATTCTTTGAGTTCTGTGTCCAGAACCTAGCTGAGGACTATGTCTTTGCAAGACCCCCAACTCCAATCCTTGAGTGCTCAGATCCCACCAACCCTTTTTCACCCACTTGAGCTGTAGCCTTATTAGTGGTGACTAACAATACCCCACCCACTCCCAGCCTGCTCAGACATCATTGTGTCAGAGCTCCTCCTACTTCTCTTCATCTTCTGTCTCTTGTGATTATAGTTATAGCTAACTAAAGTAAAAATAATGCACACCCTCTCCATGCACGTCATGTCATCAATGCTCTCGAGTGATGTATTATGTGAGGTAATGAGCAGTGCATGCAAGTTTGGATGTGCGCAGCGTGGGGTTGGCCCAGGTCCTACAGCGAGGCCCTGCACTCAACCCAACCAGGCAGCCTTTGGGGTGTGCAGCATGGGGTTGTCCTCATGTACTGCGGTACCACTGCAAAATTACTTGGGGGCCCATGCTGGGTACCACAACAGATTTGTGGATCCACCACACTGCCAAAAAAACGAATTTAAAATCCATCTTACTGCGACACCCCCTTTTCCCTACCCTACCCCTTTATTTATTTTTTACTTGACTTGTTTTGGACACGTGGCCCATGTCCTTGAGTCCTAACAGGGCAGTTGCATCCTTTTCTTCATGTTATGGCCAGACAATCAAATCATGTGATTTTAGCTCGCAGCAGTGCGGGTTTCCACATTGGTATTGTATTGTAGCGCACCGTGAAATATATGGAAATTTCCCAAAACTATTGAACAGATTTACACCAAATCAAAAAACAGCACACTTTCTGGGTAAATTAATGACTTTCTGCCAGGTTTGGTGTAATTCTGTTTAGTTGTGTTTTTTGGAATCATTGTTCAATTTGACTCTTGAAAAATGCATGGGGAAAACATGCTTTGGGTTCCCCAACTTGATGGATCACCCTAAAACTTTCCAGGAAGATGCTGAGGTGGATAAGACAGGGGCGTAACACAGGCCCCCGCAGCCCCCGTGTTGCGGGGGGCCCTCATGCTCTAGGGGCCCCTCCCGCTCTGGGGGCCCCTCGCTTTATTTATCATGACTGCATAATTTTAATGGTGCGCAGTGCGCACAGCACACCCGGCCAGGCGGACCTCAATAAATGAAAGGGTGCACACGGCAGGGGCGTAACACAGTTGGGTGGGGGATGGGTGGTCGCGCTCCTGGGCCCCCTCACTGTCTTTATAATGTTTTAATGCTGCGCAGTGGACACAGCACACACAACGGCCTCAATAAATTAAATGGTGCACAGCCAGGACGGTGCACAGCAGCACCGCACGCTCTTCTAATTAAATGGTGGTGTGCAAGCCCGCCTCGGGCCTCAGAGGCTCGCTCTTTGTCTTTGATTAATTTAATGGTGCACAACTACTGTGCACTGCGCACGCGCGGGCCCTGGCCGAGCTTCAGTCAGAGCCTCTTCAATAGTTAATGGTGTGCGCCGAGGGCCCGGCCAGGCCTCTTAGACTAAAAAGGTTAGTGGGGCAGGGGCTGGTGTCGTGACTCGTGACCAGTGGCTTCTCTTCTCCCGCTCGCGCCTACCTGAAGCTGCAGACCAGGCCAGGCCAGGCCCAGCCCTGAGGTCAGGTGAGTCAAGCTGCGTCCGAGCCTAGGCAGGATTGGTCCATGGTGTCAAGTATTTTTGAAGACCTATCTGCATCCTCACTTCTGCTTATTAAGTTGAACATGTTTTGAAATAAGAATCTTGACCTGCCTCGGATGTCTAGAGGTAATTATCACACAGTCTCATTCTAAGTTTTTCTCTAGTGGGCCCACCCATCTTACCATGTACACCATTAAACTGTAAATAGTGAAAAACGTTGTTCCTAAGTTATTGAAATGATTCTACTGATTCTACTGTATGCTGGGTGAGTGGGGGAACATGTAACATTACTGCTACGTAAGGGCAGGCAGCCATAAGAAGGTCAGTAACATGGCATGATGGAGGCTGAAAAGTCACAGTTTGGTTCCCTTAGCAACCAATTGCCATCCCTGGGGTCCTATAAATGGAATGGTACTTTCTGGTGAAAGGTGAATGAATTCTGGCAACAGCTCCGATGTGAGTGAAAGATGGCTTTCAGTCAACTATATCTCTTTGTTAATCACTCACACTCCCCTTTGGATGAACCTGTCAATTGAGGAGTTTAAGGGTGGTGTGGGTAGACCTGGTGGTACTTTACTTTTTCCCATGATGTGCCAGTCAAGGTTCAATTCTGTGATGGGCTGGGAAAATGAGCCTCCCTAGGAGAAAACAAGTTCTCTTGCTAGTTCGGCCAGCGGGAGAGGAAGCAATGGCCGCTTTTAGCGTGGGGGTTTAAGTGTGTTACCTTGCTTGATAGATGCAGCAAAGAAAGAGCCCTTTATTAAAGGGGGTAAGAGAAGGTGACTAGCCTAGCCTCCTCCCACAGCTATACAAGCGTGTACTTGTATACGCTAGTGTCACTCTCACCCATCCTCCTTATGGTGCAGGGAAAGCTGGGACATGCAGTCCACCAAGAGTCCACAAGAAGAAGGATTCCACAAAGTAAAGACCCAACAATATTTGAGTGGAGCCCTCCCATCCGAAATGCACTTTAGCTTCTTCTATCTTAGAAGTTAATGGCACTGTTCTAACAGAGTGAAAGGCAGTCACAGGGCTTTACAGAACTACTTGTTTAAATAAATAAGTATATGTACAACTGATAAACCCAAAGACATCATTTAGGTGTCATTAGGGATTGCAACTGCAATCCCTAGAGTGCACCCAGCGACCCTGGCGCTGCTTTTGTGACCCCTGTCCTCAGATGTGGTAAATGTCTCCCTCCTTCTTGTCAGCTAATTTTTAATTGCATTTACAGTGAATATTTGTATGTTATTAACTAGTAGTATAATTAAAAACTGGAGCATCAGGTAAATAAAACATGTTTTGAAATGTATGCTGTGTGTGTTCTTGATGGTTAGAGTGTGTTTGTGCGAGAGAGGGAGTGTTTATGTGCAAGCATGTGCGTGTGAGTGAAAGTGGCACTCAGGTTTAGGAGTCCCAATAAATAAGATTACATGTCAGCAAGTATGAGTGAGTCAAGATGGGTGAAAGTGAGGGCAACGGTGAGTGCAAGTCAGTGTGAGTGAGTAGCTATGAGTAAATCAGTGTAAGAATGAGTGACAATGCGTGAATGAGTGTAAGATTAAATGCAAGAGTGACAATGAATGAGTGCAAGTGAGTTAGAATGGTTGAGTAAGAGTGAGTAGGTGAGAATGAGTGTGAGGTGGAGATTTTATTTTTAGACTGGGACCTGGTCTACTAGCGATAATACTTGGCATATTGAACATCCACGACAAACAGCTTGTGCAGGCATACTCAAGGTAATTCTTGGTATGGGACACCAAGGCCCAAATTAGTTTACTTTCGATGTGTGTGGTTGCGTTTGCTGCAGAGCCAAAGAGAGGTGGGCAGACTCTGGGTGGGCTCCATTGCAGCAAGGCAGGTGGGCAGTGTCTGTGTTGCCTGTAGAGCCCCAGGGGAGGTGGGCAGTGTTTGTGTTGCCTGCAGAGCCCCAGGGGAGGTGGGCAGTGTCTATGTTGCCTGCAGAGTCCCAGGGGAGGTGGGCAGTGTCTGTGTTACCTGTAGAGCCCCAGGGGAGGTGGGCAGTGTTTGTGTTGCCTGCAGAGCCCCAGGGGAGGTGGGCAGTGTCTATGTTGCCTGCAGAGTCCCAGGGGAGGTGGGCAGTGTCTGTGTTACCTGCAGAGCCCCAGGGGAGGTGGGCAGTGTCTGTGTTACCTGTAGAGCCCCAGGGGAGGTGGGCAGTGTTTGTGTTGCCTGCAGAGCCCCAGGGGAGGTGGGCAGTGTCTATGTTGCCTGCAGAGTCCCAGGGGAGGTGGGCAGTGTCTGTGTTACCTGCAGAGCCCCAGGGGAGGTGGGCAGTGTCTGTGTTGCCTGTAGAGCCCCAGGGGAGGTGGGCAGTGTTTGTGTTGCCTGCAGAGCCCCAGGGGAGGTGGGCAGTGTCTATGTTGCCTGCAGAGTCCCAGGGGAGGTGGGCAGTGTCTGTGTTACCTGCAGAGCCCCAGGCGAGGTGGGCTTGTCTGTGCTGGGTGCAGAGTCTCAGGGGAGGTGGGCAGTGTCTGTGTTGCCTGCAGAGTCTCAGGGGAGGTGGGCAGTGTCTGTGTTACCTGCAGAGCCCCAGGGGAGATGGTCAGTGTCTGTGCTGGGTGCAGAGTCTCAGGGGAGGTGGGCAGTGTCTGTGCTGGGTGCAGAGCCCCAGGGGAGGTGGGCAGTGTCCGTGTTGCCTGCAGAGCCCCAGGGGAGTTGGGCGGTACACTATAATAAGCACAGATTTTTAGCTTGGGTGTTTTTTTAGCCACGTTACATCAAACACACACTTTGGAGAGCCCCCATATTTTTCATCCCACTTAAAGCCCCAGAAACAACAGTATGTCACTGTCACCTCATGGCCTGGCACTGTGCATCATGCATGACTCATGACAAGTTTCCAGATTGCCTATGTGCAGAGGCATAGTGAACCCTCCCCCACCGAACCCCGCCCCTTGCTTTAGAAAATATGGCACAGTCCTTGATGGGCCTCTACTGTCTGCAACACTGCAGACAAAGGCTCAGCTCATAATTAATATGAAAAGGTGGGCAAGTAAGTAGGTGAAGGGATGGATGGCTGGATGGATTAGTGAAAGGGTGAATGGATGAATGAAATGTTGAATAGATGGATGAGAGAGGATGGATGGATGAGTGAGTGGAAGGATGGTTGAGAGCAAAGGTAAATAGATGGATGTATGGGTAGAAGGGTAGATGGATGGGTAAAAGGGTGGATGGATGAGTGAAAGGGTGGATGGATGAGTGAAAGGATGGATGGGTGAGTGAAAGGATGGGTGAATGAGTGAAAGGATGGATGGATGGATGAGTGAAAGGGTGGATGATTGAGTGGGTGGATGGATGAGTGAAATAATGGATTGATGAATTGATAAGTGAAAGGGTGAATGGATGGATGAGTGAAAGGGTGGATGTAAGGATGGATGAGTGAATGAAAGGAAGGGTAGATTGACAAAAGGATGGATATATGAGTGAAGGAGTGAAAGTATAGATAAATGAGTGAAAGGATGGATGAGTGATAGGGTCAATGGATGGATTCATGAGTGGATGAGTAGATGGATGGATGGGTGGGTGAAAGGAAGGATGGCTAAGTGAAAGGGTCGATGGAGAGAGAAAGGGAGGATGGATGGATGACTGAAAGGGTGAGTGGGTGGAAGGATGAGGGACTGGGTGAATGTATGAGTAAGTGAAATGGTGACTGGATGGGTGAAAGGGTAAATGGATGGATGAGTGAATGGATGGATTGGTGGAAGAGTGGATGGATGATTGTACAGATGGATAGGTTGAAAGGGTGGATGGATGGATAATGGATGAATGAGTGAAAGGGTGGATGGAGGGATGGATGAGTGAAATGATAGATGGAAGGATACATGATGGATAGGTTTGCAAATGGTTGAATATGTTTGGATATGGATGGGCTTACTTATATACTATTGCACGACCTCCTCTGATGTGTCTGTAAAACTTACCTTTTGTCCCGAAGTTATGTCCTGAATTTTGACCTCCTGTCCTGAATTTTGACCTGTGGTAGGGCAAAGTGGTAGGTGGTGGGCTCAGCCGCCGGGGGGGGGCCCTCCATGTGCTTTGCAGGGGGGCCCGCTCACGTTTTGTTACGCCACTGGGATAAGACTTTTAAAAAAAAGTTTTGTGAAGATTCTTCTAATGGCACCAAAGTTAACCCTCTTATTATGCCTCTATTGAAGGGATCACATCTTTTCTGACATATCTTATTGTATCACATTGTATGATATTCTGTCCCTCTAGGCGCATCTTATCTTGTGTATCACACACGATCTGTTCGCCCTGAAGAAGGTGTGACCCATACCCAGGTTGTACACCAAAATACCCGATGGCACTGGAGAGCCATGTGTCTCCTTTGTTTCCACGTTCCCTTATGAGAAGAAACTGGATTATGGACTGTATTAACCGCTTAACCGCAGCAGCAATTCCGCTATGGCTCAGCTGTTTAATTGAATGGGCGGGGCCGCGTCTGCCAACGGACGTGCGCAGCACTACGGAGGTAGTGCTCGCGGCGGCCGTTGGCCGACGGGCACAACGAAAGGGTTAATACTTGAGAAATTGACCTCTTGATATCTATTGATTATTTACTATCCCATGTTGATTCACTTCCGTGACGGAAGGCTTATTGTCTTTGTTCTAAAATGTACAATGTTTTTTTAACAAATTCTGAGTCTATGGGATGTATGAGTATGATTGGGTTTGTGGTTGTTTGTTTGAATTGAGACAGTGTGTGTTTGTGGGACCACAGATGTGTTTTCATATGTTTCGTTTTCATTTTGTTGAATGTTTCCCTATCAATTTGATATAATGATATAAATAAATGCAATATTTTCTACAGACCAGTTTTCCTACATTAACTGGGGAAGGCCTTTGTTTGTTTGGGTATGTTCTAATACATCAGTGACTTCGAGCGCCCTATAAGCTATTTTCAGGCAGACTGGGTTGTTTTTTAACTGTATCTTGGCACCAAAGTTATAACCAACCTAAACATTCAATTTCCTATGGAAACATGGTCCTAACTTTAACTACCCAGTGGCGACCGCACACACGCATATACTATTACAGTTACATCACTTAAATCATTAAAAAAGTAACTTACTTGAGAAATAAACAACTGCGATGTAAAACATTGAAATCTTACCTGTAATGTAAGTACTCCCTATGTAACTTTCGCAATGTAGTTACACCCAATTTGTAGTAAAAGAAGCATACTGGATAGTCACTACCTTTTGCAGGTGTCCTACGCCAAGATCATTCTTAATACTTTCTTGTGAGTAGATTTACATACTCATAAACGTCTGCTATACAGTTAGAATTTTAACTGCTACAGGGAAAGTATTAGTATGAGAAATACATGTAGGACGGTCACCATCCACGATTCTCTCTGGCATTTTTGACCTTGTAAATGCTATTTGCACATCTAATTTACAAATGTTTATGCATTTAGCTTTGTACACCGGGACATAGCTTAGAGCAATGTAAACATGGAATAAATCAAATGTTGTTCTTACACGCCATCTCCCAAAAGCCTGGGCAAAATGTTTATTTCATCAAGAAAAAAGCAAATCCGGCTTCTGGTCCAGACGTTGCCTCGTACAGTGCACTGATGCACAATTCATTATGTACAACACTGTCATAAAATATAACTAGATGGTATGATATTAAAATGACCGTCTGCAGGGTGGTTCCAAACATACAGTCAACCACAGAGAGAAGGGATACCATATACTTGAAAACTAGTCCAAGTAATGGTTAATTTGTGGGGTGGTTCCACTCATTTCCGGGCACCAGGATATATTTTTCAACCTCAAACATTGAGCCAGAACGTAAACGAGGCAGGAAAGGGAGAAAGACAGTTGAACAGTGACTACGGAAGAAAGCAAGGATGAAAGAGAACCTGCAAAAGCGAGATAAAGAAATAGGTGTAGGTAGGGGTGTGGAATAAAGAGGAATCAACGCCGTCTTAGTATTTTGCAAGCAGAATTCGATAGCAGGTGGATGAGTAAAACTTTAGGACATTCTCTTCTTCTTAAATTTGGCACTGAGTATAATACGTTTTGTTGTATTGTTCTGCAGTTTCCCTGCTGGGGCTTAGTGTTGCAGATACCACACCCTGTACATAGCGCACTGCATTTTCTTTTTCCATAAGTTGGCAGCAACAGACGAACTTTAAAAAGAGCCTAGCTAAGCCAGTAGTGGTTTGCTAGGCACTGAATTTGGCACCACCCTCCACTCATGAGAGCCCCCTGCAGCAGGCTGCGCCTCCATCTGTCTTGGATTTGTACAAACTGATAAATGATGAATACTGGGACATACAATGACTGTGCTGGCCAACCATTTTCAGACAAAGAGGGTCTTTGCTGAAGCCCATACTTAATGGGATATCAGATGCAACGTGCCTTTCCCTGCAACTCGCATCAAAGACTCCTATTACCAATTGATAACAGGGAATACAATGGGCCACTTGATCCCCATTGACTGTGTAGGAAAGCTCTCCCCAGTGGTTATTAATCACTGGTACAGGTTTTAGAATGACCCATTATTCTTGTTTTATTCTCTAGAAAAGAGCATTAAGACATACGCCAGGCTGTATTTAACAAGGTAGGACTCTGAACTCAAACAATATTTTCAGGAGTAGCCTGAATAAGATCACCATTAAAGCACATTTTGTGATATAACATGTTTTGGGAAGTTTCATTTTTTAATATGCACCTTTATTGAATCATAAATGGTCAACTAGCAATACGAAGGCAGCAGGTAAGATAAGCATCTGAACTGAAATAGACAATTGAATTTGTAATGAAATATAGAGATTAAACTAAGGAAGTAGGAAAAACAAAGGAAGTATGTCCTGCAACAGCGATGATGACATGTCATTTTGTGGTGTGGGCCTGCGGTTCTGAAGACAGCACTACAATATTAGAATGAGGCACTGACACATACAAAGTCTTACTGTATAGAGGGAGCAGTAGAAGCTGAAAACAGTTTCAAGGTTATGCATGGCCCTGCGATGCAGTGCGCGCAACGAAATTTGTTTATTTATTTATATGTTTACTTACCTGTAAAGCTCTGTAATCCATAGATTACTACCCCCCCCACCCTGTCCCTCCCCCTCCCCACATCACCGCCCGGCAGGTACTCCCACTGCCGACCGCGGCTGCTATATCTCCCATCCCTCATAGAAGTGGCCTAATCCAAGCTTTTCATCTGTGTTGGCCAATACATTTTAGTAATGTCATTATCAGGTTCTATAATGATAATTAAAAAGATAAGAATAATCAGAATTTTGTATCACGTTTTGAATTTATAACTGAACTTGATTGCAGATATGCCAATAAAGGAAAAGGAATTACCTTAATTGTGGCAGGTGATATTAATGTGACATTGGGGAATATTCCCCAGGGTAATGGGATTAATATGTTTGAGCTTGCTTGGACAGAAGGGTAAACAACCTATACAACGCAACTTTTACCACGCAGTGCCTTTACAACGCAACTTTTACAACACAAACCATTACAACGCATTGCGCTGGGGGGCGCTCTAGGATAGGGAATAGGTTTAATGTACTATCCAACACCTTCCCTACTATCCACGGGGACTGGAGTTGGAATAGTAAATTAAACAATTCACTATCCAGCGCCTAAAAGCACTATGCGTTGTAATGGTATGCGTTGTAAAAACAGCGTTGTAAAAGCATGCGATGTAAAAGCATGCGTTGTAATGTCATACATCCGGACAGAAGGGGCAGCTCGAGGGGTGGATCAAAGAGGTCATGTGCTCTACTCACATTTGGTAGATTACGATCTTTGTAATTTTATGGAGGCAGTGGCTCCCTCACAATCTGCGGTTGCCAACTACACAGGTGTGGTGGTGGAGAGGCACCACCATTATTGATTACATTTTAGTTACACAGCATTTTCTGAACTAGATCATTGACAGATCAGTCCAATACTCAGTGCTCAGTGACCATAACCCTCGTCTCTCACCGTATGGTGGTCAGATAATGGCCCTAAGAAACCCGTGAGTGATGTTGGGATCATCTCCTCTGAGAATCACAGGAGATTAGTCTGGCACATGGCCAATGTGGATGAGCTCTCACAGAAAGTCTGTGCCAATCACCTGGCTCTGCTGTCATAGTTCTGAGCGGGATCAATCGCAGGAAACTCAGGACTTTGTCAAAACTGGGGGTCCTAATTATGGAGGTGCTTCTGAAGCAACAGAAGCCTAGAGAGGACATCCATCCCTTGTGGTTTGATGGCACATGTAGGTCAGCAAACAAACCTCTTCGGGGAGCCCTACATGCCAACCCTGAAGACAGAGGGTTGATTGTCGACTGTCGGAGGTTGTATCAGCCGGTCCTACAGAGTCGAAAACTGGAAGTGCAAACTGGTATCTACCTGTAACACCCCAAATATCAGTTTCTTCTGGCATGTAGTCCACCATAGTAAGCTGACCACAAGCCTTAATGGCAATATGTGTGCCAGTAGAGGACCAGATCAATGGTTAGAGCATTTTTGTAAAATATATAACCCCAAAAACTATGTTGCTGAGATCACCCACCATCACTCCTCATTTGTTCCCATTGATATTGTTTTTTACTTTGGATGAGGTTATTGGGGATCTAACTAGCAGCCATGGTAGTAAAGCCACTGGGCCGGCAGGAGTCCCCATGGAATCTATATAAAGCTAATCTAGAATTTTGGGGGCCATTAGTGCATAAACACAGCTTGTGAGTTTGATATTCCTCATTCTTGGTACTGCGTGATCATCATACCTTATAGCCTAACTGAGTCTCAAAACTAACTTGACCAAAACTTTTGTTATGGCGTGTGGGCCTAGAAATCTCAAGTCCTGTTGTCTGCCTATACAGGTTAAGTCCATTGCCATAATTCATGACTTTCACTATTTGGGTGTAAAATTTGACTCTCAAGGATGCTGGGCACTATGACTGGCACGAAGGATACAGAGATTCTCAAATGCTGCTGGGCTCTTGTTTAATTTGGCATCCTCCATTTGAAGAAAACTGGTCAGCCTGCTTCTAGAAGTTTACAAGAGAAAGTGTAGATCTGTTTTAACTTATTGCTTAGGAGTTTGGGGGTATTAGAATGTGAAGGCTTTGCAGATTGAGGAAAACAGGGTTTGCACAACTATTTTGGGATTCAAAGTCATCAGCTGACCGGCATATGCAATTCATGTGGCTCTGGATCTTGCGAATATGAAGACTATATTAACCTTACTCCTATCTTGTTATGATGTTCGATCTAGTGTAACTCGCAGGCCACTTTTAACAGAGAGGTCATTGAGGATTGCTTGTCTTATGACTGGAGGTGTCATTTCCTATGGCTCTTTTACATCCAACAAACTGCCAATAAGTTAGGCAGGCCATCAATCTTGTCCAATCCCAGTAAATTAAATGCCAAAGATAACAGGGGTATGAAAGTGAAATCCAAAATACTGAAGAGGGGAGATAGGCAAGATTTCGAATTATCCAAGACAGCAAATATTGAACATCTTAAGATATGGTCAACTTTGGGTGTGGAGCCATAACTGGTTATGGTGTATAACACATGGGATTGGATCTTACTGGTCAAATTTAGCTTTGGGATTATTAGAAGTTACTGGGGCAGATTGATCAGTCAACTATTACGATAGGCCCCTGTGATGAACACTCTGTACAAACCCAAATGCATTTTACTTTTTTCTGTATACAAAAATAATTGATATTTCATTACTGAGAAGGACTGGTTTTGTAAAATGTAAGCATGCATTGCAATTTCCACAACATCTTAGTTCTCCACTGGTGTGTTTTAGTGTTTCTTCTTTTTTTAAATCTGCCTTGTGTCACAGAAAAAAAATTTCATTGTAACTTGCTACTGTAATCTTGATTGCCTATTTATCTATGACTGAATTATTGAAATACTCTGTGTTGTGTGATACTCTTTTGCTCAATGTATGTATGTATATTTATTGCACGCTTTTATAAAAAAAATTAATGATTGAATAAAGCTTTATACATTCATTCACAAACTTGCATGGACTTCTCTTTTGAATACAGAATTGTAAAACAATTTTTAAACACAATTTTTCATCTAGATAGTTGAATAATACATGCTTCTACAGAATTTAACCTGTGGCTGTAAAGCACTGTTAGCACACGTGCACAAATTGCTCTCTATCCCGGGTCGCCTTGACTTTGTACAAATCTCTTACAGACCCACACTGTGATAGGGGCAGTTCTCCATGTGTGGTCTCTTTAAAAGGATTTTAATGAGCTTGGATTAATACAATCTAAAATGTACACTTTACGGCTCATTTTCCCCAAACATTCTTTGTGCAAGGACTGCCAACGCAAGTCTAACTTTTTATGTAAATGTAATCTGGTTTTCTCCAATGTCATTGGCCCTAAGGTGCTTTACAGCAAAACATTTTCACCACTTTCACAGAATTACCAACTACTCTTTTAAATGCAAGGAGGTTTTGACCAATAGACCTCATAATTCATAGTGTCCTATCTTTACCCCAACCATTCCGATGGTGACAATAATACAGAGAGGTGAAAAATACCCCAATTCATTTGTAGTCTTTAAAACCTAAACCAGTGGTTCCCAAACTTTTGACTCCTGAGGACCCCCATTGAGTCACTACTGGAAGCCGGGGACCCCCAATCAATTTGTACAATTTAAATTTCAAACATTAAAACAGTAATTTGCAAACAATACACAATCAATTGAACACTAAACAAATACTCAAATTATTAAAGATTTGTTTATATTGAAAAAGTTTGCAAAAATGTAAACATTTTAATGGGAAAGTTGGTGCTGCATCTCGGTGACTAACTTTTGAATGTTTGGTTTGATTGTGCGGTACAAGGCACCTGCTCCTGCTCCTGCCAGGGCCGGAATGGAAACCCAAAGCAGCCGTGGCAAATGTTGTCAGACCAGTCCCTATACAGTGCACACCAAGTGCAGCGGGAGAGCCTGACCACTATAAAGAGGCCTTTGGGGGGGCTGTCCTCCCAAGAAAATTAGGGAAGAAATGGCGCATTTTACAACACATTTGTCATTATATCTTGAATTGTATTAGCTTTTAAAGCATAGTAAATAATGACCTTACTGTGCACCAGGGTACGACAATCTTTGTTGGAGCTCTTCAATGATTCCCTCACTATCACTCTCCAACAGTGCCTCTTACCTCTCCTTAGCCGCTCTGTCACATGTATTTCATTTGTTTTATGTCATCTCTCATACCAGTGTAGGGTGTCATAGCACTTTACATCACACACATACAGAAACAATGAATCATGCATGTGTAAATTAGTGTATAGAAAATGTTACATGAGGCAAAGGGGACTACAAATTGTAGGAGTCAGTCAGTCAAATACTTTATTGCGATAACTTAATATCATACAAAGACAATGGCAAATATATAAAACAAAAACAACACATACGTTAAAAACAGTTAAAAACAGTTTAAGAATAGCAGGTTAAAAAGACCAACAACAAATTAAAAAGACCAACATACACAGTATTACATTTTAACATCAGCCTATCTAGTACAAAGTGCAAGGTGCTAAAGTGCAAAAGTGCTAAAGTGCGGCAAAAACTTAAGAAATATTAAAAATATGCTAAGGGGGTCCCCGGAAAAATAATTAGGACTGGCAACTACTAACCCAGTTACGGTGCTTCTAAGAATGCTGACCCAAAAGGTCAACATTCTAGCTAAGATATTAATCTATACTACAAAGGCAAGTAGACGCATTTTTAAGTCTGATATTCCTGCTTCTAATAGCTCTCACCAGGAAACTAGCCACGTAAAACATAATCCTGGGAGTTTGTAGCATTTGTAGATAAATAAGAGCAGGTCTAACTAAAATAAATCCTGCCTACTTGAGTATAGGTACAAGAAACAATTTCCGAGCTTCATTATAATGGCTACAAAACATTATAAAGTGCATAGTACTTTGCTCAGAAAAATGGTCGCAAGAACAGGGAGGTGCCTTTTCTGGACTACTCCAGACGGGATAAAACCCCAGGCTAAAATGTATCAAATTAAATCGAAAACGAGTTAAAATGAACCTGTGGTAGGGATGGGTCACCATGTTAAGATAACTGTCAGGACCGTTGGGTATAGCCAGCAGTATACTGGCCCTGACACAGGGTTTCTTCAACTCAATTTCTTCCCTCTCCAAGGTTAGGAGCTCCTTCATTCCAGCTTTGATGTAAACTATATCTTTTGACGTTAGGGAATCAGTAGCAGTATAAAGTTCAGGCCTCCCCAGCTTCAAGAAATTTTCCTTAATGTACATCAACCACCTAATCCTATGTACATTATCTAGGTTCAAGCAGTCCCTCATTATGGCGTGATTAAGAGGAATTTCTGTGTTTAGCCACATCCTCAGCCAAGCAACTAAAGGTGCTATTCTAATCAGGTCTGAGATGTAGCCTTCCCCCAATTCCATGTGAACTGTATAGGCCGGTGTTGACTGGGGGACGCCCAAGACAGATCTAAAAAATTTGTTTTCCATTGTCGGTATGGGTTCCACTCCCCTATATCCCCACAATGAGCCACCATATGATGCAACTGAAATACATTTAGCCTTGTATATTTTACTGATAGCTGCAAATGGCCTACCCCCCAGTTTTTTTAGAAAACCCATGGAGGGCAGCAGATGTCCTTGCCAACATGGATGCTCTGCTTGTAACATGAGGACCCCAGCTACCTTTGTCATCAAAGGTGAGCCCAAGGTAGGGAAAGGAGGAGACACGTGCGAGCTTTTCCTGCCCACAAAGAAAAGTTTTATGGAAGGGTCTCCTAGAGGCCCTGCCCATGAGCATAACCTGCGATTTTTTTGCATTTATTTTCAGGTCAAGTGAGCCCATAAAAACTTCAAAGGCATCCAGGAGTCGTTGAAGCCCCACCCCAGTGCGCGCAAGAAGAACAGCGTCATCCGCATAAAGGAGAACTGGTATCCCCTGCTTTCCTGCACGTGGAATGTCGCTAGTTACGCCCCTAAGGGCTGGCTCCAGCGCGTTCACATAAAGTGAAAATAACAATGGTGCCAGAATACATCCCTGTCTTACTCCCTTTTCAGACGCAAAAACATCTGTACACCTTCCATTCGTAGATACTCTAATTTTAGCAGTAAGGCTAGAGTGTAGGTCAGCTAGTAAATTGACTATGGATCTATCCAGACCCATATCGAGTAACTTTAACCAGAGCTTGGATCTATTGACCATATCAAACGCCGAGGAGAGGTCCATGAACCCAAGGTACATGGACCCGTCCTTGGCCCTGGTATATTTCTCGATCAAAAGGTGGAGATTAAGGCACTGATCCAGGGTACTTCTTTTGGATCTGAACCCATATTGCACATTACTTAAGATGTTGTTCTCGATGGCCCATTCATTCAATTTCACTAATATGACTCTCCCGAAGATCTTAACGGAAGAATCAATCAGTGAAATTGGTCTGTAACATGCAGGATCCTGCCTATTTCCTTTTTTAAAAACAGGAATAATTATTGATGTTTTCCATGACTTGGGAATATTATCACGGTTTTTAGGCATTAAAGACCCTGCAGAGCAATCTTGACCAGAAGTTAGGGAAGCATTTAAAGGCATCAGCGGGGACGCCATCTGGTCCTGGTGCCTTTTTTTTTAAAGTACTATCTATTGCAGATAATACTTCACCAACTTCAAAGTGCAAATGGCTCCCTAATGGAATAGTATTAACTTCCTGTTCCCTGGTATCAGCGTTATTATGAGCTGAATAGATGTCTCTAAAGAGCTTAGATGTTAGATTCAAATGTCATCCATACTGTTAGGTATTTTTTAAGAGTGCTTGGTCTGAAGAAGCACAAATTAAGGATTTAGACCATAACTTAGTGGTTAGCATGGACTTTAATAACAAGAATGTATTCTACCCAAACAAACCTTTTGTAGCAGGATCAGGATAATGAAAAACTGGGAAAAAACACATAACTTAATAACTTGTACCATGCAGCTCTTTTACGGCAGTTCATAGCTCACTATGCTAGATTACGATTGTAACTTATGAAATGCACAGTAACAACAGAATCTCTTTGACAAAAACAGTACCCCACTGAGCAATGCACAACAAATACAGTTTTTTTAAAACTCATGGTGCATGTATTAATACTCTGTGCTACCCTAGATGATTCAAAGCTGCTACTGGACAAAACTTCCATCTCTCTCCAGTTAGTACATTAATCACCTGAGTTAACTTGACACTTTTATTGTTGACCGAAAACTGCTGATTATACAAGGAACTTTGCAGTGCTTTTAAAACTGCTGCCGGCAGACCCCCCGGGAATGTGTCAGTTTGGCCTAAACCTCAACACAGTCTCATAACTTGATTATACAGCGACTTGATTATGGGAACCTGCTTTATCTGGGGGCCACGAGCAGGGTCATGAGCCGCCTCCAAGTGCTCCAAAATGCCGCGGCGCGGTTGGTGCTCAGACTCCCCAGGAGGTCACCCTCCAAACCTGCTCTTCAGGCCCTCCATTGGCTTCCAATGGAGAAGAGGGTTGAGTTTAAGGCCCTCTCCACATGCCATCGCATTCTGAGCGGTAAAGCCCCTGAACCGCTTCAGAATCTGGTGACCCACTACGAGCCCACTCGCAACCTACGGTCCTCTCAGACTGGGCTACTAAGGGTACCCAGAGTAAGGAAGGCGCGTATGGGAGGGAGATCTTTTAGACATCTCGCCCCCAGATGTTGGAATGTCCTACCCCCTGAACTGCGACTTGAACCATCGGAAATCCTGTTCAGGAAAAAGCTTAAAACTTACCTTTTCAGCAGGTAGCCTTCAGTGGGAGGGGGGGGGCGACCACTCACTTATCACAGCGCGGGGACACGCCAGTGGCGTCACCAGGCGCTTTACAAATGCCCAATAATAATAATAATAATAATCAAGAATAAAGTCAGCTTTTCATCGCCCTCAAAACTCATGTTATGTTGCTAACTTTCAGCTACGTCTTCCAAAATACGTACTCTTGCAGGTTTGGAAACCAGTAGTAAAAGTACACTACCTGCCCAAAATTAAAACAAAAATCAAAGCAGAATTAGTTAATGCTCAAGATGGCAAGTACTTAAAAAGAGAACAATGTACGTACAGCATTGTTGTAGCTGTGGTTTTTGCCAATCTTAAATTAAAATATTGTTTATAACCTGAATTTTTACTGGAATGTAATGAAACATTTTGTACATTGTTGACTGCTGTGAGGGGTGCTGCTATAAGCAAGTATACTAATTGAGGTCCTTAGATCATGTGAGCATTGAGCTTCAATAAGGTTCCTTAGAAACCAAGTTAGATTGTTGAATATTCCTTAGTCTGATTAACATTGTATAGTTACAATAAGTAAAACATGATATTGTTGAGGGTGGATGCATAGAGTGCTATTCTGAAGACATTTCTTCCATGGAATGATTAGTTTCAGTGACCACCAAAATAGGATGCACAATCACTAAATCTAATGCTTCTTGATCAGGATGCAGTCTCCAGCTTGCAGTGTTTGGGAATGAATTGCTTTTGTTGATGGTGTTGCCAAATTCATCTGATGAGAGACAGATTTCACTACATCAGCCAGTTCTTTACGGTAATCTAATACGATATAATCAGGTATTGATAGGGCTACTGAAGGAAAATATGGGATCAGCATATCTCTTCCAATGAGGATATTATGAGGCAGGACAAGTGACCGGTCTTTTTATTCGGAGAACTTCTAATGTTAATGAGAACAAAAGGAAAAGCATCAGTCATTTCAAATTTGTCAAGGCAGACACTTTGGCAAGTTTGGATTTGATAGCACCATTTCATCTTCCCAACCACACTTGATAACTCTGGCTGGCAACTGCAGTGGAAATTTTGCTCAATTTGGAAGGCAGTGTACAATAATTTTAGGACCTCATTTTTAAAACTATTTCCTCCATCTGTCTTTATGGTATCAACTACCTGAGCAAGTATTTGGCTACAGTAATATTTCACCTTGTCAGATATGTCTCAACCCAATTAGAGGACAGACAATCAAATAAAAACTATTGGAGGCCTTTGGAGACATCTCTATAAAATCTGCCTGATGCCTTGAAAACGGTCCATCAGATTTTCCAATGTGACTCATAGCAATTATTGTATATTTGCCCTGATGATTAGATCTCTAGAAAGTGATGCATCTTTTGCATAAATCTCTAACTACACCTTTGAATTTTGTCTTGTGCCAATATTTCTTAAATATCCTGACCATACTGTCTCTCCCTTCTTGAGTCGGTCTATGCAGGTATTCCACCATACATTGAAGCATAGAGTCTAGAAGAACATCTTGAAAATCTGAAGTTACCCGAACTTCATTATATTCCCCCTGACAACCAGTTTAAGTCCCATCTTTTCTTTTCATCCTTTGGTACTTCCTCCTGCAATTCTCTGAGTTCATTTATTGTTGCATGTATTGGATTTAACAAAAATGAAGTCCTATTATTTGCATCATCCGTTTTAACTTTAATTTCACATTGTTCTGTCTCTTGTGCTTGTTTCTGTTCACTCAATTTGATCAATTTGATTGTGACATTTTTCAAGAGCACAGTATTTTGCAACTTCATTGCCATATTGATTGCCAATGGTGGCCATGTCATCATTAGACTTATGAGCAATGCACTTTACCACCGATATTCCTCTAGGTTGCCCAATAGTTTCCAAAAGTTCCAATCTATATAATATAATGATATCAAGTGATATCAAATGATCACACACCATTCTTCGGCCAAACAACAAGCTCTTGTTGGGGCAATTATCTCTGCCACTTGTGCTGAAATTACACCAGACAAGTGTAGGGTTGCAACAATTCCAGAAACAGAACCAACAGCATATGCTGCTCTCAGTAGTCCTTGAGGATCTCTCAAGTAGGAAGCATCCATTAACAAAGTCAGGTCTTTGTTTGGCATACAACTTTGTTACATTACTGCCATTGTGGTAGGCATATTATCATCACCTTCATCATTGTTTGGAACCACAGCATCGTTGCAGGATTGAAAGTATACACAATGTGATAACAGAATCTTCGCACTCAATAATGTGGTAAGGTTCAAGTCTGGTATTGAAGGTGTGTTGGTGCTAAATGAGATCTCCCTTCTGGGTCATGGGAGTGGGTTCAACAAGTGTAGAAAGCACTGTTCCAGCAGGGAACAGCGTCCTCACGAAGCACTCAAGAAGAAATTTCTTGAAACTGTATTGTTTTCTTTTCAATAAAGTTTTATTCTGAAGAAAATCATTTGTAGCTAATCAAATGTTTTCTTCAATATTGTAATCATATTCATATTTCAAAATCAAGTTCAAAAGGCCAATGCATTTCGGGCAATTTGCCCTTCTTCAGGGGCATAGTATTATGTTGAGGAAAAACACACTTGTGGTGAAAACGTTTGATTTTCGGTACACAGGATTTAAAGTATTACATCTCATGACTGAAACATTCTCAGCTGCCGGTATTGATTGCTCATAACACAGTTGTTTGTCAAATGCTGAGTTTGAGTACAAATCAGCAGAATCTTAACTGATTTAGGTACTGCCACAAAGAGTGTATGGCTCATAACAATTCCTTCACTCTGTTTAACTGGAAGGTAAACAGCTGCAACAGATTTCAAACAACTACGACTAACTACGACTTATAGATTTAAAATAGCAGAGAAGCAAGTGACAGGCCGCTTTACCTCACCATGCTTTTGGACAAACACTGATAAAGTAAACCCTTTTTTTGCATGACATAGAGATAGCAATCTTTGCCTCAATTAAGCATTCTGAAAAGGGGTGCGCTGCAAAGACTTTTACTGAGCTCACAAGAAAAACAAACAAACACCAACCTATTTCTGCACAGCTATGGCACAGGGCAAACAGTTACAGCATGACTAAAGTGGCAACCAACCAACGACAGTACAATTTATGATGATTTCCCACCAATCCTAGCATGGCTCTTAGTATCAGTTAACCAAGTGCAGCTGGACTTCTCCATGAATAGAAATCAGTACAATGCGTTTAGCCGCCATAAATGAATGAATGAAAAGCTTGTATTAGTAGCTTAAACAAAAGAGTTGTTAGACACCACAAAACTTTTAGCTTGCTTGCCTCTAATTTTTCTGAATTATTTTTGTTGGCCTTAGGACTCTGAGCACTTTACCACTGACACCCAGTGCTAAAGTGCATGTTCTTCTCCCCTAAAACATGGTTTGATTGACTCATCCACAATTGTCATATTTCATTTATCTATAGATCCCTAGTAGAGTGCACTACATGTGCCTTGGGCCTCTAAATGAAAGGTTACTAGTGGACCTGAGCACTGAGTGTGACACACAACCAAGTAGCACGTTAAACACGTCTCAGGCCTGACACTGCAGAGCCGATGTGTGCAGTTGACACCGCCATATCGACTTGGCATTTAAAACCCATTGCCCGGCCTAAACTCCCCTTCTATTACATATAAGTCACCCCTAAAGTAGGCCGTAGGTAGCCTCTCTCTCGTTTACCCAGGACTCGGGCGATGTTGTTCTACGACACTGGACACGATTTTTTCGAACGCGCTACGAGCCTCCCTGAGGCAAGCCTCGTTCCTTGAGAAATCTTTATCCGTAAGGCCACTTTTGCTGCTCCACCCTATCGGGACACCTTTGGTTTACCCTGCAATTTGGTTCTTGGACATCCGGCCCACGACATCTTTGGGATTTCTTCCAATATCGTGTACTGAATTGTATGGCCGCTTATTACGCTTTAGAGAAAGATCTTTTCTCCTTTTTACATCTACAAATATACGTCCCCTTGAGGCGATAGACCGTATTTTTGTCTTGGAATGGCGTTCATGATTTGATATGAATATATAGTTTATTGAATTGAAGATACAGCCTTGTGTGCAAGTCCACTTGTATTTTATGAAGACTGTAGTACTGGATACTAAGTGATATCCCCCATTGTGGAGAAGATATTAAAAAGAATAATCTACGTTGTGCAACCTGACGAAGGATTGGTGTATTTTCGGTCCTGTTCCGAAACGCGCATCGCCGCTTTCCTTTCTTTTGTGTTGTTTGGTCGTTCTGTATATATACAATTTTGTATTTTGTATATTGTTTGTCTGTTAACTTTTTTCTCTTTTTGTTTAGCGAATATTGCCTTATGTTACTGATGAGAGTATGGATGTGTGTGTGTGGATGTTGAACATTTTTAGGTTGTCTGAAGGCTGTAATGTATATATATGTATGTAAATAGACTGTATATATGTCCATGATTCTATCAGATTTATGATCGTTCTTTGATGATGAGGAAAAAAATAATAAATATATATATACTTTTGAAATGAACCGTTCTGTGTGGGACAATGTTGATATTTGAAAAGAATTCGAGTTAATACCCAACTGTATATTGCTTTCTAGGGGAGGTCTTTTTTGTATTTTTGCATAGGTAGCCCATGGACAGGGTGCTGTGTCAAAAGGTACGTACGTTTAAGTTTTGCATGTCCTGGTAGTGAAAAGCACTTAAATACGTTTTTCACCACTGTGAGGCCTACCCCTCTCATAGGTTAGCATTGTGAATTCCTTAATACACCTATAAGCTGTAATTCCTGATTGAGGATGCGTAGTACTGTAATGTTTCATATCATTGGAATGGTGTTGATATATTTTTTACTGGTAAAGTTGAATTTATCATTACTCTTTAAAAATGTCAATTTTAGAAAGATGGAATTTTTCTACTCTTAGCCTTGTGTGCCTGCAGTCTGTCTCAATACAAGTCTGGGGTAGGCAACAGCTGGACTTTGTGCATTCCCTCTCGACAGACACACACAAAGTGAGCTTAGGTGTCACTGAGTGGCCTTCGCCATCCTAATTGGATTTTCCTGGACAGGATGGGAGGGAGGAGCTGACACACCTGAATTGACAATTGCTCTGTCTCCACACAAAGGGCTGCATACCCCCCTAGAGTGAGTCTGGAGCCACAGCTGGCGGTGGGGGAGGACCTCTGCTCACTTCAAAGCCACTCTTTGAAGTCACTCCCACTTCAAAGACCCAACTGGGTATAAGTACTGGGTCTTTGACCCCACCTCTTCAGTACACTACCATACCTGTGAAGAACTCTGCCAGGAGGAAAGACTGCTATGCTGCTATAAGGACTGCCACTCTGCTGGACTGCTGCTCTGGAAGAATTGCATTTCTGCTGGGCTGCCCTGCTGCCTGCTACCGTCTGCACTGCTGAGGAAGGACTGGACCCATCTCACCTGAATGCAGAGTGACTCCAAGGGCATGTGGGATATAAATATTTTTCATCAACCTGCTACAAGACTTGCTCTGCCAAGTGTGTCAATCCAGTCCTGGGCAGTTGGAAGTGGGTATAAAGTGCTGCAACTGCTAGAATCCACGCATCGACAACGTTGTGCCAACCAGAAGTGGCACACTACCTTGACGCATCTCCCCTGCTGCATGAGCCATGGACATCGCCAACTGCACGACACATTGTCTCCAGTTTTCAACGCATATCCAACTTGGCGCGGCGCATTGTCTTCAACTCAGTAGTTAGACAACGACGCATCACATCTTTGCTATTCGCATCTCGTCTCCATTGAAGATGCATCTAAGGTACTTTTTAGTGGGCCAATGCTGGTCCCTGAATCCGACCAGCGCTCCACCACGGTTGGCCTGAACTTTTGGATTCACCCCAGTCTAGCGCAACCAGATATCCCCGGTTGGCACTTTAAGCTTATAAGCACTACATTTTCATTTATTTGTTATCAAATCATAATTACAGGTATAGTTATTGGATTTTTGTCATTTTGGTCTTGTTTTGTTCAAGAAAATATACTATATTTTTCTAACTTGGTGTGGAGTCATTTTGTGTTGTTTTCACTGTATTACTGTTTGGAGTGTTGCACAAATACATTTTTTAATTGCCTCTTAAGTTAAGCCTGCCTACTCTGTTCCAAGCTACCATAGGATGAGCACAGGTTAACTTATGGTGTGTATCTGACTCACCCTGACTAGGATTGTGGCTCCTGCTTGGACAGGGTGCATACCTCTGCCAACCAGCAACCCAATTTCTAACAGGTGGCAAAACCAAAAATAGGTGACAATGAGCATATGATCAATGGAAGAGGAAACAGAAACAGCAGGACAGAGGTACTGGTTCACAGATCACATTGAGGCAGATTCCCATCTATGGGTAGTCTGCCTCCGACTAGTACATTTACTCTCATTCACCATTCAGCAAATGATTCCAACCCAAATTAGACACACATACCCTGAAAAAAACTTTTGTTAATTCAGATAAATCCCTAACAGGTGTGACTGCTGCATTGTGCTAATCACACCACTGCTTTGCAGACAAGTTCAACAATCTCTAGAGATCTTAGATTTCAATAAATGGGATTATGTTAACCAACAAATGACAAAACTTTTTCAACACACTGACATATGACAAATTCCTCAAATCACAGTAATCAAACCAACAACTGAGCCAGTAATCAGTAACGCAAAAACAAAAATCTCATATGCAATATAATAATTCATGAATCAACATAAACCTGCACTCTCCACTACAACTGTCACAATGCATCACAAAACACCAAAACACTCAATCTCAAGAATGATTTTGCCTTATTGATACTCACAATTTATTGGTCATGAACTGCAATGGAACATTGGAACTCCGCAAATAATCCAAACATGGACTAATACAGACAATGCTCCAGACCAGGGACAAAAATGATTATAATGAGAGTCCTTATCTTATGTACTTAACTATCCTCTGCTACCAAAAAAACAGTGGGCTTGCAGTACCCCTAGAAGATTTGCATGACAGAGGTACACCCGACATTGGGTGGATTCAAGAAGGTGCTAACCTTAAAGACCCAAGATTCAAAACAGCATTTCAAAACAGAGTCAATAAGAAAAGACTTGCTCAAAAAGGGAGTTTAACATTAAAATTTAGGAAAAGGGAAAAATACATGTTGATTTAATACAGGTTAAAGTGCAATCAGACATTTGAAAATGCAAATGTAGTAGTAATATCATTAAAATACATAATAATTGTTTGCCATGCAGGCTAGAATTATACAAAATAATAGGTAAATTCAGAATTAGACTAATCCTCGAATATGCAGCAACATTAGTAAGGAATCGAACAGCATCCCTAGATGCTCAGGAAAGTTCTCATCAAACTCTGACTCACCCGAAGAGGTGAAGGCTTTATATATAGGTTTATTTCATGGAATTTTACAGAAACTGCAAAGTCAGCATTATTACAGCGAATCACAAAATAGTGTCACATCTTAGCACTAACCCACTACATGAACATTGATTGTTCCTTCTCACCCAATGCTGTCTGGAGGTGTTAGAACAAACTAGTTACAACAGCAGAGAAGCATTGTGAATTTTTAAAGAACATTGTGTCATACAGAAATAAACAATTCAAGTCTTGCTACATGAACTGTCAAGTGAAAAATATAAACACAGAATGAACATCATGCTTTAGGATCTATTTTAAACAAGAGTATTCCAAGGTGTAGTTAAATCTAAGCCAGAAAAACACCAGTTAACATGTAAAAATGATTTTGTTTCACTTACAATAGCTCAATGTCAGTATACACCTGTGATTTCAAGTGTAGAACAACTAACGTTAATGCACATTTTAGCTCAAAAGCAGGAAAGATCCCTTACTTTAAAGAAAATACCCACGTGTATAAAAAACGGCATAAATAGAAAGTGAAGTGAGGTCAATATGAACAATGTACATGTATAAGAAATTGGATAATTAATTGGGGTGGGTGACTACTTACCTCAAGGAATAATCAGCACCTTTATCAGGGTGAACCCTCAAAGCCACTCAATTAAACTTTGCTCAACCCCTGTACCTATGGCACAGAGCAGACAGGCTTAAATTTGGGTGATGCGTGAATTATGTATGCAGTACCAAAAAAGTAATAAAATCAAAATGCAAAATAATTGAAATCCCAAACTAAATTTAAAAAAAACAGAGAAAGAATTCATTAATAACATTCCCAAAAAAATCAATAAGCGGAACCAGAGATATTAGTTTTTAACGTTTTAAGTAGAAAAAGCACCAAAAACCCCAAAGAGCCAATGGTAGTCAATGGTCACAGTACACCAGGACCTAGGCACAGTTAGAGGCTTGCCGTGATGCAGCGGGGGTCAAATACACTAATCAGATTCATCCTAGTCAGAGATGTAACCTTCATACTCGTTCATTTAAGTCCTAATCACAGGAGTACACGTCTAAAGCCCCACGAACCTCAGGGGAGACATTTAGAAACTCACAGGGTGTTAGGCAGAGGTCAGCAGCAGGGTGCAGTCCAGATCGACAGCTTGGTACTTCCAGGAAAAGGCCTCTTGCAACTTGTTGTATCTCTGAGGCTTTAACAGGAAGGTGCGTGTCCAGTTACTGTTCTTAACCAAAGGGGTAAGGGTTCCTGGGGCCATCCCTACCCACTTTGGGCAGTTTTAAGATGAGAAAATCTTCATACACACTAAACTTGGGCTCGGAGGGCTGGGAGTGTATGTGGCGTGGGTACAGTGTTAATCCTAGTGTCCTCCCACATCTAACACTAAAATCCAGTTTCAGGCAGCCAATGTACCTACAATAAACCCAGAGACAGATGTCTGGTAAAACTAAGCACAGTACTTTAGCAACCAGTCAGTGGATCCATAAGAATTCTCTTGGCAGCCTGTCCTCTCCCCTTTCAATTGTGCCCCATGACTTATACGTAAAACCAGCAGACCTGTTCAGCAGGATTTGACACTAAAGCAGGATTTGACACTGTAGTATCAAAAAGGATGCACACAGCTCCCACTCTTCATGTTCTAGGGAGTTTAGCGGAGTCATCGCTGTCAATTCAAGTCAGCCTATTAGTTGCTCTTACAGAGCCATTTCACTCCTATCCAATCTCTTAGTGAATAGGAAGGGAATTTAGGGATTCTATGTTCCTCCCCTGATGGTAGGTCCTCACCTAAAGGCTCTTAAGGCCAAGTCTTGCCCATTAGTGAGGAGGCCAAGTTTGGTATCTTTTAATAATAGTCATGCAACTCTTTCAGATATAGACCATATGATGAAAATGAACCTGTCCCCTTTGACACCTGAGATATTTATGTACAGTATTGTGTAGATTTTACTTAAGCGTTTTTGGGTTAGGTATACTTGATATAGATAATTAAACTGAATCAGATGCAATTGAGTATTCCTGGAGACTCTGTCAGCATCTGCCAGTGCCAGCCCACATTCTGGATTGGTAAGTTCCTTGTACATGTCTCTTCCCAGTTTTCCCAGTGTTTCCAGTCTTTCGTAGTGATGTCTCTCAATGTTAAATGTAACAGTTTAATATTTTTCTTGCCATTACCCAGACACAATACAATGTTTGGTGTCCCGTCCATCTGTGCTCGAGACATCTCACATACCATTCCATGACCTGTCTCTTCAGAATCCCACATTCTCATTGGATATTCTGTGATGTGTAAATTTTGCTTAACCCATATAAGTCTCCAACTTTAGAGACACCAGTGGCTAGCCAGAGCCTAATGGTGCATTCTTTGTCTAGGATTCAAAACCTGGATAGGTACAGTTTGGTGAGTCATGGGAAAATTCTGCTTTTTTCAAGTATCATGAGGTACCTGATCAGCAAAAAAACTGTGGTTGTCTCAGCCTGGGCTCTGAAAACTACCTCTTCAATTGATCCTAGGATGACTGTCCCTGCAATAAGTTAGACTTCTCCTGACATCCCCTGTGCCAATGAGTATGCCACCCACAGGGCTGTGCCACAAACCAAAATGTCCAAACCAAGCAAGTCAAAGTACCACCCTACACATCAGAACCCAAGAATCTGATTTGCAAAGTCCCTCAGGGTTCATCGCTCAGCTTAACCCTGTTCAACATGTACATGACACCATTCACGAACATCTTCAGAGCACATGCCATGTGATCATTTCTGTGTTATCATACGCTGATGACACCCAACTCATCCTTTCTCTGACTGGCAAGTACACCACCACCCTCTCCAAATGCATGATGAACATAGCAGACTGGTTGAGAGCTAACTGCCTGAAACTGAATACCGACAAGACGGAAGTGCTGATTTTTGGGAACAAGAACTCTCCCTGGCAAACCACCTAGTGGCCAGCAGAGCTCAGATCCACACCAAGCAACCACGCCAGGAATCTGGAAATGACAGTACAGGCCAACGTGGTCAGCTTCTCCAGTTTCCATATTCTCAGCATGCTCCTCAAGATCTTCAAATGGCTACCCTGGAAAACTAGACGCAAGGTCACGTGAATCCTTTTCCCAAGCAAACTATAGCAATGCAGTCTAAGCTGGGATCACCAACCATCTCCTCCACCAACTCCAGAGCATGCAGAAAGTCATAGCAAGACTCATCTTTGACCTCCCATTGCACCACTCCTCCGAGAGCTGTACTGGCTCCCCGTACACAAAAACAACCAATTTCAAACTCCTCACACATGCATAAAAGGCACTGCTAAACATTGGACTAAGGGAAACAGCCATTACAACGAGGCTGTTTCCCCGCAATGCCATTACATCGCATGCGTTGTTGTAACAACGCATAGCCAGCCAGCCAGCCAACGCATAGAAGTGTGGCTCAGGGGTTAGAGGCAGCAGACCTGGAAGCTGAGATCGGACTTGGACCAGGGTTCAATTCCCCGCCTCGGCGGGGTCTTGGGCTAAAAATTCCACGGACTCGATAATTCTCGCCCCGGTGCCTCCTCGACTCACGGGTTCACACTCTGCGACTCTGGGCAATAGCTTGCTTAATCTCCACAACGGCCTCTCGCGGCGGGATGCCTGACTTTCACCTTGTGGATACCCTGCTATCTCACAGGGGAATACCAGGAAGGGTTCCCTAAGCAAGCGCCGGGAAACCCACTGCGGGTAGCTGTGCGCTATATAAGCTCAACTACATTTACTACATTTTTTTTACATCGCATGCACTGTTACAACGCATGCAATGTAATGCCATCCACGTCGTTGTGAGGAAACAGAGGTTCTTCCGTTTCCTCACAACGACGTGCACCGCGAAGCAGGAACCAGGAGCACAGACGGCGATTCTGGAGAGGAACCACGAGGAAAGAGAGATAAGGGGGATTGTGCTTGGGTTGGGAGTAGTGTGGGTAGTGGTTTAGGGTAGTGTTGTAGTGCCAGTAGTGGAGTAGTGTGGCTCACTGGTTAGAGGCATATATATTTACAACAGGGGGTGGTGATGGACAGAGTCTCTGAATTAAGCAGAATACTCTCACCCAGTCAAGAGATCAGGGCTAGATCCAACACCGTTTTTTAGCTCATTGCACCATCCCAGTTTCACTGGTTAGAGGCAGCAGGCCTGAGAGCAGAAGTCAGCCTGGGACCAGGGTTCAATTCCCGACGCGGCAGGGTCGTGGACCTTGGTCAGCGGACTCGATAATTCTCGCTTCGGTGCTTACTCTAATCAGGGGTTCCACTCGGCAACTCTGGGCATTAGCTTGCCTAATCTCCACAACGGCCCCACCAATTCCGGGGATGCCTGGCTCCACCTTGGGGACTCCCAGCAAGGGACCATCCCACAGGGAAAGCCAGGACGGGTTCCCCAGAGTTATACAGCGCCGGGACGCCCCGTTGCTGGGGCAACTGTGCGCTTTACAAGTATACTACATTTACATTTACATAGTGTTTTAGGGCTTAGAGTAGTGTACGGGTGGGAGTAATGTGTCGTAGTGTTTTAGGGTTTAGAGTAGTGTAGGGGCGGGAGTAGTGTGGGTAGTGGTAGTGTTTTAGGGTTTAGGGTAGTGTTGTAGTGTGTGTAGTGTTTTAGTGTTTAGGGGAATGTTGTAGTGTTTGTGTAGTGTTTTAGGATTTAGGGTAGTGTTGTGGTGTTTGTGTAGTGTAGTGTTTTAGGGTTTAGAGTAGTGTTGTAGTGTTTGTGTAGTGTTTTAGGGTAGTGTTTGTGTTGTGTAGTGTTTTAGGTTTTACAGTAGTGTTGTAGTGTTTGTGTAGTGTTTTAGGCTTTAGGGTAGTGTTGTAGTGTTTGTGTAGTGTAATGTTTTAGGGTTTAGGGTAGTGTTGTAGTGTTTGTGTAGTGTAGTATTTTAGGGCTTATGGTAGTGTTATAGTGTTTGTGTAGTGTAGTTTTTTAGGGTTTGGGGTAGTGCTGTAGTGTTTGTGTAGTGTTTTAGGTATTAGGGTAGTGTTGTAGTGTCTGTGTTGTGTTTTAGGTTTTAGGGTAGTGTTGTAGTGTTTGTGTAGTGTAGTGTTTTAGGGGTTTGTGCAGTGTAGTGTTTTAGGGTTTAGGGTAGTGTTGTAGTGTTCGTCTAGTGTAGTGTTTTAGGGTTTAGGGTAGTGTTGTAGTGTTTGTGTAGTGTAGTATTTTAGGGTTTAGGGTAGTGTTGTAGTGCTTGTGTAGTGAAGTGCTTTAGGGTTTGTGGTACTGTTGTAGTGTTTGTGTAGTGTAGTGTTTTAGGGTAGTGTTGTAGTGTTTGTGTACTGTAGTGTTTTAGGGTTTAGGGTAGTGTTGTAGTGTTTGTGTAGTGTAGTTGTGTAGTGTTTTAGGGTTCAGGGTAGTGTTGTAGTGTTTGTGTAGTGCAGTATTTTAGGGTTTAGTGTGGTGTTGTAGTTTTTGTGTAGTGTTTTAGGGTAGTGTCGGGGTAGTGTAGTGTTACTGTAGGGAGTAGTTGTGCAGGGGTAGTGTAGAGTCACTTACCTTGCAAACGTTTACACGAGTATAGCTTTACCACACATGCCTTTGCGTTGTAATGGCATGCGTGGTAAAAGCATACTTGTGGTAAAAGATTACGATGTAATAGCATGTCGTTATCATTGACATCGTGTAGTAATACCCGCGTTGTAATGGCACGCGTGGTATTAGTATGCGATGTAATGACATACAACCTTGGACTAACATACCTGGACAACTGCTCTCATTTCCACCAACTCACCAGACACCTGCGCTCAGTCTTACTTGCACACACACACACCGTATCCGCAAAAGCAGAACGGAGGGTCTAGCTTCTCCTACTTCGCACCCAAGTTCTGGAACGACCTCCTGCAACACATCAGAACCTCCAAATTTCTTGAATTCTACAAGAAGCTGAAGACCTGACTCTTGGACTAACTCACTGAGACAAATTCCCACCTACATTCGTGCTTCCGCGCCTGGATACCCTCACCGGTGATTAGCTATGCTAGATACATCTACATAACATAACACTAATTAGTATAAGTCACCACTCACAAATCATCCCACATAAAACCCCACGCTGCTCCTCCTGTTCAACCGAACTTAATTTCTGACTTTTCCTAAATGATATCGCCTCTTCCAGTTTGACATCCTTTGAGTGGTTGGGCCTCACCTCTGCGGCATCTTTCCTCTCCAATAAAAAGCTACCTCATAAAAGAGCCCTAAAACAATCCTACTAGCCCTTAAAAGCAGTGACACACAACAAATGTAGATCCTCCCCATTCTTCTCTTCCTTCTCTTTCCGCATATGGCTAAACTTGAACAACTGTCACTGAAATGCAGATATCAATGCAAGTTGGAACATATATGTTGCGATCTATTTGGCTTAAAGTGAAACTCTGTTATCATACATGCCACTTAAATAAAATGCCACATTTAATGGGACTCCTCAAACAAGAGTTCATCAGAGCACACACCTACACTTAATGGTTGCTTAGTTACTAAGACGTTTGTTTCGGGGTTGGGTTGCATTGAACTATTTGGCAGTATTTGTAGTGTTCCTACCACCCCAAGGTTTATGTGTCTGCCTGTTCATGTGTGTTTTTACAATACTGGGTGTACTAAGAGGTGTAGCTTCAATGGGAGTGTTTGGGGGGTTTACTTCCACCTAATAAATATATTCTCTAGTAAATAGTTGGGTACACATGTTTTCAGTCTGGTATGGCGAGGAGCCTGTCCAATTTCACCTGGGATTTGTATATACATCACAAACACACACACACACATGCACCCGCACACACCTACACACTCTGTCTTTTGTCTGTAATCTCTGTTATGAAGTTCTTAAAAAAGTGTTAGTTATTATACAAAATATTGTGTTTCAGGCACTCCATTCAATCTGCACTCCGCTCCCTTTCCATACCCCTTAAACTCCCCTCCTGCACTGCTTCTCTTATAGTGTATTTTAATATGATATGTCAGCATGGTTATGGGAAAATCTTAAGTTTATACCCCCTAATATAAACAACGACGCTACACCACTGGGTTTACTGTCAGTCTATAGGACACCATGCAAAATATAGTTTTACCAATCACTTTCCACAATATTGTCCTCATGTATCGGTCGCGACAGTATGCGATTTAAACTCAACAAGTACAATGTAGAGCTACAGGCCGTAAAGAAAACTCCACTATGCCCTCTGTCTCTGTGGGACTGTCTCAGGGATACAAGACCTCTGAAGAGAGGTCAGGCAGAAACTGGATCATGCAAACTACAAAGACGGTTTAACAAATGCGGCGTCTTCATAAATGGACATTTCAGGCTCTGCAATGGATTCCGAGTTGTAGTAAACTTCATCAGTGAAGCATCTCAGCGTAAGCGCTATATAAATACATTTACAATTCCAATATCCCTCAAATGCCGCTTGGTAAATCCAGACTAGTCGAAGGATGCCTCTAAAAACCAATTGATTGTGTTAACTCGTGCTTTTGTCTCACTTTTGTACGCCCAAAGAGGTACATTAATTAGCCTGCATTAATAAAGCGCACGGAAATATCCCGCCAATACGTAAATAGCGGACTTGGCGCACTGACAGAGCAGAAGAAAGACTGACATGTTTAATTTTATCCGGGTAGCCACAGAACTATATACAGAAATATCTTTCAAACACAGCTTCGAACCGACCTCATTTGCTCCACCTGTCCTGTTCCCTCTGTGCTATGTCCGCATTTTAACCAGACGCGGGTCATTTAATCTACTGAATTATTTCTACTCTATTGTATAGTGATATTTGAGATAACATCAAATATTCAAGGGCCGGCATTGTTTACTAATGATGAAGCAATGCACAAACAGAAACAACGAGGGCACAGTGGAGTTAATGCCGCCAGCCCCAGATTTGACAAACTCCTGCAAGTGAACTGCTGAAAGGTATAACATATGAAAATTATTGCACCGGATACCCAGAATGCCTGTCGCTAACAGCCACAGGAAGAAAGGCTACTTGCAAAGGACAAAACTGACATAGGTTACATGGGGGAACACAGGATGGGTCCCATTTGTATAAAAAGATCAAGAGGCTGTATTACATGGATTTGATTTGGGTCTGATCCGGGTGCCATAGGAGAATCACCTGTAAAGCTGTCCTTTATTGTTTTCTATATTTATCTATACATTGCATTCTGGTCCGCAACCTCCATCCGGCTGGGTTTCACAGCGCTGTACAAAGGACTGTAATTGGAACTGTAATTGCATTTATATATCGCTTACTACCCGAGGCGTTAAAGTCAATCAGAAATAAAAGTAAATGATTTACGGATTATAATATTTGGAGGGGTAACATTAATTAACTAGTGGAACTACTGGTTAAGCGAGGGAGTTATGGCCAAAAAGGCCACAAATATAAACACCATAAAAAGGAGTATTTAAGGCTGAATGAGAAGATAGCAGAACCACTAGGAGCTCTGGTAATCTTCTACTAAAACCACAACGTGTCTCCAAGAAAAAAACGTACAATCGTACCTTCTCAGGAATGGCCCCCAGGATTTGGAACGCCTTGCCCCCAGAAACAAGATTGAATCAGTCCGCTGCTTTCTTCAAAAAAGAAGTGAAAGCGATCCTCTTAACTAGATTCACCTGAACTTTCTTATATACTCTTGTTGATATGTGCTAGTCGCTAACTTTTACCAGGAATGTATTCGCTTAATTCATCGTATTCTTATGTATTTGTCAGTCACCTGTATGTGCCTTGTAAAGCGCTCTGATACCCGCAAGGGTCATGTTCGCGCTATACAAAACTGTCAAAATAAAAATTTAAAATAAATGTACAAATACTACAATGTGTATATAAGGCCTGCATAGAAAACTCAAGGGTACATGAAATATGTTGATAGGAATATTTACCCGTGGCTAGGTGGTCTAGGACTAGAGATATCTTTATGAAATAGTTAACATACAGAGATTAGTCACTGTTGCAGGTCAGGACAGACAGGGCTACTATGTAAATGCACTGGCAGGCCAGAGTGTATATGATAACAAATAAAGAGTGATAGTTACAGAGTGACCCAAAGGCAAAATGGTAAGCAAACCCACAGCTATGCGCACAAGAAGAATATGAAGATCCCAAGACAGGGGATTTTATTAGCCTACATGGGATGCGCGCAGGCAGGAACAGAGGGTCAACGTTTGGAGGGCTATTAGAACAGAGGAGTAGATTTGCCAACAGATGGAGACATATATGTTCTTTTGTTGTGAGAGCAGGAGTGGGCAAGGGTGAGATTAGCAGCAATGTATAGAACACTCATGCACAGGAACATGGAGATGAGAATCTGATGTAGAGGTGAGGTAATGCCCTCTGTGAGGAAGTAATGTCATGTCAGGGGTAAGAGGCAGATCAGTAACAGTGAAGACACCAGAGAGGACTGCAGCACATTACTTAACGTGAAATCAGGATAACTTAAACTGTTTTCCTGCTGAGCTCTATCAAGAAGGTCTTTCTTTTACTCGTGACTTCCTTGGGATTAATTTTATTTATGTGTTCCGGAAATCACTTTACCCAAGCAAGGTATAGTCAGAGAGACACTCTTTGGTATTAAAAGGATTGCTAGGGGAGAAGCATCTGGCTCTGACGGATTTCAGACTACAGTATGTAAAGTTTTTAGGAGGTTGTCTGCTAAGAGATTGATGAAGATCTGTTCTGTACTGGTCATAAAATCCTCCTCCATCATGGTGACATGCTGTGGTCATTGCAATTTTGAAGCAGGATGAGGACTCTACGAGATTGCAGTCTTATATATACCAACTTCTTTAATAAATTGCTACAGAAACCTGAGAGCTATCATTTTTCCACAATGACTTAATGAAGTAGATCTCTAGATTATATACTAGAGGCAGAAAGGGTTTATTGTATCTTAAGATATTTACACAGTCACATACTGCAGTCTCAGGTCCTCCCAGTGCTACAAATCTTTCACAAGTAAATATTGGCGAATGATGCTGAAAAAGGCTTTAACAGCGTGAGATGGAGCTATGATTGGGCCACACTACGGAAGAGAAACTCGAATGTGGAGTTTTCTCGGTGCAGGTAGGGCTCTAAAGATTACATCACCCGGCAGCTGTGGTGGTGAATGGTTTAGTTTCCATTTAGATCGCCATTATCAGGTTTAGTTTCCATGTAGATCGCCATTGTCAGGGCTAGGGGCAGGACTTAATTTGAGTCAGGGGTTGCTGGAACTAATTACTGGAGCTCTAGCTATAACTTGAAGACGTCATGTACCATCAGTCAACTACAGAGAGTGGCAACTGCATTTAGCAGACTATGCACTGTTATTACACATAAACATGTTTTAATAAATTGATTGTGGGATTAATGTAATAATTTTTGGTGCTGAAGCACATTATTTAAAATTCCCATCAGTTCGCCACTCCCCCAAGCATGTGGGGAGTGGCATTGACTAATATGAACCTCAGTGAAAAGGGGTGGGCTCATAAATGTGCATTACTGTTGCATCTTTTGTTCGTGCAAAAATAATAAATTAATTTTGTCGTTCTGTCATGTCATAACTAACTGCAGCTGAATTTTAAAAGTGGCATGTGCTTATTTTGCCTTCCTTGTCTATGTGATGTCATTCTACTCTCTTTAGGTGCATAAAGGATTTTGTGGAATCATGAAGACTGGTAGATATAAAATGCTGCTTTATTTGTTTGCTTTTTGCTAGGTAACATTAGATTAATGGGTGGGATAAATAATTAGTAAACAAAGGGTGGAAACAAAATGAATAATATTTCTTTCATTAATTATTTTCTTGTGTTTGTTTATACATTAGAGAAATTAAATTGACTGCTTTGGGCCTAGTTCACTCGAGTTTACTAAAATGATGAATTTAATTTCTGCACGAAGCCTGAGATGTCCTTTCTAAAGTTTTCCATCGAAGTAACATTTGTTGAACTACGATGAGGCTCTGACATTATTCTGGTCGGACGTGGCCAAGGTCAGGAACCGGCAGAAGGAACATTTGATAACTTGGCATCCGAGGAAGTGAAATGAAACCAGTGAAAAACTATTACAAAATTGTTGCAAGCAAAGGAAGCCTCGGAGCACGTACAGTAAAGACAATGGAGTCTAAGAAAGTGACGGATCTGATGTTTTGAAATTATGGGGTGACATGTCACTTGTCACTCACGAACCAATGGGACATCGACTTTTGCAGAAAGATTTACTTTTACTTAGATTAGCTTAGCGCAGAAAGGTATAAAGACCCATGCCCCGTGGATGGGTCACGCTGCTGCTTTCTAACCTTTGGATGAGGGTGTCGTGCTGTCGGACTTTACTTGGAGCACGTAAGAAACCCTAAAGACTTTACTTTATTTCCATTTATTTAGCTAATTTAGGGACTTAGGTTTTAAATAAATGCTAAACTTACAATTCTTTACAAATAATCTGAATTCTATAAAATGCTTACAAATATGCTTACAATGATTCTAATAAAAAATGCAAAAATAAAACTATATTCTTATAATTCAAATAAATAGCTAATAAAATCTTACTTTTGAAACAAGCTGGTCTTGTCATTTCGGGAGAGCAGGTTATCATTAGCTAGATGCCATTGCCATAGTGGCCAATTAATTAGTTAGGATTTGTTTGAATAATGTAAATTTTTACCGCGGATGTATATAAATGTATATAAATTGTATATAAGTTTAATTAGGCCACATGATTCAGTTGGTCAAAATATGTCAGGTTTTGTTAATGGGTCCATGTTTTTAAGTGGTGATTTTTAGAGTGTGTTATGAAGTTAGGTAGCGTAGTTTACGACATATTTTCTATAGGCCGCTGGATCAATTCTTCTGGTAGCAGATTTTGATGGTTGCTATGGTAACCAATGCGCTCTGGTATGGATATAGGATCGATGTTTAACACATGTTGAGTTTGTTTTCGTGCTATATGTGAGTTGTACCGGTACAGATAGTGTGATGAGAAGGTAGTCACACAGTACATTTGATCTGTTTCAGTGTAGTGGTATCGCCGTGTATCACTAGTGTTGTGGCCGTGCAACACATGTTAGGGTTAGGTGTGAAAGTTGTATAGTGAGGATTATCTAAGAAATTTGAACAGCATGAGTATAGGGACAATGAGCCTGTTATAAAACTCACTGTGATAAAAGTAACAGTATATATTCGAGCTTGAATGAAGGGTAGGATAACGTCGGTGCATGATTATCTATAAACAGGTGAGAGTCCTGTAGGGATACATGTTTTATATCTATAAACAGGTGAAAGTCCTGTACGGATAACGTCGCTTATTTTATTAACGGTGCATGATATCTATAAACAGGTGAGAGTCCTGTACGGATTTCATGTGTGTTTGATTTTAGGGTCTTTCTGTTTAAAAGTGCGTGATTGTTTTGTAATTGTGTTCAAGTCGAACTTTCGAATTGTCACTTAGTTGTGCATTCTGAGGGAAAACGAGTTCATTAATTACTTGCTTGAAGGGTAGAGTAAAGAGATTACTTTACTAGCAAATGTATATTCTGTGAGAATAGCGTCGTCTATTCCACGCAAAGAATTTCTTGTGTGATTGAAATTCTGTCACTTATTAGAGAAACAGACAGATGAGTCTTTCTTGTGGTTGTTGAATTAATTTTCACTGAAAAGGCGTTTTCAAAATGGCGCTGTGAAAAGATTTTGTGAAGGAGGGGTGAGAGCTGGGAGTGAGACGCGTGAAACCGCAGCTGCTGTGTACGTCACAGGGTCGCGCTGTGATTGGGTGACATACGTCACGAACTGTGTTCTGATTGGTTCTTGAATCTCTGACGAGTTGTAAGCTGATTAGCTTTTCAGTAAAACTCTATTTCTATTGGGTGAGCAAAGTGGTGACATAGCTCAATCCTGATTGGCTTGTTGGTGTGTTTCGCGCACGGATTGGCTGACTTTGCGGAACATCCCGGAAATATTTTACGAACAAATTTATTAATTGAATTTGATTTTTAAAAAAATGAGTTATCATTTTAAAAATGTGGAGAAAAAGCCTACGTTGCTTCAGAAACTTAAAAATTTTATTTCACCGGACAAGAAAATTGAAACGCAAGGTGGTAAATTACTTCATAAATATAAAACACCTGCAGCGTATATGGAAGGTGAATATGGTTATTATACTGTTTTGTGGTTTGATATTTGGAAACACTACACAAAAGATGATGGTGTTTTAACTTGGCCGGATGATGGTTCTTTTAATGTAAAGGTTTTAAGAAATTTAAGAGAGAAGATGAATGCTCTTGTACCAAAGCCGAGACATACTCAATTTGAAGCTTTAGTTGAATGGGAGGATGAAATGTTTCAGCTACAAAGAGAAGCGAGTGGTATTAAAAGACCTCCCAAAATACCAAGCTATAGAAGGGAAACACATGAAGACAGAATGCGAATGTGGAGACAGGGAAGCATGAGCGATGGACTTTATTTAATTAGAGAAATGGTTTTAGGATCTCCTAGTGAAAAAAGAACTGAAAAGAAAAATAATGCCCCATTAGAAAGTGAGACTGAAGATGCAGTTTTAGAAGAAATGTTCACTTCTAATAAAAGAAATGAACCTTTGAGACCTCCTCGATCATGGTCTACTCCAATGGTTTCTACAGAGACTACACCGAGTGCACCTCCGATTAATGAATCTTCTAAATTATACCCAAATAATTCTGAATCTTTTGAAACTCCAGAAAAATTTGAAACTGGGACAAATGCTGATGTCTGTATTGGAGGTAAACATTTTTTGCTAATTCCAAGAGAAAGGGAAGCTCCAAAAAACTATATGAGAGAAGTTAAAAATGAAGGAGTTGAAAATTCTTCTGAATATTTTCGATCAAAAGAAGAATTAATTCGGCAAATGACAAAAGGCATGGAAGCTGTGACAGTTCCAGTAACGATTGGTCCTGTTCAGCCTGTTTTTGAACAAAGGGAAATTAATAAGCCAGGTTTAACAATTCCTTTAAATGCAGAAATTCAAAAAGTTGCTGAAAAATTTTACTCAGATATATCTGAAATTAATTCGGGAAAAACGAGAATGCCTGATCTGACTTTTAATGAGGGTTCTTTTTCCAAATCACCGATGGGTGCAGAATCTGATGCTGAAACTTCTGACATTAGAAGATCAAATTCTAAACTTGATGTTGCAAAATTAAAAGCAAATCTGGAGGAATTAATTATTGGTACAATTGGTCCTGACAGTTTAAAATTTTATCGTGATGATGAACTCCTGTTCATCTGTAAGAGTATTCAGTGGAAAACAAAAAACAAATATGATCAATTGGAAGAACTGGCAGCAGAACTTCAAATTGATTTGAACAGGCAAAAGAATTTTAGAAAACATTATAGATTAGATTTTACAGAAAAGGATATTGAAAACTTGAATTCAATGGGAAGAATAATGCATATAAAAGAATTAATTGTTTACATCAAAAAATTAGGTGAGTTGAGTAAGTGGAGAGTGAAATGGACAAGAAAGAAGGAAGATGAGAAATTAGAAAAATTGTCAAAACAGTTTCCAATGAGAGAGATTGCAGGTGGAGGGTATGTTCATGTCCCTTGGTCAAGACAAGACATTCTATTGTTTACAAATGACTTTCCTAGATTAAGAGAAAAGCCTGTTGAATGGTACCGTCAGGTAGACAGGTTTATAAAAGTATCAAAGGTTCTGTGGATCGATCTGGATGGATTTTTTGACATTGTTGTCCCATCAGATCTTTGGACAGAATGTAAAATTTCTATAAGTTGGCCAAAAGAGGAACCTGAACGAATTAAAGAAACAGGTGCTCCAGCTCCGATAGTAATGGATTTTTATGAAAAAGTGATTTACTGGTTAAAACAAAAAATTCCGCCAAAAGAGGTTGATTGGGTTAAAATAGATAGAACAAATCAAGAACCGAAAGAATCAGTTCATTCATTTTATGAGAGGTTACTGTTAGTTTTTAAACAATACAGTGGCTATGAGAAATTGGATGAAAAGGATATGAGTCATTTTATCTATAGATTTGTTTATGGTCTCAGACCAGAGGTTGGAGAAATGATCAGGAATAATATTGTCGGTTGGCAATCACTTTCAGTTGATGACATTTTAAGAAAAGCAAAATACTGCAGTGATGAGTTAGAAGTGAAGCAGAAAAAGCTCAAGGAGAAAGCGATGTGGGCTCAAGTAAAAGTGGCTGAGCAACAGATTGCTAGTCTTGGAAATAAAAATACTAATTTTATTCAAACTCAAAATTCAAATCAGGGTCAAGGAAAATTTAAATTTAATATTAACAGAAAATTTAATCCTAAAGTTGAGGAATTAAAACAGAAATTACCTTGTTTCAATTGTGGAGAAATTGGACATTGGAGAGACGAGTGTAAGAAACCACCTAGAAATTTAAAAAGTCCATTGTTAAATCCACAGATGCAGAGTGATGTTGATCTGCAGCGACAGCTACAGTTGCAACAGAATTTAAATGATTTGAGTCTTCAGCGACAGCTGCAAAACCAATTGAATCACCAGCAAAATCAAATACCGCAACCTCCTTTTCCTAATTGTGGGGGAAGTCAAAAATATAATCCAAGTGTGGGATTTCAAGGAGATGATCAGGTAATAAGAACCCAAAGGCAAATTGTGCAAAATGCTTCAGGACAGTTTTTGTTAACTGAGCAACAAGAAAGTGATTCTGATGATTACTTCTGACAGTGCCCGAGAGAGGGGGAAGAGTGTGTTATTGGAGCCACTCTTGAGGTTGACCAGTCTGGTCCATTTGTAAATGGGAAAGTTAATGATGTAGACATCACTTTCTTAGTGGACACTGGTGCTACCCGTTCTACTGTTAGATCAGTGGAAATTGAAAACCTACCTCTCTCTGGGGAAACCATCCAAGTAGTTGGAGTAAGTAATCAACAGATCAGAACGGATCTAACTGATCCAGTACCAGTTGAAATTGGAAATTTTAAAGACAAACACAGATTTGTGGTTTGTAACAGCAGTCCGGTGAATTTGTTGGGGAGGGATATATTGTGCAAGATGAATTGCAGAATATATTGTTCTCCTGAGGGAGTTGAACTACAAACAATGGAGGAAGATGGTTTGTATCGAATGACTATGATGTTGGTAGAAACAGAAGAAACAAAATTGTTTCCTACATTTGAAAAAGATAATTTACCAGAAGAGCTCAAAGAAACAGTAAAAGCTGAAATTTGGGATTTGACTGGAAATGAGATGGGTCTGATGAAACATGTCGATCCAGTCAAAATTACTTTAAAGCAGGGAATAGAATTTCCAAATATTCCTCAGTATAAAATGAAAGCGGAGATAATTGAGGGAGTTATTCCTGTGATCGAAAAATCTATTAAGCAAGGTGTTTTAAAAGAAATTGAGAGTAGTCCTTGTAATTCACCTATTATGGGAATTAAAAAATCGAATGGAACATATAGGATTGTTCAGGATTTGAGGAAGATTAATCAGATTGTCATACCATGTTGTCCTGTGGTTCCAAATCCTGCAGTTATTTTATATCAGATTCCACATGATGCAGAATGGTATACTGTTATTGATCTTTGCAATGCGTTCTTTACTGTACCATTACATCCTGAGAGTCAAGAAATTTTCGCTTTCAGATTCCAGAGTAGGACCCTCGCATGGTGTAGAATTCCTCAAGGGTATACAGAGAGTCCTTCTATCTTTAATGAGCTGTTAAAAAGATCTTTGGAAGATCTGGATTTACCTGGCAGGTCAACGTTGGTGCAGTATATTGACGATTTGTTGATTGCTGCTAAAACTAGAGAAAATTGTGTGACAGACACGATTATACTGCTAAATCATTTAGCAGATGAGGGACATAAGGTGTCTCCAGCTAAATTGCAGTTTTGTAAACAGGAAGTAAAATATCTAGGTCACAGAATTGCAAAGGGAAAGAGGCAAGTGACAGTTGAGAGAATTAAAATGATTCAAGCAATGCAACCTCCAAGAACACAAAGACAGGTCAGAATGTTTTTGGGAATGGTTGGTTACTGTCGACAATGGATAAGTGGATTTTCGGTAATTGCAAAACCACTACAGAGATTGACAAAATCAGATGTAAAAGACCCAATTGTTTTAAACGAAACTGAGTTTGAGTCTTTTGAAAATTTAAAAAGAAGCTTGTGTGAAGCTCCAGCTCTCGGCATGCCGAATTATGAGAAAGATTTTGAACTATATTGCAGTGAAAGAGAGGGATGTGCTTTGTCTGTGTTCATTCAAAGACATGGGAATCTAAAAAAGCCCATTGCATATTTCTCTGCAGTTCTTGATCCAGTTGCTAAAGCCTTACCAGGCTGTTTAAAAGCAGTTGCTGCAACAAGTGTCAGTCTTGAGCAGAGTGAATGAATCATAATGGGATTTCCTGTAAAGGTTTTTGTGCCTCATTCAGTTGAAAAATTACTGACAAGAGGTAAAACTCAGCATTTAACTAGCAGTAGATTGACTAAATATGAAAAAATAATTCTGGGAGCAGATAATGTCTCTATTGCAAGATGTGTGAATCTGAATCCTTCCACATTGTTACCTGATTCTGAAATTATTGATGAAAATGATGTGGAACATGAATGCTTGGATGTTATGGAATATTGCACCAAGCCTAGGCAGGACATTAAAGATGTTCCTTTGCCTGAATCAGATTTCGTTTACTTTGTGGATGGTTCTTGTTTGAGGTCAGAAGGAGGTGTTTTAAAAGCAGCTTATTCAGTTTGTACAGTTGCAGATGTTGAAGAAGCATCATGTCTTGAAGGAATTCGTTCAGCACAGGTGGCTGAATTAATTGCTTTAATTCGTGCTTGCGAAATATCAAAGGATTTGAGAGTTACCATAATAACTGACAGTCAGTATGGGTACGGAGTTGTGCATGATTATGGACAGCTCTGGTCTCAGAGAGGCTATTTAACTTCAGCAGGGTCACCAATTAAAAATGCAGTGTTTATCAAGAGATTGATTGACGCTATACAATTACCTAAAGAAATTGCTGTGGTTAAATGTGCAGCACATACAAAAGGTGTGGATTTTATCTCCAAAGGTAATGCTTATGCAGATGAGACAGCAAAATACTGTGCAAAAAATTGTCGTGCTTACAATCGGGAAAAAAGCAAAGAATGTGATTCAAATTCATTGATGCTAACATCAGTAGTGGAAACATGGCAGGAAATTAGGGATTTGCAAAATGAAGCTGATGATGAGGAAAAGGATTCGTGGTTAAAGGTAGAGTGTAGACCACGTGATGAGGATGGAATATGGACTTACAAAGATGGCAGAGTAGTTTTACCAAATTGTTTAATTGCTGACATGGCCAGATTATATCATGGTCCTGGCCATATTGGAAGAGATTCCATGATCAGACTTTTTTTTCATTTTTTTTTTTCAAAAACCTTTATTGGAGCAAGCATAGAAAAGTACAAGAATGGGCCTACAACCTCACGGGCTGGCCGCTAATAACAAGGCACAACGCATGAAATAGAAATGTACACCCGTGGTCAGGCACAGCTCAAGCACAAAGCATTACTCTACATATATCACAGAGCAATTTAAATTTTTTATTTTACAAAAAGAAAAACAAACACTAAAAGGCGAATGCACGATAATTAAGGTCAGCCCAAAGAACGGAGGGGACGGTCCACGATCAGGAGAACACACCCAGAGCCCAGAGGCTCCAATCAAGTCGGGAGGGGGGGAGGGGAGCAGCGGGGAGAACCGGAAATATAGAAGAAAAAAAAACGTATGGAAAGGTTCCGGGAACGCTCGTCTAGGGAGATAGGACAATCTCAGCAGTGCCTACAAGGGGAGGGGTGCAAATATCCCCACGATAATCATTCCACTGGCCCCAAACCTTCGTCCACGCCCTGGGTCTGCCCCTGGCCACATAAACCGTCTTCTCACGAAACATGGACCAGTCCATGTTGTCTTCCCACTTCGAGACCTCAGGGGGCCTGGAAGCGCCCCAGAGTTGCGCAACATCCCGCTTCGCAATCATGTAACCCAGGGTAGCCCATCTGGTCTGGGCCACAGAGTAGTCAGTGGGCTCCCACACATTCAACAGACATCGTCGAGGCTCCGGCCGCAGGGCCACACCCGTCACAGCAGTCATCACCTCAAGCACAGCAGTCCAGTAAGCCGCTACAACCGGGCACTCCCAAAGGATATGTAAAAAGGTCGCACTCAAACCACAACCACGCTTACATAGCACATCCGAAGAAAAGCCCATCGTCACCAGACGCGGACCCGTGACATAAACTCGATGAAGAATCTTAAGTTGAACCAAACGGAGACGGGCAGGAATGGCCACCTCCTTGGGAGAAGAGAGTGCCGACTGCCAATCCTCGTCGTCCAGCTCCAACCCATCGCCAACCCAAGCCTCCCGAAGTCGGACCAATAAGTCCGCCCGATTATTGATCAATTTCTTGTAAATCAGAGAAATAGTACTATCGGGAAGATGCCCATCAAGGACACGGTCCTCGAGGGGGGAAGATTCAGGCAGGGCCTCATCAGGAACCAAGACTGAGGCGAGGGTGTGCCGGACCTGCAGGTAGCGAAAAAATTCCCTACCACTCAAACCATATTCCGCCTGGAGGGCCTGGAACGACTTCACACAACCGTTCGAGCACACATCACCCACCTTACAAATCCCAATCACATCCCAGCGGTCGAAACCCTTGGTAGACCAAAAATTATCAGACTTTTTAAAGAGACTTGGTTTAATACCAAATTTAGGACTATTGCTGAGTCTTTTTGTCAGAGGTGTTTAACTTGCCAGCAAATGAACCCAAACAGAAAATCAATTGTAGGTACAGGAATTATAGGTCGAGAGGGTGGTCCTTTCACCAGATTGCAAATGGATTTCATTGAGATGCCCCTACACAATTGTTTGAAATATGTTCTTGTGATTGTTTGTTTATTTTCAAGATGGGTAGAAGCTTTTCCTACTCGACATTGTGATTCAGTTACAGTTGCAAAACTGTTGCTTAGAGAAATAATTCCAAGGTACGGTTTTCCTGTCACTATTGAGAGTGATGGAGGAAGCCATTTCGATAACAAACTTTTGAAATTAATTTGTGAAGCATTAAATATTGAGCAGAAAATACACTGTGCATACAGACCAGAGGCATCTGGAGTTGTTGAGCAAATTAATGGAACAATTAAGAACAGGATTGGAAAAATGTGTCTAGATACAGGTGTAAAGTGGACAGATGCTCTTCCACTAGTTCTAATGTCATTAAGGAGTACACCTGATAAGAAGACAGGTCTGAGTCCTCATGAAATTTTAATGGGCAGGGTCATGAGACAAGCTTGTGTTCCAGTTGGCAAATTGTTGAGCATTAATGACAGTGCTATTTTAGAATATTGCAAGAGACTGTCTGACGTAGTGACTTCTGTGTCTAATCAGGTGGGTACTGAAGCACAATCAGATGAAAAAGTACAGACTCATGATTTGAGACCTGGAGATTGGATCAGGACAAAAGTTCATCGAAGAAGAAATTGTTTGGTCCCTAGGTGGCAAAAACCTAGGCAGATAATTCTAGTCACTACAAATGCAGTAAAATGTAAAGGATTGAAGAGGTGGATACATCCAAGCCACACTATTCCAATTCCTACTCCTGAAAACTCTGATGAAGAGAGTGATTCTACAGATGATTCTGATTCCGAAATAGAAGGTGAAAGAAATCCAGATTCTGAAGATCGACAGAGAGGTCGACATCTGGAAAATCTGCAAGTGAATAAAGACTTGAACAGAGAAGATTTGGAAATCATTGAAATAGACTCTGAAAGTGATGAAGATCTGATTAAAAGAAATTCAGCAGAAGAGTCTGCCAAGAAAGTGAATGGAGTAGAGACTATTGAAAATTTTGAAGACAGAGAAGCTGAATCAATTGAAATTTCTGACCAGGAGAGTATCGAAAAGCAGAGGATAAGCTCTGGAAGAAGGAACAAGAAACCAGAAACTGGGAAGTTGAAGGCAATTGAAGAGGAGGAGGAAATCGAATTGCCAAGTACCAGTGATGGAAGACAGAGTATAGTTCCTAACGGAGTGAAACTGCCGAGTAGAAAAGGTCCTGTGTCAAGAATCGAAATTTCTGACAGTGACTCTGGAGAAAGTGACATGAATGATGAAGATGGAAAAGTAAAGAAAAGATCTTGGAAGTCAGAAACAAATGTTTCAGAACCGAAAAGAAAGATCTTGAAAAAAAGGTGATTTGTGGCCAAGCGGAAGTGGAATATTGAGAGTGAGGCTAATTAAAAATTCTAAGGAGCAGGTGGATGAAATTACTAGTCAAAAAGAGCCTGAAAAGAAAGCCGAAAAAGGGAGGAAAATAGAAGTAGTGTCTAGAAAAACTAAGAGAGTTGTGAAGCCTAATCAGAAATATAGGTCTCCTGAATGGATTTCTCTGATAATTCCTCCCGTTATTGAGATTAATAGTAGCAGCCAGGAAGATGAAATTGAAGAAATTAGTGACAATGATTGAAGTACTGATTTATTAAATTGGGTTTTTACATTTTATTATTTGGCAAAAGGCCGAAGAAATTGTGTTAGGTGACACAAGGTCGAAGAAAACTTGTTTAGCTGGGAAATGTTTGTGACATAAGGTCGAAGATACATTGTTAGGGTAAAAAAAAAAAAATCTTTTAAAAGGGGGTGTGTACAAGTACATTTTGAAATTAATATTTTAAAATAATTTTTTGTTCTTTTTATTTTCTAAGACAAAGTTTGAAAAAAAAATGTCTTACGTTATGGAACGGAGTACTTCAAAATGTTCTATATTCAAGAGATGCAGTAAGATGACTCTGGTATGTGTGCTCGTGTTAATTCTGCTCTGGTTAGTTTTAGCTGTTGTTATTCCTTTTGAAATCAACAAAAATTTACACAAAGTCAATAGGACAAGCAAAGCTTCGATTAGTCAAAACAAACATAGTGCAACAAGCAAAGTTATTGATCACAAACCTGAAATTCATCAGGACAAATCTATTAGTGATTTTTCAAGCAATACATTCACAAGGCTTTTAGGAGAATATGTTAAAGTAATGGACGCTAAAGACTGCTATGTTTGTGTAAAGTTACCTGCTTCTGTTTCTGAGGGAGTAACATACAATATGCTTCCTCTTACATATGGTATAACATGTAGTGTGTTAGCTAGTTTGTTCTATCAGACTGGACGTTTAGAATATTATTATTCAAATTTTGATGAAATTTTTGCGAATTTAAAAATTGAAAGTGTTTTGAATAAACATAAAAAAGCCAAACAGATGAGGGAATTTTTCCTAGTAACTAACGAACTCACTTATGAGTATGCTTATAAGAATAATCTAACTTGTAAATTAAGTACTGAAGGAAAGAATTTCCTGAACCTTGTTGAGGAGAGGAGAGCAATTTATAAAAGGAACGAATTAGTTAAGCAGACTAAATCTAGGTTCTGGCAAAAAGAAGATGAGAAGCTTAATGGCAAAACTTTTGATAATGTTGCAATTCACATAGATAAACCAGTTAGTGGTAAGCTTTGTATTAGAAGAGATAATACACTTTTTGATAATTATTTTGTGGGTGCTAGTAATTGTGAAGATACTTATCAGATTATGGGAGGTTGGGGATTCAAAGGTGGCAAGGATCCAATTTTTCCTGGGATTTATTTTATTTGTGGTGACAAAGCTTACTATAATCTCCCAGACCACTGGTATGGGACTTGTTTTGTTGGAATTGTTTTTCCAAAGATATTTCATGTTGACAGAAATACAGAAGGACTGTTCAAAATTAATAATCATGTAAATAGATATAGAAGAGAAAGTTTCACGGAAATTTTAGGAGATATTTTTGAAGCAGTGATACCCATAGTAGGTATAACCTTGAATGCAGGGAAAATTAGAAAATTATCCACAATTGTCGATAGATTGTCTACTGATACAGCAGATGGTTTCCAATTAGTGAATGTTGAAGTCATTGCAATTAGAACTATGGAGATGCAAGATCGCCTTGCTTTAGATATACTTCTTGCAAAAGAGGGAGGAGTTTGTGGCATTTTACATGTGCAACATTTTTGTACCTACATACCTGACGAAAGTAAAAATATTGATATGTATATTAAGAATATTACAGAAATGCATTCAGAGATAGTTCCATTAGAAGAGGAAGATTTCTCAGAGCGACTTTCAAAAAGGTTTCAAGCTATAAAAACCTGGTTTCAAGAAATAGGTGGTTCAGTTCTTGGCAAGATTTTAACACCTTTGATTGTGATAATATTTATAATAGTTCTAACAAAGATTGGTTGTTTATTACACAAGAGAAAGAAACAAATGAAAGAAAAGAAGAGAATTTATAAAATAAAAAAGGAAGAAGAAAAGGAAATAGAATTACAAGAATTACATAGGGCACGTTATGATAATTGCAGAGATTTTGCAGAAACAAATTTTTAGAATACTAACTCAAATGGATTTGAATCATTTTCTAATTAGTTTAAATTATCTAAATTTTGGGTGTGGTGTGGTGATTTGTTAATCACCAGATGAGGGAGTTGATGGAGCGAGATAGAGAATTTCTTTTCATTCCAACTCGCAAAGTCATACTTCCATAAAATAAAATAATCCTATTAATGATTTGTGATGTATTTGTATTAAATCAACTTAGATTAAACTTTTACACGCGGGAACATTAACATATGTGCTCATAAATGTGCATTACTGTTGCATCTTTTGTTCGTGCAAAAATAATAAATTAATTTTGTCGTTCTGTCATGTCATAACTAACTGCAGCTGAATTTTAAAAGTGGCATGTGCTTATTTTGCCTTCCTTGTCTATGTGATGTCATTCTACTCTCTATAGGTGCATAAAGGATTTCGTGGAATCATGAAGACTGGTAGATATAAAATGCTGCTTTATTTGTTTGCTTTTTGCTAGGTAACATTAGATTAATGGGTGGGATAAATAATTAGTAAACAAAGGGTGGAAACAAAATGAATAATATTTCTTTCATTAATTATTTTCTTGTGTTTGTTTATACATTAGAGAAATTAAATTGACTGCTTTGGGCCTAGTTCACTCGAGTTTACTAAAATGATGAATTTAATTTCTGCACAAAGCCTGAGATGTCCTTTCTAAAGTTTTCCATCGAAGTAACATTTGTTGAACTACGATGAGGCTCTGACATTATTCTGGTCGGACGAGGCCAAGGTCAGGAACCGGCAGAAGGAACATTTGATAACTTGGCATCCTAGGAAGTGAAATGAAACCAGTGAAAAACTATTACAAAATTGTTGCAAGCAAAGGAAGCCTCGGAGCACATACAGTAAAGACAATGGAGTCTAAGAAAGTGACGGATCTGATGTTTTGAAATTATGGGGTGACATGTCACTTGTCACTCACGAACCAATGGGACATCGACTTTTGCAGAAAGATTTACTTTTACTTAGATTAGCTTAGCGCAGAAAGGTATAAAGACCCATGCCCCGTGGATGGGTCACGCTGCTGCTTTCTAACCTTTGGATGAGGGTGTCGTACTGTCGGACTTTACTTGGAGCACGTAAGAAACCCTAAAGACTTTACTTTATTTCCATTTATTTAGCTAATTTAGGGACTTAGGTTTTAAATAAATACTAAACTTACAATTCTTTACAAATAATCTGAATTCTATAAAATGCTTACAAATATGCTTACAATGATTCTAATAAAAAATGCAAAAATAAAACTATATTCTTATAATTCAAATAAATAGCTAATAAAATCTTACTTTTGAAACAAGCTGGTCTTGTCATTTCGGGAGAGCAGGTTATCATTAGCTAGATGCCATTGCCATAGTGGCCAATTAAATAGTTAGGATTTGTTTGAATAATGTCAATTTTTACCGCGGATGTATATAAATGTATATAAATTGTATATAAGTTTAATTAGGCCACATGATTCAGTTGGTCAAAATATGTCAGGTTTTGTTAATGGGTCCATGTTTTTAAGTGGTGATTTTTAGAGTGTGTTATGAAGTTAGGTAGCGTAGTTTACGACATATTTTCTATAGGCCGCTGGATCACTTGTCATCTGCAGGCTCCATAAAATGTTAGTTTGGGGAGGAGCCTGTCCTTATTAGCCAAGCAACTAGTAACTCACCCTAGGTGAATCTCTTGAAGGTAGGTCAAGCAGCACACCAAGACAAGGAGGTTGGTGTTGCTTCTAGGTTCTTCTTCTGTGGATTCTTGGCCAGGCTGGCTGGACTAGCCTGGGTGTGTTCTATGGACTCCACCCTGGCTTACGTGTGGCGGATGAGGAGTGGGACAGTTTGCAACGCCCAACTGCACCTACAATGGTCTGCAAAGCTGTTGAGAATATCAAGGAAATGGAGGAAATCAGAAGTGCGTTGAACACTTCATCCACACTCTCTTAACTGGGTCGCTCCCTGACCTGGCAGTGCTCTGTGGACTCACATTTGGCCTTCCATTTCTGTGCCTAATATGTGAGTTCATGAAGCCTGGTGTAGTAACTACGTACACAATATGCTTCAACTTCTTTATTTCAAGAGCTATTTTCCATGACAGTAACCTCCAGCATCCTCCCTCTAGCAAGAGCTTTCTCTAGAATCCTCACAACCCCCATTCCACCTGCATCATCAATAGCACTGTGACATTCCACCCTGTAGAACATCACCACACCTGGCCCGCCTATTCTCAGCTCTTTCCAGGCTATCGCTTTTGTGAATCATCGAATTAGGTGATCCAGTCTCAGTGGACCTGGACAGGATCTGTCAGAGGCTGGACAACCCAAGTAAGGCAGCAATTATATTAGAAGAATCCATACAACCTGTGTGTTTGCTACGCATATACAAGGATGCTTTCATTTTAACTTATATATCCTGAATTTGCAGATCTGGTTGGGGCTGTGTGTAATTAGATTTAAAATGCTGTGTATAATCCCATTTCCATTAAACCACTCTCATGACATTTAAGGTGGTTAGAATGGAATCGGTTTCAAGCCATACCTGCTCCACCTCCATGCCCTCTGCATGTTTAGAGGGATGAATATTAAACTCGGTGGTCTTGTAGATAATTATTAACATATATAATGATTCAGAAGCAGGGCTTTGACTGATGTATTTATGCTATGCTACATAGAGAACACATTACAACAAACTGCCCTGACAGATCAATGCATATTTTCTACCGTCTTTGTATTACTCGCAGAAGAATATATTTATTTTATATACAAGTCGCATTTTTACAAGAACCCATATTCCAATTGAGTAGGCCTCACACTTAATTCCGGCCACCCATTTTGAACTCGTTGTGCAACATGTTTATTAGCAAGCCGCTAGGTCAGTGAAGTAGTCAAGGGATTTTTATTTTAATGTATGCCAAATATCTAACCTCAACTAATTATTATATGAATATGAGAGTTCTCCTGTTATTGCATGTCAGGATTGGGTAGCATATCCCGTGCTAGATGTAATCTCTTTTTATAGAATTTGTCGTTTTGTTTTACGAGTATAAATGAAGGAATGCAGGCACCAGAATGGAAAGAGGAAGGGAAGACTATTTGAGCTGCTTTAATGTGGGATTGGGACAACTTGGAATCTGTCTTTTTGTCCTGCTTGAGCTGGTGAAAACTTCCTGAAATGGAATAAAGTGTACAACATCTGAAGCATTGGCTTTCTGGCCTGCATTTTATCCTGTCCTCCTCTGTGTATTGTGGGATGTTCTATTATATTCCTTCGCCCATGCCCTTGAGTGGTGCCATCGCAGCCCTTGTGTGGCCACGTTGGTTTTCAATGTGTTACTCCTTTAATGTCTGGGGTCTGTCCAAGTTTTTGATTTTAGGGGTATTCGGCACATCGGGCTGCATCTTCTTGAGCTCTGTGAGGAGGGGTCAAAAGGGAGTTTGCAGCTGTCTATAGCAGTAAGTGTTGGGGGTCCACCATTTGATCAGCTCTTGAGTTGCTGCACTAGGGCAATGTGATTGCGTTGGCAGCGCAACACCAGTCGCGGCCTCCTACATTTGTGATTTGTTTAAATTTCTGAATGACTAGTGGTGGTTTTCACCTTGTTGTGCTTGTGTTGAAGTTGGGGAGTGCTGGTGGGAGAGGAGCAGAGGTATCACAATGGAGACAATGCCTAGTTTGTAAGTGATGGTGAAAGGTGTTTTTTGCATGTGAGTTTTGCATGGAACATTTATGTAAACGATGCTCAATCCGTACCCTATGGAGGGATGAACTGGTTAGTTGGCCTACTGCGGTCTCAAGCATAGATCTCGGTGGTGAGTGCTTGATCCATTGACATTTATTGGGGTGTAGTGCGGTGTTTCACTTTTTTTGTAGTCTTGGATTGGAGACGTGAGGAGGTTGCAGTACGCAATGTGTTTGGTGAGATGTGTGAGCAAGTGCCTTTTAACTTGCTTACTGAAGTGTCCTCTATACAAAGCACAAAGTGTTGGGCTATTGTTGACTGGGGAATGGACCTGTCCGTGTTGAACTCTAGCGATGTGGTGGAGTGGAGGCTCTGGGGTGCATTGGCATTGTAGGATGATGGACACGCACTCGGTGGTGATGGGTGGCCAATTCTTGTGAGTTGTTTTGAGCCCTGTCATCCATTGCTTCGTAAATAAGGCACTGGTCCAAAGGCAGGGGTGTCCCTTCAACACAATTGTTTTGTTATTTGCAAACTGAGCTCAACACCCATCAGATTATGTCAAATAATGAAATTCCAGTTATTCATAAGCATCAACATAACCTTCAAATCTAATAAAAGTTTGATTACAACATGTTTTTTTAAACGATATCAATAGGTTTCAAACAGTGTATTAGCTAAATTTGCAAAGATCACCATCTGCAAAGTAAATTAGACAAAGCTGATGCGATGGAAGATCGAACACTTTCATCAGATGTGAAAAAGGAACACAGTACACTATTTAAGGATTACGTTCAAAAGAACTTTAAAAAAGCAGTATTTATTCTTGATAGTATTTTATATAACGCAAACAATGACAATCGAGGTACCAGAAAGATGTACAAACAGATGATGGGGGTTGCATTACAGCTAGCACCAAACATGTACATAGAGGTCGAAGAGCATGGTACAAAACAATAAGATAACAATGATAGAAAATTACCATAAGCTGTGCATTTTATCAAGACAATATTATAGGCATAGAATGATCATGCACTGAAGACCATCATAGGGTAGTTTCATGTTAATAAAAGAGCTCTTTTTTCAGAGGTTGTCTTTCTTATGAATAGAAGTTAAAGTTCCATACCACATAGTTCGTGAGAGGATTCAAGTAACAATTTACTCAATTACCCCTGCAAGAAAAGATAAGAAAAGTGCAGGGGTGGCTCCTCCGCTATGGCGGACGAGCGTCGCACCACTGCCCACAGATGCAGATCATTTTATTTTTCGTCCTGTGGCTGAGTCTTGGGGCAGGACAATGGCACTGCAGCAGGGGAGGGGTAGTGGTGGGCCTTGCTGTCAGTGCGCATGACGGTTTGGCCGGCTGTCTTAGGACTTAGGACGACCAAACCGTCATGCGCACTGACATCTCTCCAATCCAGCTGTGTTGCTGGGTGGAGAGATCAGCAGGCACAGGCTTCCAGGTCCCAAAATAGCGCAAAAGAAGCCCACTCTACCCGGAAGCTGGGCACTTCTGCCTGTGCCCAGAGGAGAAGACCGGCAAGCAGAAGACCGGCAGATAAATAAAACATTTTTTTAATTCAGCCTGCTCGCACTCACCCCTAAGGTAGGCCTAGGTAGCCCCATGGGAAGGGTGACGTGAATTTAAAAGGAAGGACGTGCTGTTGAGTTTTACATGTCCTGGTAGTGAAAACCTGCTAAATTCGTGTTTCACTAGAGCAAGGCCTATTACTCGCATAGGGTAGCATTGGAGCTGCCTTGTAACACTTTACAAGTGTAATTTACAATTGGGAGCAGATAGAAAATTGGAGTTTGATCCTCTGGACTCACAATTTAAAAACTTCTTTTAGTGAAGTTGGTGTTTAAACTGCAGGTCTGAAAAAGCCACTTTAGAAAGTTGCCATTTCCTTACTTTAACCGTTCTGTGCCTGTCCCTGGAATACACGTCTGAGTTGGAGTACAGTTGGGCTTTGCGCATTCCCTCTAGACAGTCACACACAAAGAGAGCTGAGGTGTGCCCTTCATATCCTGATCGCCCATCACCAGGCTGATGGTCCTTACTGAGCCAGAATGAGAAGGAATAACTGACACTTGCACTTGTATAGGGCTGTGCCTGTCCCACACAAAGAGCTGCATACCCCCCTGTAGTGTGTGTGAAGCCATGGCAGGAACTGAAGGGTTTTGTGCACTACAAAGACCTTTCTTTGAAGTCTCCATACTTCAAAGGCTAAAATGGATAGAAGTACTGGACCTCTGACACCATATACTCAGAACACTGCTGGACTGAGAACATTCTGCCAGGAAGTAGAGCTATTGTGCTGCCAGGCGAGATTGCCACTTTGCTGCTTGCTTTGCTGTGTTGGCCTGCTGCCTGCAGCTTCTTGCCTGGGAGGGAGAGGACTGGACTTTACTGTCTACATCATGCTTCTATAAAGGTTCTTCAAGGGCTTGTTGGGCTTGCGTCCTGTTTCTGAAGTCGCAGGCCAGTGGCCAACCCCCTAAAAGCAGATAACCCCACACTGCACACAGTCGCAGGTTGACCAGAGGGCCTGGTTTTGGGAACTCCAAGGCCTTTTTATTTTCAAAGAGGAGGGAAACCCTGGGGACCCCATCCTTCAGGCCCACTAATTATATTAAGGAGAGGAGCACAAACGGCCCCTCCCCACCACTCAACTGTACGCTACTCCACTCTATACTACTACAATGTACACCACTCCACTCTATGCCATGGCCCTCTATGCCACAATACTTTAGGGCACAACAATGTATGACACTGTACTCTATGCTACTCCAGTCGATGCCAACCGAGTCCTCTACACTCTACGATCCTCTGCTGCACTCTACAAAACTCTAGGACACTGTACATCCCTCGATTCTGCCAAACTCCACTCTACTCTATGCTGCTCCAGTGTACAACACATTACTCCAGTCTCTGTCACTGTACTTCACTGTAGCCCACTATTTGCCACTGTAGCACACTCTAGTCCACTCTAGGCAAATGCCTTTATGACACTCCACCACAATTTACTCCACCCTGCTCTATATAACACACTACTCCGTCCTACACCCTACTTCACTCCACTCTAAGCCACTCCACTCAACTGCATTGTATGCTGCTCACCTATACAACACTCTAGGCCGCTCCACTGTACCACACTGTATCACACTCTACTGTACTCTCACTCACTTCACTCTACAACACTGTACTCCATTCTACAACAATTTTCCCACACTCTGTAATACACCATACCACTCCACTGCACAACACTTTACCTCGTTCTATGCCACTGTACGATAATCCACTTTATGATGCTCCACTTTATGACCCCCTACTCAACTCTATGCAACTTCACTCTACAAAACTCTACTCCACTCTATGCCCATCCACTCTACACCACTGTACTACACTGCATGACACTATAGGACACGTCACCCCACTCCTCTCAATGACATGCCACTCCACTCTATGACACAGCACTGCACGGTCTGACACTCTCCATCAATGTATGACGTTCCACTCAACAACACTCAACTATACGACACTGTACTCCACTAAACTCCCACCTATGCCTCTAAATTGCACAGCACTCTATTCTACTCTGTGCCACTGTATGACAGTCTGCTCGACCACACGACACTCGACTCCACAATACTGCAGTTGACACTCCATTGTACGACACTGAATGGTACTGTATGACACATCCCTCCATTATACAACACCCCACCCCGCTCCACTCTACGATACTCCACTATATGACACACTAAGCCACATCACTTCACTGTACGCTACACACCCCACTCTACTCTACTCTACTCCACTGTGCAACACTCCACTTTACACCACTACAGTCTATGACAAAGGCCTCCACTATACTGTACAACACTTCAACTAACAACAATCAACTTAATGACACTCAATACTATGATTTGAAACACATTTTTATTTGAAAATACAAAACTTTTAAATTCAATGACAAACCCAAAGGTTACAAAGCTAAGTAATCGTTAGGAAAACTTTATTTACTCTTTCTATATAAATCCAGCTTAAAATATACAAACATTAGAAATTATAAACTTATAGTTAAAATGTTATGTAGAATTTACACACCACCTTCAAATTGCTATAAGTCGCCCCACCTCCGTACACAGTCTTGTCACCTTACTCGCCACACTGCATTAACTAGAACTCACCCTTTCTCCATTCACTGACTATACGGTTGCATATTAAATGACTTATAGCATATGAAATTCTAGCCTTTAGAACAACACTTATCACATCTGAAATAGCATCATTTGTGAGAGCACAGTGCATAGAAGAGTGGTGAGTTACAGTTAATGTAGTGTGGTGAGTGAAGTGACAAGGCAATGTACTGCGCAACTTATAGTAATTTACAGGTGGAGTTTAAATTCTAAATTTAAGTTATAGCTATAAGTTTAGAATTTCTAATGTGTTTATGGTTTAAGCTGGGTTTGTATCAAAAGATTAAATAAAGTTTCCTAACTATAGCTTAGCTTGTATCCTTGTTTTTTTATTGAAAAAAAAAATATATATATATATGAAAAGATAGATAGATAGATAGATAGATAGATAGATAGATAGATAGATAGATAGATAGATAGATAGATAGATAGATAGATAGATAGATAGATAGATAGATAGATAGATAGATAGATAGATAGATTTCGTCATTGAAACATATGTCATTTATTCTTGCAGGTTGTACTACAAAAAGAACATTCGAGCAGAACTTTGAAATGTAATCCGTTCTAGAAAAACGTGTAAATTATAAAAAGAATAAGTGCTTCTGTCTGGACTTGGCAGGTGCATGATGAATTGATCTCTTTCCGAAGCACTGCAATGTGATTCGCAATCTTGCTTTGCCTTTCAGTTTAATAAAACTCATTACAACTTAACCTTTACTTTGAATGTTGGAACAAACGTAATGCGTGGGAAGTATTTTTACTGTTGCTAGATTAACATGTAACCTATAGGAATATTTTTCTTTTCATTACATCTGCAGGACATTGAAAGGAGCCATTGATTGACCACTCACGTGATCATGCTCCTCGGTCCCGCCAATTGACCACTACCTCTACACCGGACTCAGCCAATCACGTGACGCAAACAACTAGTATGTGGCACTAGAGGAGCAGTGCAGCTTTACTGCTTCACAGCTCAGAAGATTAGACACCATTTCTTCTAGTATTGGCTGTTTCCACCCATAACCTGTGTTAATCTTTGTTGTATGTGTTTTCTAAAACCACTCTTTATTAAGTATAGTTTCATTTTAAATATTGATATGTTCGTTTGGGTACTGCATAGAAATTCTACAGTCTTTACATTTTTCCTGGAGCAAACGTTTCTGTTTCACCAAGTGCTTCCTCGTTGTGAATACGAAACAGGTCTATCTGGTGAATTTCGTCTGCATAAACGTCTACTAGAACTATACTGACTATATCAGACCACTAACTACTCTTTGTCAAAGGAGCTGTTAATTTCGATCTGTGTGTGTGTGTATGTATGTAAGTATGTAGGTATGTATGTATGCGTCTATCTAGGGCTTTGTGTGGACTGGTAAAGCTTTAATATAACTGCAAAGTAATTGAGTGGGCGGGGCGCTAAAAGCATCAAGCGGTAGTGGGCATGACATGTACTGACGATGGCATGTTGAAACGGTTACTGGTGTGAAGGTTGTAAGTATGGGTGGAATACAAACTGTGTCAGCAGGGGAGCGATATGGGTCATAGAGTGGTTGGTAGTTGAGTCAAGCTATAGGCGTATCTGGGAAATCGAAATCATGCTTTTCAGATATAGTTTCTGGGAGTTTGCCAAAGAGCATTTACTTGAACAATAAAGTCTTTAGCACTTTTTGGAATCAGAGGAGTGATGGCGTGCGTCAGAATTTGAATAAGATGGAGTTACACAGCTTCACAGGATAACAAGAGAAGGATTGATACCTATTTTATTCTTACATTTCATGGATTCTAGTCTGACGGTGCATCACTCTACAGCTTGAGAAGCCTTTGGACATTTTGATCTTGGCTGCCAAGTAGGGTTGGATGATGCCATCAATTGCTGAATAGATGATGCAGCAGATACTGATGGTGCTGTGGGCAGGAAAAGTGAGCCATGGGAGATCCCTGACAAACGGATCATCCTGTTAATTTTCAAAGACCATTGATGTGGTGGATCCCTGCGTGAAGCCCACTAATCGCTGTCGGTGAGTCACTATCCTGGACAAATTGTTTTTGGATGCTCTCTACGCTTTCCGCCATTAGTGATTCACTCGCTTTTTAAGGTTAGACCGTAGCCTCTAATTCAATTGATGGGACTTTCTGGAGACAGTTTCAATTTATTGTTGACAATCTATATCTCCAGAGGGTTGGCAACTGATGACAGTGGGTCGCACTACCTGCCAAATAGCTACACAAGCATTTTCCTATAAAATGATAAGTCACAAGATGTCCTGATGAATTTGTGGATATTACTTTATATTGCATTCAATGTTTAACCCTCCTACAATGTTTATCACTTTGTGATAATTTCCAGGTGGTTTCTTTAATATTTGAATTGAATGATTAAAGTTCACGTTCCCTCAATGGGTGACTACTTCTTTTTCAGTGATGTGTGATACTTCTCGTGGTTTAATGTTGCTACACATTTTACTACTGTAACACGGCTTGGTCCTGGGAAGGCTTTCAATAAAACTCGTTGACCGTTCCGTTCCAAGACACGGTTTACTTATGAGCATCCATTTTGCCCAAAGTCTGTGCCACCTTGACAAGACTACTGTGGAATTTTCAGAAACAAATTCCTTGCATTTAAATTTTATCAGGAATCAGTGACATTGCAAGACGCTACTCTTAATAAAGCATTTAAAAGAAACACAATGTTTGCTTTATGAGCAGACTGTTTTTCACAGTCATGTAAAAGGAGATTAAAATTGAAAAAGTTGTTTCAATGACAATAAACTGACAAAAAGAAACATTCTTTTTTTATCATAATTTTTCACTACATTTTTGTTGTTGAATGATACCATATCACAAAGGGAGAAAAGGTGTAGCACTGGAGCTTTTGTTAACAAAGTGTGGCTCATTTTTTAACTCAGTCCATCATGATCATGGCAATTTTAGGAAAACGTATTAATTAATACTGATATTCACGCCTTTCATGAGTGGCAGAAGATTCTTTTACCTCTGACCTCCACCCACATGATGTAAAGTATATGTAAAAGGTGCTAGGAGAGGGTAAGGGTGATATTTTAAACTCACTGGGTCAATCAATGCCTTGTGGTATTAACCCCAAGTGCCCGTGTAACAAGGCTTACATTGGTGAAACAGCTAGAGAGGTTAAAACAAGGATAACAGAGCACAAGTCCGCCATCAGGACGAAGAAGAAGACCGCCCCTTTGGTGGAACATTGGTTAACCCATAATCACATACTGGAAGACCTAAAGTGGTGTGGGGTTGAAGCCATATCTCACAGTATGAGAGGTGGGAATGTCAATATCAAAGGGAAAAAAAGAGAGCAATTTTATATGTCTCTATTTAATACCTTTAGAACTGGACTTAACAACAGAGAGGAATGGGAAAGACTAATCTTGTAACTCCAAGGGAGATTAAAATGTCCAAATTGCCAACAAAATGTGCTTTACATCTATCCCGAAAATAGATAAACAGCGAAACTATGTATGCTGCAAGTTAAAAAGGATCCACATATTGACTGTTTAAATCCCAGAGAGTCTCTACTGATAGAGTAGTGGGGGATTTATGCAGACTGTTTAATATGCCATATAGCATTATAAATGTAACCCATTGGGTTCTTTAACCATCTGTGCTAACGAAGGTAGGATTATAATACTGTACATATGTCTAGTTAAATTTTTGTAACTGGTCAAAGGAGAAATATGTGACCAAATGGTAGATAATGTTTACACCCGAATGCTGCATGTGTTTGTGTAAGGGACATGAGCCAATTACGTATATCCCCCATCTGACGTCCTCCCAATTGATTTTAGCAATGCTTTTGGAATAAATATATTGTGAGTATTGTTCTGTACTACATTAGATGCAATAACCCAAACTTACAGAACAATGATGTACAGATTATTGTTATTTTGATCACAAGAACTATTTTGTTACTAATTGTATAATCTGCTGTCACGTAACTGATTTAAGGACAAAAAAGTCCGATTGAATTATAATCATAGCTAAAATCGAGACAATTTATAAGTTGATTGATTGTGATGTAATTTTGAATTTTAATGCACTGTACATAATCCTTAGCAAGATGTTCCCCAATTCAAGATGGCCGCCGTGGTGGGCGTAATGTTTTTAATGTTTTAAATGAGGGTCGAAAAAGATACTTAGACAATGATACGGTACATCATAATATCATATGCACATAGTAAGCACAATGATAAGATTTGTATAAATATATAGAAAAGATAATGGAACTTTAATCGCCGTATTTCGAATAATGTCAGCCATGTCGATTGTTAAGCAATTTCTAAGCTGACCGTACTGTGCATATTCCTCAGCGAGGTTTTCCCCAATCTAAGATGGCCGCCACGGGGGCGTAATATTTTCGAATGACTGCCGAGATAAATACCTAAATAACGACATAACAGGTCGTAATATCACATGCATGCTCAATTAGAATATTCAGGAGCTGTATAAACATCTGGAAAAGATAAGGCATCATGATCGCCGTTTTTCGAGGCGGTAATAGGCACTTCCGGGTCACCGTATTAGTTTTTTCCCCCAAATGAGGTTTTTTACCTTCAAAACTCTGTAGAAATAAAGTCCCTAAACAAACAACATGGTTAAACACTGAGGGTAGTAAATAATGTGGTCCTTTGAAAGAAAGTTTTAAAGATAAGTGCCAGAGGGCTTTTTACTTCCGGGTCAACCTAGGAAGCGGCAGTACAAAAACGCCGATCTTTCAGTTAAACATCTCACTTCTTATCGGAATGAAGGGAACAGCACGGAGGAGCAGGGAGGCCGATTTCGAATTATAAGGTATGTGAGACCTGCAGATGAGAATTTAGCCTGGAAGGGGTGGGCACTCTGACTCTCATGCAGTAAGCTAAAACACTAGCCTGCCATGTTTTGGGACCCAACTAAGGAATCCTAAAACTCTGCATTGATAGGACATATTTAAATAGAATGAAGTGCTCAGAATCGTTTTTTTGCGCTCAATAAAAGTACAGAAACCAGGCATCATATAGAATCATCAGGAGTACTGCCTATTATATCTCAGTTTGTGTATTGCAGACACATCTCCTGTACATTCAGATAATTATCATACATGAAGATGCCATATTTATAATAAAAACTTAGCGGTGTCCTCGATGTTTAAGTAAATAAGAGAGTAATGGGCTAGGAATATCCCTGAAGCAGAATTAATGTAAATTTATGCAAAGTAGAGCTATGTAGAAACTATGACTATAGCTTCATCCCACTTATATCCATAGATACCAAAATTCCTGTTTATGAAAAATATCCGGATGTTCGGTGAAGATTAATTAACCGTACCTATACATCCAACTCATACAAAGTTGGTGAGTATCCACCTATGTGACATTTAGCAGAATGTTAGGTCTGGCAATCAGTTAGAACAAGTGTGAGATTGAACACACGTGATCTTTATATACACAGGTCACGAAGAAAAGTTAACTAAAGAAAAAACTGTCCAAAAAGAAGCCACTCCTATCGACAACGGTGGTTCCTCCGTGCACATAGAAAACATTGTGTTTTATCTTCAAGGTAAATAAATTAGTTGTTGGCACAACATTTGTGGTACCCCCAGGATTAGCGAGAAATAAAGGGGCGCAATTGTTTTTGTATCCTTTATAGATGTAAAACAACCGTGGAAACTATCTGAGAAGCTCACAGCGAGTTGAAAAGCAATTGAAAAGCTTTCTCAACCCAAGATACAGGTACATTCAGCCAAAGCTTCGAGGACTAATTTGATGGGCCTTGGTAACTAGTAGTAATATCATGGTTTTGTGCAGATAACATTAGTATGTCTGCATCTGGGGTCAGGAAGTAGAAGGGGGTTAGCATAATGCATAATGTCTAGATAATAGCCTAAAAGAGCAGGGTATGTATAAAATAGAAAACAAAGTACACAATGATGCTAAAACACTGTTATTTATTTATAGATACGGAGTCAAATGTCCTTAATGTCCTGATGAAGGTGTCAAGACTGATTAGCACCGAAACGCCGCGTCGACTTTTTTACACTTTGACTGTAATTTTATATATTGTGTTACCACTTTAGGTGGTATTTTAAATGTTTTGTATTATGTTTTAGAATGTAACCCAGTTGGGAGGCTGAAAATAAATTTTGCACAATATTTTGATAATTTTGGTGTAAGTGCCATTTACTTTAGTGTACTTTAGTTACTTGATTTGACTTAGCTATGAAGCTTGTTTTGTAACATCCCTATTACCCTACAGAACCCCCCCCCCCAAGATTCTCTCAGCGATCCTAGTCTGCTACAATTACTACAGGGACTTCCAATTTCCTTCTTGTGGTATTAACGCCACTCCCACATCCGTGTATCCTCCTTCCTGTGAATAAGTCTGACTGGCGGCCTGTCAGACTCATCCAATGAGGAGAGAACTTGAGGATCTAGATGGGACAGCAGCCTCCAAAAGACGAGAAAAACAATAAAAAAGCAGGACAGGCAAACAGTCTAGGACAAGAAGCACTATACAGAAAATTAAATAAAAATTGTTGAAAAGCAGTCAAAAAAGGAATACAAGTTCACAGACTAAAAAAAGGTTGAATAATATTGAATACGGTAAAGTTTCCAGTGGATAGATTCCAGCCTTCTCTAATTTCTTGTAAGCTTGTATTGTGAATGTGCCGATAGCTAATACATTCATCCCTGTGACAGTGTTTTCTCTATAGGAGGGCCCTGGCCCCTGGATGTGGAGTGTTTGATCCGTTACCATTCTGCAACACATAGTAAGGAAGTATCACCCCTTATGCCCTGCTCCACACACATGGGGGAGAAGGGACCCTCTGTTGCTTCAATCAGCAGGCATTACATCAGGTCTCAGCAATGCTCTCACACCACCTTCACGCCCTCGGTACATGATACACACAGTCCACAACTGAGAAAAGTGTGCTTGATGCACAAGAGCATTAAGGGCAGAGAATAGATTACTTAACTGTGTCACATATCTCAACCTCAGGACTTTGTGGTAAATTTTAATATTTTTGAGCATCCATCTATCTTGGAACACTAATTATAAAACAGCTGCCTTCCATTGGTCTGCTCCAACTGTGTATGCTCATAGACTGAACTTTCTTGTCTGATGCCCGATGGAGCTACCTGGTTTAGCTATAGGTGAGATGGGCCGTGGATTCCCTCCTTGGTCATCCCCTACCCAGTCGGTCTTTAGACAGACTTCTTTTCGTCTCTCCGTATTGTCTCTTCCCTTATCCTCCCTTTCTCACCTCCCCTGCCCCCTACACTAATTTTCCCTCTCCTTTCTCTCCTCTCCTAATTGTATTGCCTATTTTTGGGGATTTATTGTGTAATTGTTGAACTTTTTCTGTTGCATTGTTGATTCTCATGTAAAGCGCTCTGATACCTCCGGGTCTAGCCAGCGCTATATAAAACTCTTTAAATAAAATAAAATAAATAAAATAAAATGTTGTCTGCTTGCTCAGCCACTTTCAATCAAACCAAGCGACAAGCGAAAAAGAATATGATTAATATTAATTACATTTTAAAAATCCATATTAACATCTCAAACAAGTGATGCTGAAGATCCTCCAACCCCCATCCCTCCACTTCTTTCGTTTCTGTAGATATCCAAGTGATGAGGGCCTTGTTTTCTTTAATACAAATGTCTTACTAACACCTACACGGCAACCTGCTGACATCTACATCAGACAATATGTAGAAAATAGGCGTCACGGTTCGAAACACAGCACAGAAGTGGCTCGAGGTCCTACCCTGAAAAAGTAATTCCCAAACAAGTGGTGATAACACAGAATTGACAAAAGAATAATTCGGAAAAGTTTCAAAATGTACCACCGGGTAAAAAACAACAAATTGTGTTGCCCAATACTGCCTTGATCACCGCACAAACAAATGGAACAAAACATCATTCAAGACCAATATGCAACGTGTTACTGGAGTATACAGCATCCGAGTCCGAATTAATACTATGCTGACATAATATGCCATCAGGAACAGTACCTTGCCACGTGCGCGGAGTGACTCAGCAGACTCCGGTGCTAGCACTACCCTCGAACCAGCACATGGCATCCAAAACAAACCTGCACTAAGGAGATGCAGACATTTCAGCACAGGCGCAGCTGGAGCAAGACATTATTAGTAGCGTAGCAATTAAGGAAAATGACTCAATTTACTGCTGTTGGAGTAGTAAGGTTCAACGGGCCCCTCGGGGCTCTGCGTACCGGTGCCACTGCACCTGCTGTATCAATTGTATCTACGCCCTGGAAAATGTAGGAACACTGGATCCCCATCCAAACAAAGCATGCACACAAAAACCGGTGCAGCTCGCGAAAACGTGCCGTAGTCCTGTCCTCGATTCGAACCTGGAAGGCTCCTTCGACCCTCCCGGTAATAATAACGCCCTTTGTTGAGCACCCACCTCGCTTCTTGGAATGTCCTTTCCTCGCACGAAATGATGCTTTTTGTCCCCTTACAGCGGGCATTGGAGGCCACGGAGGCTCGGTCCTCGCTCAGGAATCAGTCGATTAAAGAATTCATTGCTAAAGATGTGTAGTTCACCGGGGTTCAGTCGAGGTGCATAGTTCCTCTGACTAGTAGAGTGCAACAAAATACGTCAGTGGCTGCTAAATTATTAATCCCTATTTGTCATTAAGAGCTAACACGGTCCCTCTGTAACTGAGAGGAGTAAATAAAGCAGGCAGGTGTTCTCCTAACATTTGAGATGCAAGCAAACCAACCCCTATTTGATACATTTTCCTTTGGCGCAAGCATCTTCAGGGATAAGCGGTATTTCGTCTGCAACTTCCGGGTTTTTGGACACTTCCGGTCACCGAGCCCAGGTACCGGGTCGGCAGCATCTGTTGTTTACACTGTGGTGAGCGGTGTGAGTTTCAGGGCTTCCTATGCCCAGTGCATCTGGGAACGGAATGTGATTATGTGAAATCCCCCTGGCAACTAGCAGAAAAGTTCAGAGGGGGGGGACTTCAAAAGGCAACTTTGACAATGACCTTTAGTTTCAGTAAAATTATTATTATTATTATTATTATTATTATTATTATTATTATTATTATTATTATTATTATTATATTTAAGTTTGTAGAACGCTCAGCTACCCGTAGGTTTCCCGGCGCTAAAACCCAAAAAAATGAGGGGGGAGAGACTGAAGAAAAGCTGTTACATGTTGAATAACCAAGTTTTTACCTGTCTGCGAAACCTAAGGTAACTGGGTTCAGTTCGTAACTGAAGGGGAAGAGAATTCCAGAGTGAGGGGGCCAGCCAGGCGAAAGAGCGGCCAACCATTCTGGCTTTTTCGATTCTGGGGACTGAGAATAAGTGTTGGTTAGATGATCACAGAGTGCGGGGGTGACAGTAGTGCTGTACCAAGGATTTAAGATAGGGTGGGGCCAGGCCAGAATTTATTCTGTGCATGATGCAGAGGGCCTTAAATTTTGTGCGGCTTTCAATGCAAAGCCAGTGCAGAGTGCGTAGGGAGTTGGAGGTGGGGGAAGTAGTGGGTAATTTACAGAGCAGTCGCGCTGCCATATTTTGGACCGTCTGCAATTTACGAGTCACCTCTTTACAGGCTCCCAGGAGAAGGATGTTCCCGTAGTCCAGTCTAGAGGTGATTAGAGCCTGGACCACGGTTTTCTGAGTGTCCTGGGGCAGCATCCAGATGATCTTACGCAACCACTTAATGATAGTAATGCACGTGGAGGAAGTTTTAACCACGTGGTTCTTCATGGATAACTGGTCGTCAAAAATGACGCCGAGTTTGCGTGCTGTTTTAGATGGGGTGGGTAAAGTGCCCATTTGAGAGGGCCAGTGTTGGGGTCCCCATAAGGTGGTATTATGGTCGAACAGAAGAAGTTCTGTTTTCCCCCGTTCAGTTTCAATTTGTTGTCCAACATCCAGGCTGCGATGTTGCTCAGTCCTGTACAGAGGGAAGATGAAGAGCAGTGAGAATCTGAGGAAAGAGAGTAGATGACCTGGGTATCATCGGCGTATGAGTAAATAGTGAGCCCAGCTTGCTCCGCAATAGCAGCCAAAGGTCTGACATACAAATTGAAGAGCAAGGGGCTCAAGATGGAACCCTGCGGAACACCATGCGCCGATGTAAAAGTTTGGGAAGCGGAAGAGGAGGAGAAAACTTGGAAGGTGCGCTCCGATAGGAAGCTTACAAACCAGTTGAGAGCTGTGCCGGTGATGCCAGAAGATCTAAGAGCATTGATAAGAATGGGGTGGGAAACCGTATCAAATGCGGCACTCAAATCAAGCAGAATGAGTGCCACGGTTTCCCCCCTATCCACTCGGCACCGGATGTTTTCAGAGACCCCCAGCAGGGTAGATTCTGTCGAGAAACCCGATCTAAAACCGTATTGTGATGGATGTAAAATTCCCCTCGATTCAACATAGGTTGAAAGTTGAGAGTTGATGTGCTTTTCCATGATTTTAGAGAAGACCGGAAGAAGTGAGATTGGGCGGAAATTAGATGGAATGCTAGGATCAGCATTAGCCTTTTTTAGTAGAGGCACTATCATCGCATGTTTCCATGCGGAGGGTACTGTAGCTTCTCTAAGAGAGGAATTTAGAAGATCCATAATGAGTTCTAGGGAAGAATTGTCCAACTTATTTAATATTTGGGGGGGAAGAGGGTCCAGTGGGGAGCCGGATTTGATTTTACTGATAATATCAGAGAAAGTCTTGATGTTAAGCGGATCCCATGTGTCGATCAACTGTAAGGCGGGAGGACAGGTATCCCGTGGGAACCTGAAGTCACAGGAGATCGTAGGTGGTGTGGGGGGGTCTGTTGTGCCGGGGTAAGAGACCTATCCTCTGAGGTCAATCGATCAGGAGATGAGATTGGGGCAGGTAGGTAGGGCAACGAAGGGGTGGGGGCAGGTTTCTCAAAGTTGGAATAGATGGTATCAATTTTGGCGATAAAAAATTCAGCCAGTGAATTGCACTGTGCCGTATCTAGACAAGGTGGTTTAGGCTGACACAATGCGCCCGAGAGTTTTTGTACTACCTTAAAAAGTGCTTTAGGACGATTTTGTGCCTCAAGGATAGTTAGGTTAACATGTTCAGCTTTGGCAGTTTTGCATAGGGAATGGTATTTTGTTAAGGCAGCTTTATAGATTTGCTTAGAGCATAAATCATATTTTAAGCGCCATTTGCGCTCAAGATTTTTGCAAATGTTTTTTTCTTTTTTTAAGGCAGCTGTAAACCAGGGCGCAGGCGGGTGGTGAAGGTTATGCTTTTGCTTGCGTTGAGGTAGGCATGCATCGGCAGCCTGAGCAAGCCAGACATTTACAGCATCAGCTGCTTCAGTACTAGTGACTTCCGTGAGAGGTCTAGTATTCTCAAGACGGGAGTTGAGTTTGTTAAGGTCTAATTTATTCCAGTTTCTGGATAGTCTAGATTCTGTAGGGTTTGAGGGGGTATTCAGTGGACGACCAATGGTGAAAATGAAAGTTACCATATAGTGGTCAGACCATACAATAGATAAGGGAGCCTCACAGTCAATGGCTTCTAGATTAGAAAGAATGGGATCCAGAAGGTTCCCTGCTTTATGCGTAGGACCAGAATTATGTAAGGTGATGTTTAAAGCAGCCAAGTCCTGTAAAAGATTGCTACTGGTGGAGCAAGAAGGATCATTCAGGTGCAGGTTGAGATCACCAATGATTGAAAAATTAGTTGAATTCTGGATTAGCGGTGCTATGTACTCAGGAAAAGTGGCGGCCCAGGAACTCGCTGGGCCGGGGGGGCGATAAATGAGCATCCCAGAGAGAGTGAAGTTGGGAGACAGCGAAAGCTTAAACAGACCTGCCTCACTGTTAGGTAGTACAAAGTCTTCCCATTTACAGGAGTACAGTCTGTTGTAAACTATGGCTATCCCTCCACCATCCTGTTTTTTCCAACATAAGTGTAATTGTCAGGGAGAGCAGCCGCAATATCCGGGCCAGAGTGGTCTTTTAGCCATGTCTCGGTGAGGAATAGGGCTGCAGGTTCCTTCGAGACAAGTAGATCAAAGATTTCTCTCTTATGTTTGACTAGAGATCTACAATTTAAGCTAATCAGCGTCCGAGTCTGGGGCAGGTCTGCAGCTGTAGGTTTAGGGCGTGAAGGAGGAAAGTCAGATGAGGCTATGTTGGTTATGGAGGGGAGGGAAGTAAGAGGGAGCAAGCAAACTGGGCAAGTAAGAGGGGCACAGTGAGGATTCATGGTAGTGCAGTGAGCACACTGTGATAACTTGAGTCTAAGGAGAGTCTCCCTGGAATAAGTATGGGGTAGCCCAGAAAGTGTGGGGCCAGGGGTCATAGCCCCTAGTCCCGGCCCGTCGCGGACGGGCGCAGACGGGCTTGCCTTAAGCGCGCCTTTGGCGCGCAAACGGCACGCCCGCTGCGCTCGTCCGCTGCGCTTCCTAAAGTTACACATTTAAATATGTGCCGGAGGATGGTTAGGAGGGGCGTGGCCTCGAAGTGGGCGTGGCCAGCGGCCTCGCCGCTGATGTCGGCGGGAAGATCTAAGTGGACGCAGGTCCCGTGGTAGCGCTAGCTCCGCTGCCCGGTGCCAGTATACATGCAATCAGGTAGGTTTAAAATACAGTAACACAGGTTAAAGTGGAGATCGCAATTGTGCCTACTCCCGGCTTTCCGCCTCAGGAGAAATGGTTTCAGCGAGCGCTCGTACTCAGCGCTGTTAAATACCAGGGGGCGTGGGGCGTGGCCTTGAAGTGGGCGTGGCCAGCGGCCTCGCCGCTGATGTCGGTGGGAAGATCTAAGTGGACGCAGGTCCCGTGGTTGCGCTTTCTCCGCTGCCCGGTGCCAGTATACATGCAATCAGGTAGGTTTAAAATACAGTAACACTAGTAAAAGTGGAGATCGCAATTGTGCCTACTCCCGACTTTCCGCCTCAGGAGAAATGGTTTCAGCGAGCGCTCGTACTCAGCGCTGTTAAATACCAGGGGGCGGGGGGCGTGGCCTCGAAGTGGGCGTGGCCAGCGGCCTCGCCGCTGATGTCGGCGGGAAGATCTAAGTGGACGCAGGTCCCGTGGTAGCGCTAGCTCCGCTGCCCGGTGCCAGTATATATGCAATCAGGTAGGTTTAAAATACAGTAACACAAGTAAAAGAGGAGATCGCAATTGTGCCTACTCCCGGCTTTCCGCCTCAGGAGAAATGGTTTCTAATAGAACACAGACCGGTGGCATTATGCAAAATGATGCCCGTTCCCTGCACAATGTGATGAGGGCCCCTAAGTATCCCATGACTCGGAGATATTCATTAGTCTTGGGCTCAATGGGAGCCCGTGAAGGGTTGGGGGGACATTTGTGTGCAAGGGCCGCAAAAGCCTGCACTGCGCCCCTGACACTCGGTGGCGACCCTCAACAGTTTGAACAGCTGCAGCACCGAGGCTGGGGTTGTATAGTTCCAGGTGTGTGCGCATTGACAACCTTTTTGTAGGAGTTGGCACCTGTGTGTCTGTCCAGAGCAGATACAACTGTGGTTGGGCTGCTCCATAATCATAATCTACTAAGTAACGTCTAATTCTCAATATATTGAAAACCAAGGAATAAATCATCAATCAATCATGGAATTTATAGAGCGCGCTACTCACCCGTTAGGGTCTCAAGGCGCTGGGGGACGGTTGCTGCCTCAGGACTAAGGAATCAACCCAAGCAGACTCCCAGTGACAGCTGAATGACTTTTGGGATATTCCGCATCAGCATCCTTAAAGTGAAATGGTGTCAGAACTTGCATATTTACTGAGTTATTCACCTGTACATTCCTGTTATTGAGTTACGCACCTGCTCGAGAGATGTCAGTAACCTACGAGTCACTCTTGTCTTAACCGTATATGTTCTGTGAGCATTGAAGCTTACTAGTCTGCCCTGCTGGTTCTGTTCTTCAGGGAATGGAAGACTGCACTCAGCTTTGGTGATAGACCAAAGTTTGCTTTGCCACATTGTACCTGTTTTGAGAGGAAGCAAAGCTTGCACCACTGCTGCTCAACTTGTAGGTATCCTGTGATGGGGAAGCTTTTGCTGCTGCCCTCCCTGTGCCCGAACTTTGAAGGAGGCAAGCTTGTTCAGATTCTGCCCAAATAGTACTTAGTCTATAAAGAATCAGAATTTCGACTATAACTGTCCCACCTTATGAGAGAACAAATATATTAAATGAACATTCAAAACATGTCCTGTAAGCCAGGGATTGTTTCACAATATTTGATGTGAGACACCAAGGCCCATAGTCCTGAGGTAGACACCTGACTTCGTAATGGCAATATTTAAGCACTGAAACATGTTGACAGAAAAGAGAAACAGAGCCCGTTGCTGATTTTAACTCACCAACACACAATCTAAGTTTAGATCCAACAGTTTAACAAAGGGAGAAGAAAAATATTGACATAAGGAACATAACATCACTCAAACTAGGAAAATAACTAGGAGGCACAACAATTCTCTCAGATGCTGCTCAGTGCTATGTGTGGAACCCAATGACGAAGCATACTACACAAAGTATGTGAAATTTCATTATCTAATGTGAGTTCATGAATGTATGGTAATTCCATAAGAGGTTTGGCTGTTTACTCCAGGAGTTTTGTACCTTTTGTATGTTTGTTTGTGTCTTCTTATATACAGCATAAAACAGCCCTTTAACTCATCTTATTACCAATACTTGCTTCAATACATGAGGTGAACGAAAGACTAAATCCTCACAAAAAATGTGAGCAGAATTTACTTTCAGATTTGTGTGTAAAAACACAGTTTTTGAAATGGATTGGACTTTGTAATTTTTTTTTAAAACAGTCCTGACAAGTGACTCAATGTCATGCATAGCACTTTCTGCCATTTCTAGCATGTTAGGCTACAGCACCTTGCACATTGGCTTTTGAGCTCATAATGGTAGCAAAACTACAGGCTACACAATGTAACATGCTGTTAGCTGAAAAGCAAGGAATGCCAGGTAACATCTTATGAAATGGTCTTGTGAAATGCAAAATAAAATTCAGTTCCTGAGCACCTGCCTTTTGTTTCAGACAGTCAAGCAGTTAAACAGCTCAGTGGGCTGGGCAGCAGAGATTGCTTTTCATATAAAAATGATAACATCTCACTGCTAATGGACCAACAGGAACACTCATGCATGCTAAAAAGACGTTGTTTACCAAAGGAAAACAAGGTGGTGCCTGCCTTCTTCCCTAATCCATCCACTACCTTGATTGGTGTGAATTAGGTGGAGAGGCAGAAATGGGCTCTGCCTTGAACAGGTGCGTCAAGGGCGGCACGTGCTGCACCGCGAGGGCCACCAGCGACCCACATTCATCATCCTCGACAATCGAATGATTTCACCCATCAGAAGTATATCTTTTTCAAATCCAAAAATGACCACCAATTTAACCCCATGGACCACAGGGTGGAATGGAAGCCGCTTCCTCCAAAAAAGTAGTCAGATGTGGTAGAAACACCCAAAGCGTGAATGCACATTAAAAATGTTCAAAATAGTGTACGTAGTTGAAGATCATTGAAAATAAGAAAATATGCAAAATAAAAGATGCTAACTTAGCAATAGGAGAATACACTGTAAAAATACACTTGCTAAAAGGGTGTGCATATTTGTTGCCATTTACTGCAGCACTGTAGTAAGGAAGTCATAGGCCTGGGCGTTGAACTCCGCTCCGTTCGCGGAGTTTGTGGAGTTTTCTGCACTCTGCACTCCACGAAGCTTGCAGAGTGCAAGAAAACCCCGCTTCGCGTAGTGCAGCAGAGTTCCCCCGACCGCGTTCGCGAACGGTAAGTTTGCGAGCGCAAGCTGCTGCTCGGGTTGAATTTCTACCCGAGCTGCAGAAAGACCAGCGCGAATAGCAGTTTGCACTACACTCCACCTCTTGCAGAACTTTGCAGAGTTGTTTGTAACTTTGCGAAGTTCCGCGTAGCAACACTCAGCGAAATATGCCCAGTTCTTTGGAAGTAAAAAACATTCCAACTGTGTTTTTCTGAAACCTGAGCCCCTTGTAGTCAGTCAAACACCCGGATTGTCACATTTTTGGGTCCACAGCAGACATTAAATGATACATGTTAAGCCAGACATGGACGCAGCGACAACAGGAAGGGGACATTGACAGCTGAAGCAACTAAGGCATGGCCCACATGTTGATGTATGCTTTCATTCAAAGGCAGAACCAGGTTAGATGCATGATGAGTTATATATACCCAGGTGAACTGTTTGTCAAAGACAGCTGCAACGTCTTTATAAACATCCCTTCTGCTACAGGGGGTGACAATGGACAGCACTGCACCACTTTATAGGACGTCTGGGATTCTACACGTTCTTGTGCCCCAGCTCCAGACAGAGTTCAAGATTGTTTTTTTCTACTACCTGGCAACATTTTAATATTATGAGTGCCTGCTAACCTAAATGAGTAAAAGGAAATAACAGCCCTATAGAGATTGCACAATTCACGGGACTATTGTTTCTCATCTGGATATTATTTTTGTATGGGTGAAATATCAGGCAAAAATAAGCAGCAGTCAGCGCAGAAACACCACTTCACTCATTTTGTTCCCATAGCTTGTGATGGGGTGTAATTCCACCCGGAGTCACTGATGTCCTTAGTATTGGTAACTCTAGGGAATGAGGAGATTATGGGTATTTTCATGACTTATAATGGCCCCCTGGTCTACACTAATTAATGTTCTACTCTAGAAGGAGCCATTGTGCTAGTCACACCCTCAAACCTGAGCATTGTTACCCATTTAACTCAATTAAACCATAAACGAAGCTCACGCAGTTTTCTTGGTCTGTGTTGTAGATAATTTTAAGCTGTATTCTAAAACCTCATTTACAATGGTAGTGCTATGGTTTGAACTTGAAACAGAGCACACTTTTTTCCAGGGCTGCAGCAAGATTTGTGGGTGAGATGTGAACCCCAACAACACACATTACTTAGCTCATCTGTTCGCCCCAGGCTGTTCTCTTCTAAAAACCTGATAACTTGTTTGGAATTAACATTATAGTCAATAACTGAATATGTGTTTTCCACTTGTGACCATTTTGTACAAAGATAAATATACATAGTTCTAATAAAGTATTGTAGACGTTTTAATCCCTAACTCGGTTATGATTTAAATCACCCAGCATCTCAATACCTTGCAAACACTCTATTTAAATTAAATTAGTTAAAGGAAAGGATGTGGCCTTATGTCCAGAGCTGCCAACTTTGGAACTGGGGTACCAGGTTCCACGTTTTCTCAACATCCCGTGAATTTGGCCAAATCATGTAATCTCCATGTGCCTAAAAATATATGAATGTGTGTAATGTAACTGGTGCTCATTTAAAGCGCTCCAATACCTTCGGGTCGAGTTCGCCTTTATGAAAGTGGCAAAAAAGGAAAATGCTGGACACTAGGGTAGGCAGGAGCACTAAAACCGTACGGTGTCCTCAGTCAAAGGTCACCGGACTGACGAAGCGACGTGAGTGTACAGACACACTGCGGGCCACGCTTCCGGACACAGCTTTACAAGAAGTAAATTCATTTAACACAGCGGGAGGGCAGACAGAAGCCGCGGAAATCCAATGAGGCCCACGGCTTACTGCGCATGCTCCAGCTCTCTTATGACCTTCAAAAGATGGCTCGAAGGGCAGCCATACGCTGCGGACAGGAAAATCCAATACATGGACTGAATTATTATGCATCTCAATTAGCATCATGAGCAATGGAATGCCATTATTGGCGGCGAGAACGTCAATCAAAATTAATCAGTTTAGTGGCTTTTTACACCTTTTCGACAAAAAAGCTAATTATGCAAAGTTCCAAAATATGAATGCAGACTGGTATAAAACAATGACTGAATGTGCTGCAGAATTCAAAGCAGCACCCGTCTCTGTTTAGCATATGGCGCACATTATACTGCTTTTCACATTTCAGGCTCCCTCTCATTAACTGCTCGATGAAGGACAACATATCTCTGATTAGCAGGAATCAGAGCTTTGGGTAGATGAATTATTGTAACCAGTTTTTTAAGAATGATGTGATCTTAACATTGTCGTATAATGCTAATGATGAGATTAATTTTTAATACCTTGAATGAATACTTTGTGAAAACAATTCAAATCAAATCTCCCATTTGCATCATTAACACACAGAAAGGTCAAAATAATGTCACTTATTAAAAAAAAAAAAATTGTTGCCTCTAAATAAATAACGTTTGCCCTGATGGTAATATTTCCAGTAGATATTCGGTGAAAGGCTGATGTAAGGGTAAGGGTGTCGCAGCAGAGTCTGCATGGGCCTGACTCAACCGTTGACCACCAGTGTATCACAACAGACTCTTCTTTCCTCCACCAGGTCTGTTACTTCAACTTGGACCAGGCAGTGAACTCCTGTCCAGAGTGAACTCCAGCAGCACTCAATAGACGTTGCACTACCACATGCCTGGCACCACCGTGCCCACCCGCACGTCAACCTTTGCATTGCTGTCACTTCATTTTGGGGGAATGACTGAACTTCAAGCTACAACTGATGTAAGTGCCACAGCAGACACTGAGTTCTCTCGCCTGATGTCCCCACAACCCACCAACCTATTGCTTCTTGAACTTACCTGAGACCCACTCCCTTAGGGTTGCATCATCCTAGCATCCACTGCTAGGGGTAGCCATGACATGAATAGATCATGTTTGGTGTAAAACGTGCATAGATCCACTACCCTACAGTGACAGACACAATCACTTGGCAAGTTACTCTTTAACATATGCCTCACCATACAAAATGTATACAAACAGGGCAACCCTATCACCCTCCCTAAGAGCTGGGTAATAAAATAGTCACATAAATAATACTCAGAGGGATGTATCTCCAAGAGCAATTACATTTTAAGTCTACATTTTTACTATTATTCACACATGAAAACAGAATAATCAATTCCTTAGCTCAAAAAGTCAGCAGGTAAGTTATGTCCAGCCCAGGTAGGTCTGTTTTGGCAGCAGGAATAGGAGCTTAGGAGTGCTTTAGAGACGGGGCTGTTATTTTTCCGAGCTTCCAGTCAGGGTTTGCACCACCCTGAGTGACAGTGGGGAAACCACTCCCTGCAGCCTGATATCCTGCACATGTGGTGTAAGCAGTCTGCTGCAGGGAATTAAAGCATGCCTTAGTAAAGCCAGGGAACCTTACATACACTTCCTCAACTTCAGTGATGTAGGTTTGTCTTAGGCCACTAGTAGGTAGGACATGTGACCAATTCCACATTCTCCAACAATAGAACATGTGCTATCCAATCAGAGCCAAGCAATTTGCCCTCTTCAGTTTGCAGTAAGTGAAAGTAAATCCATAGTGTATTTGCCATTTCAGTGGATACACTTCCTCCTACTACAAAAAGAACAGAACAGTAGGTGGTAGTCGTGCAGTAGTCCGTGGACCACAATGGAATTATTGGCCTACACATAACTCCACCTAGGTCTAATCTGATTGCCAGCGGCCAATCATAATGGTCCAGGCATAGGGACCTATTCTAATTGGTTGAAGGGGTGGCTGAACAGATTGCAATCTGAATGGTCATTATTTCAACCAGTCAGAAATGTCCGAGTAAAAAAATACAATAACCACACAATATAAGCATAGCCTCTGAAATTATGCAGTAGGGCAACACCAAATTATGCGACTGAGTCGACTAAATTATACCACAACTATTTGGTGGGTTTTTTGCAGCAAATTCTATGTCTTCAGTATCTTACTATTTTGATATTTTAATGCACATTGATACGAAATGTATTCCATGTGTTTTTCAAAATATTAATGTTTTTAAGTTATACATGTATACATATTTTCCAGATACTTTTGAAACTGCTTTTCACTTGCAAATAATGATTATGCCTTGCATTGAAAGTTCAAACCCTACTTCATTAATTAACAAAGTAATTTCTAACTCCAAATCTAAAACAGGTTGTGTGAGACAAGACATGAGCACCCGAATTGTTGTTTTCTGCTGAGCATATTTAGTAAAATGTACATTTGCAAACTTATTAGAATGAAACGTAGGGCTATTTTATTGAATACATCTCTGGTAGGCTTTATAACTGGGACAACAATTGGGTCCACAAAAGCCTGAGCTATTTCTACATTGGAATGATGAAAGAGCTAAAATTGCTGAGATGAATGCTACAATAACCCAATTATCTCATAAGAAAGGAACAGAAGTGCATTTGCTTCCACATATAGAACCTTCTTTGAATAATATTGATAATAATTTGTTCATTCTATTGATTGTTAGACAAAAAAGGGAAGGTTGTAATGGCAAAGAGATCTTTTTAGTAACTTCCTATGAAAATCCTACATCTAACTGTAACAGTGAACAGATACACCTTAGCAATGTATCTGTGTAACCAACTCTCTGTACCTTGATTTGGAGATTGTAATTCCTGAAATTAAACATACAAGAGAGGATTATCTCACATATATGTTAAGCGTCATAACTATGTATTTTATGAAGATGAGTGATAATTTCTACTGGACCTTTGTGCCACTGCAAGGTAATGATCAAACATTATTACTCTAAAATTCCTCTTTTGGGAAATTCTTATGAGCTGTATATTAGACCTTTAATAGGTTATGTATTGAAATATTTACATAGCAGAAGTGAAATAGTCCTTATTTAAGAATCCCTCCATTTCCATCACTGGATGAACCTCAAAGGTAAAACAACAATCCTACAGTCTTTAGAAAATGAATTTGAAATGTTTTTTCACTACACAGCTTAACTTTCAGAATGCTCCGCTGCATTCCCAATGTTGTTGAAATAACTCCAACGGAAGCAATTTTTCTTAGTAAAGCAAATTCTAGATCTGTATAGAAAAGTCTGGGCCGCAACAACTTTGTATCAGGATTACCTAGCAAAGAGGCCTTGCACAATGAGGGAAGTAATACCCAGAATCCAAGATGGCAGCCTCATCTCCAAACTATGTGAGAGTTAATTGCCTGCTGGAAAATGGAGTTCATTTTTAGGGCAATGCTGCATCATTCACTATCCATTCTTGCAAAGCCGCCCTCCAGAAAGTGCAACCGTGTAAGCCTTTCCCTGAGATCGAGTCGGGTCAAGCGAAATTGCAGTATTGCTACCCTACACTCTCTGACTGAAACAGTAAGCGTTATCTTTGGCCATGCTTCCTGACAATTGTTTGTCATGATTGCACCTCAATTACTCTATAATTTTTAAAATTCATTTTTTAAAGAGGCATACTACACATGCCAATTGGTGTATCCTCGAACATTATGTTTGGTATCACAGTTTTGTTATCATCATGGTTATGCTTTAGGAAATAAGTGGGCACTAAATAATGAGATAAAGGACTCTATATGCAAATTTCCTTGTGGCTAACCTTTCTTGAGTGTAACTGCAGAACCATGCATTTTCTTCTGGTTTTGCTAAGGCTAAAGTTTATTCACTTCTCCCTCACAGTGCATACCAATTGAATTTGAGTTACAGCTCCTTTTGTACTTATTCAGTCCCTATCCAGAAAAAATGCTATTGGCTTATTTACAGAAGAACTTGCAAGCTGGTTTAATCACCTACAGGGGTACCTTTGTTTTTTGTACCTGAGAAATTTCAAGATTTTTAAACTTGTATTGATTATAGACTAGACTTGATGCATATCGCGGTCAAGGTTAGATATCCTTTGCCTCTTATAAATGATATTTTCGAATCAGTCCATGGAGCACTAGTCTTTAATAAACTTTATTTATGATGTACTTAGAATTAGTTGCATATAAAGTCAAACTAAACACAGTAAATTTATTTCCTCAACCCATTTGGCCAGTTTGAATACTCTGTCACACAACTTGGGTTATGCAATGCCCCTTCCGTGTTTCAGTGCTTTAGGGAATTTATATTGGCAGATATTTTGTATCAAATTGCCTTGCTCTACTTGATGATATAATATTCTAGTGTTTTCAAAGACTCTTGCAGAACATCAAGAGCATGTGAGCCAAGACTTTAGCATGTCATTTGTCTTGCAAATCTGATAAGTGTGAGATTCAGAAGAAATACGTTGAGTCTCTTGGACTCTCTTGAATGCTTCTGGACTTTTTCCCATGGATCCCAAGTGTCAATATTTCACTTGAATCCAGGTAACAGACTCCAAAGCTAACCCCACTGTTTCCCCTTTCAGTCAAATAAGATCTGTAATGAATTATAGAATCTGTGATGATTAAAAAAGGGGACAAAGGGAAGGAAAGTAGAGAGGAAATAAACACTCTATAATCGCCTCTGCACACTGACCTCAAAAGCACAGGCTAGTGGAAGGCATGCAGCAAGAATCCTCGGTCTGCAATAGACTGAGTAGTAACCCTGAAAATCATATAAAACAAGATCTCATTATTCTACATATATTTGTGCATAACAGGATACAATCACCTGAGAGTATCAGTGGAATCGCTTACCCAGGAATAAAAGTGAAGGGACCATGATTAGCCTCCAGACGACCACAATACAGTCTATGAATGGTTAATACTAAGATCCACCTCCAACAGTGGAGACGACACGATCCAGAATGACTTGCAGAATCTGAAGGTGGAGCAAGAATTCCTGAATAGTAGCAAGTAAAGATCAGTATATGTGGAAGGAAATGTTAACCTGAGCTGCCCTCACCATTAGAGGGAACGCGAATGGCAGTAGAACAACAATGTTGCAGGGAACGCAAATGGTGCGAATTATGGGTCCAGAATACTCCTTTTGCGAGGCAAAGTGTAATACTGAAACTGGGACTTCTATCTTCCCATTTCTTACTGACCCAGGAATATCCATAATGTTTCGACTCCTTCAGGAATGTTTCAGCCTTTCTGGAATGTTCTGGGTCCTCCAGAAGGTTCTGGATCTTTCCACCTTACAGAGCAAGTGCTTATCTGTGTTACCCTGTAAAGGCACCCGCTTTCACCTACCAGGCCATCTCTTGCCCATCTTCCATAGTCTCCAAGGACAGCCCATAGTAAGCTTGTGTCTTGAAGTCTGAGAAATGTCACTGAGTTCCTGTTGGACATCATGCAAAGAGAGTATGAACTCCAGGATTTTTGACATTACTTCCCCCCAAATAGCCCACTGCATTCTGTCAAATCAAAACCTGGTTTATTAGGAAACAATGGTGGAATGACAGGTTTAAGTGGGATGAATGAATGAATGACTCATATTCCCAAGATCTATCTGAGGCATCACACCCTTTCCAGGACACTACATATTGTAACTGACTTTGACTCTGTGAGAAACAAGAATTTCCCACATTGCATACTCAGGTAACCCCTCTAGTACAATTGAAGAAGGTGCCACCTTGTCTCTGCTGGTTTCTTATCGATAGAGATATGAACCACTGGGTATATGTACCATCTTGCTGGTAAGTTTAGGCGTACTGCAGAACTCCTGGATCAGCCAGTGATCTTGAAAGTACCCACAAATCGGGGAAGGAATTTAGGGTTGGAACCAGGGATAGATTCATTCTGAGGGGCTTATTAACAAGCCGCTTGCACCATTTTTGTGTCATTTTTAACTTGGGAAAAGTGACATACAGGTGGCGCAAGCGGCTTATAAATAAGCCCCTTAGAGTATATCCAAAAAAGACCATTCAATTTGTACTGCTGATCTTAAATTTACTTGTAGTCTGCTTTGGCTCACCGAAGATTTTTTATGGCCTTTTGTGGCATGTCTTTCTACAATGTGCATGTGCCTTTATTGGAGTGTCATGACAACAGTATATAACACATTGTTGATAGATCTTTTCATGTATTTATAGATGATGTGTATGCCATAGCAGGCTCTTCAATCTTTTCCTAGTTAAAGGATCCTTCTTTATTCATTCCTGCTGGCGGAGAACATCATATCGATATTTAAGTGTGTCAGAAATGAGTGAACATTCTTTTCTTTCATCAACTGAAGAGCAACAATGGCAGATGGTTCTATGAATGTTGTTTCCTCTTCCATTGGTCAGGGCAAGGTATCTGCTTTGTCATGATGTTTTCCATATCTGTCAGTTGTTTCTATATAGGAAACTAAAGAAGAAAAGGGATCACCAATCATGTTGAGGATTGGAGTACTTAATTACATTGAAATAACCCTAGAACTTATGCTCTGTCAAATACTGTATTTGGATGTTCTGCCCCGTCAAGGTAATGCTGTCAGTGTTTGAATGCTTCTTTTATGGCCAACAACTTAACATCATATATCATGGAATTCCTCTCACCTGGATGTAACGTACAGAAATAGAATGCCACAGGATGCAGGACTGTAGGAATAGGATGTTGTAGTTCTAAAATTTCCACAATGAAATGGAGTGAATGATCTGGATACTTTAGTATTAGAGCAGTAGTGAAAACTTCTTTTAATTCAGATACTCATAGTGGTCATAATGGGTGTTGGAGGGTGACTTCCATTTTTCACCTTCCTGGGTGCTCACTAGATTATACACACCTGGTAGATCCAACGTTGAATTGATCATGGCATCCATTATCTCTTCTAACAATACTGAAATGAGGGATAGTTGGTACCAATTTCCGATGGTATTTAGTTCGCAGCAATCCACAAATGGTTATAACTCCCCTCCTGATTTTGGAATGCAGAAAATAGATGTCCCTGCAGGGATACGGAGTGTCTACTGAATCCCTTCTTTAGATTGTCATCCAAATATACTCTAAGAACCTGAACATTTTTAGGATTTAGAGGATACTTCCTTCCATGTGGTATCTTGGCATCAGGGGCCAGATTGGTGGATCAATCATGGGATTGAAGATGGGGTAATGTATGGCACCCTTTTGCTGAATACATCTAGATACTCCTGATAAGCAGCAGGAATGTTTTTCCTTTGAAGGCTGCGCCGTAAAGCACAGCAAACTATTTCGTGGGGCAAGAAGTTATTTGCACGGTAGGGATGTATAAATTGAAGGGTGTCTTGCTGCCAATCAATTTGCCAATACAGGGCATGATTCACAAACATTACTATGTAGTTTGTTTTGTAGTACTACAGAAGTACTCCAAAGTTTACTACACAGTGCTATTCACAAACTGAACTTTTGTAGTAACTTACATTTTTGAGTAAGTTAACTACTTTTCAATGTTTACAAACTGCTCTTTTGCAATAACTTACACTTTTGTAGTAAGTCCATACTTACATTATTTTCTATGGTAGGGCATAGGAGTACAAGTGGCAGGCCATGTGTAGTGCTGGACTAACTAAACAATGTAAGTTAATGCAAAAGTGTAAATTACTACAAAAGTGCAGTTTGTGAATACTGAAAAGTAGTAAACTTACTCAAAAGAGTACACATACTCAAAAGTGTAAGTTACCTTTGTAAATATGGGCCCTTGTGTGAAAAATAAAGATTTTACATGTCCATGTATTAAAGACATGATTAGGTTTTCTGTTTCCCAAACAATGTCTCCAGAAGCCAATTAATAAATCCCTCTAATAGGTTATTTTCTCTTTTTTTTATAATCTGTACTCTCTCTTGAAAGGTCTGGTTGTTAAAACATAAAGAGACTCCAAAATCAATAATTGCCGATATTGAGAGAGGGCCTGAAGGAGTTGACAATTCAACCAGCAAATAGTAATGTTCGTTAGCACTCGGAAATCTTGTGTTGTAAGTCTGCTCAATCTGCGTTCACCCTTCAAGATCATGCATTGGTGTTTCCCGGCAGACAGGGAAAGTTCTTAAGGAAAAGTCTAGGTTTTCCACAACACAGACACAGACTTTCGCTTCTTTTATCCTATTACAAAGCTGTAAGTTTTTTCTTAACTCTTCGTATCTGCATAGAGTCTTCTGATCCTCCTGCAGATTCAAATTCTCCTGCTGGAACCAGAGATACCCTGTGAGCCATTCTCCTTCGCTTCCACTGACATTGTTTTCTCTGAGAGTCTATTTGTAGTGCTAAGTCTATATGACTGTTAGAATCAGTGGATCAGTTTACCACTTTTGAGAGGGCATCCTTCAAGTCTTTATGTCAACTTTGATAGAAGGTGGTTGCTGCTGCTTCATCTGCCCATCATGATTCTGATACCGATTGGTTGCAATGACTAATATGGTTAATCAAATCTCTTGACCCTTGTATGAAAGTAAGGAGCCCTGTATGGGCATCTTGGTTAGTCTGAAGTTTGCCAATGATTCTATTGTAATGTTCCAGGAAAAGGGAATCATTATACAACCAGGGACTGTTAATAGCAATTGCATTGAGCCAATGAGGATTGGGCACAGGGCCTGGCCGCAGGGATGGCTTGGGGTTGGCTGCATACAGGGCACTGGCCGCATGGCTGGACCACAGGCCAAGCCCTCTGGCCAACCTCCCACCACACACACGGATATAGGCTGTGCATGGTGGTGGTTGGATTAACATATGGTAATTAAATATTACTTTACCCAAAAAAACTTGAAATTCAATGGAAAAAAACAAAGGTTACAGGGACATTATAGTTAGGAAATATAATTTGAAAAACCTTAGAAATTCACTGAAAAAACTAAAGATTACAGTGGTGTTATAGTTAGGTTCAGATTTTACACACACAAACTATAGAAATTCAGCAGCTGTAGTTACAGTTATATCCAGTAACTATAACACATTCCCTAAGTTAACTATAACTCGTTCCCCTGCCATGCATCGCTAATTACTCCACAAATTACATCACTCATGACATCGTTTATGACATCTTTGATAATATCACTGCCACATTTGCTGTAAAACTATTAATGAGAAAACTGTGCACCGCGGGGGTGCAATATTTCAGGCGATTCTTTTGTCTTCAGTACAAAATGTTAATGCTCTTGTTCATTCAAACTCCGTTGTGATGATGAAGTTCATTATTGGGGATTTAACTGACAGCCTGCTGCTGTTGTTGAAAGTTTCACTTTGCATGTCAGAATTGTTTCCTGAAATGGATGAGGAAGATATTTGAGAACTCAAAGACAATGTGCCCTTATTTTAGCTTTTTAGAGCACTTACCATAATTTAATGTTAAATACAAACCAGTCATTTTGTTCACTTACTACAGTATTCTCAATTTTACAACTTTGATTCCACCAATATGGCATTTTGTCATAAATACAGAATGTCAGCGATCTAGTTGCTCATTAGAACTCTTTGAAGAAGCTACAGTTGGTCACTAGGGAGTTAACTGATAGGCTGCAGCTAGTGTTAAAAGTACATGATTTATTCTGCATGTCTGAATGTTTTCCTAACATGGGTGAGAACAGCATTTGAGAACTCATATACTATGTGTCCTTATTTTAGCTTTTCAAGAGCACTAACCACAATTTCTATCACAATATTAAAACCCTAATTTAATTCATTTCTAAAGAAAATGCCTTAGGTTTTACAGCTTTGATACGATCAAGATGATGCTGAGGTATGTCACCCTTTTTTAATAAATACAGAAGATTATCACTCTAGTTGTTCATTATGGCACCGTGGGAAGCCAATCAACTGACAGCCTGCTTCTATTTGAAGTAGATGTTTTACTCAGAATATCAGAATTTATTCTTGCATGGCTGACAAAGATAGTCTGAACTTATAGAACATGTGCTCTTATTTCAGCCACTTGAGCACCTTCCATAACCTCTATCAGAAAATCATGAAAGACATGGTTCATCAAACCCCAGAAAAGGGTCAGCATTTTCCACATGATAAAATCATTTAAGAACCAGAATTCCTAAAATGAATATAATACTACTAATGAATGATTTATATTGTGACTAAAATCGGCTATCACCCTTTATATTTTCTCCTTTATGACCCTCAAAATCTGACATTCATATAACGTATTTCAATGGGCATCATGTCCCTGAGTCCTTTAATGACTGTCACAACATGTGATCCATGTGTGGTAAGTCAAACACGTCCCTTGTACATGCCCCTCGGGGTCAGAGTGTGCTCATTCTGCACACATATATTTATCATTTTAAGGCTGCAGGCACAATTTCCCTCACTCTTGTAAAGGCTGCCACAAAATATTCTTTATTTTGTGACCAGCAATGAGGATTAACTAGCCCTCTTTAAATTAGCCAATCAGAGTATATCTGGACACCAACATGTTATACTTTTTAACCCCAGATTGCCAGTTACAACTGCTTAAAAATGACACTCACTAAGCTGAGGAGGTATGGCTTTAACATATGCATTTGCATACACATTTGTATGGTTTGTGCTTGTTTTCCATAGGATAAACAAATTTGCCAAAGCTGGCATGTAATATGAGACAGATTACAGATTTCAATGAATTTCTTGATTTTTTCAAAATAAGTGATAACACCCTACTATATATAGTATCTAGCATTCACATTAAAGCCCGCTGTGCTATGCTCTGGTAGGAAGAAGAGAATGTCAAATATATATATTTTTTATGAGCCCGCTCAAGAAACGTATATTAGAACATATCAGACCAGTGTAAAACAAGGATAAGGACTATGCTTTGGCTAAACATTGTGCGTGGCACCACAACAAAGAATGGACAATCATGTGCTAATATTGAATAGCGTGTGTATGCAAAGATGAGAGGAGTGGAGACAGAGTCTAGAAACTAAGACGCTTGGAATCACACCTTATCATTAGGCTAAGGACAAAAGCTCCTGGTGGACCTAATGCTGACGAAGAACTTTATATCCATTTGTAATTAGTACCTGCATATTAATTTCCCTTTTCTTTGTAAACACAGTTATTTGAAACAATAAAGTCACATTTTTTTAGCTGCCTTTAACAACATAGCAGAACATGGATAAACCAAAACTGTGTCTGATAGACTAAATATGGGTCTCTGAGACATGTAGGAGTGAAATGAGGGTCCCATAGCTGAATAACTAATCATCTGTTAAATAGGCAAGGTTTTTGTAGCATGAGAATTCTGGATCCTTGTGAAATAAAAATCCCCTTATAAATAATGGCAGCACAGGGTACTAAGCCAGGACCAAAACAAAACAAATCCCCCCAGTCACAATTTCGATATAGGGCACTAAGCCAGAAATTAGCTACAGAACCGAACAGGAGATTAGTGCTGTAAGAGGGACAATATGAAAGGGTAAGGGCACAGAAGACACATGGGGTCCAGTTTAACACAAATGCAAACAACAAACAAAATGAGATAGGTCAATCTCCTGTGAAACATGATATGTACACTGAGCATGAATAGATGAGACCTTGCAGACACAGCCGTGATCAGAGGTGTGTGGCATGTTAATCAGACACCCTCACTCCCATTTGTAACACATAAGATAGGAACATGCAAGGGGCTGGTGAACACAACAATGAGAGAGGTGCGGTTAATTAAACAATATGAGGTAATAATAATATGTGAACTTTGGGAGTAACTGTAAGAAAAAAGCGTGAAAATTGTAACACATCAGTAATATAAAATATTGCATTCATACATATATATGGGATGCATTTTCAGTTTTTTACTTTTACACAAATTCAGTTTATGTTCTGAAATACAGTTCACACAATGCTGCATTATCACCAACATGTCGGTGTGCGGCCAAGACGTGAATGTTTGTCTAAATAAACTGCCATAAGATACTTTAGGTACACATATATATATTTTTTTATTTTCTCCCCTTCTGGCGTCCTCCTCACGGAAATCAGTTTCAGCGGCACGCGGCTACAAGCAGCGACACAACTGTTTTTGGTGAGTCCAATCTTTATTGCTGGTTGCACATATTCAGAGCATGTTTCCTCACACAGTCCTCATTTCTCTTCAGTAAGGACCGATGCATTTGGGCGAATTGCCTTCCACTGGGTCACTTTGGGCTTGGCATTGTGTTAATTTGAATGCTTTGTCCTTCTTCAATGTTGTTGACCCTCAACCCACCACTAGAGCATTACAAGTAAATATTTCTCGCTGGCGTATTTTTTCTGCCATCTTGTTCTATTTTCTGGCATTCATCGCATGATACATAATTATATAAAAAACACCAATGATAGCTAATATATCAGTGCTACACTTGTTCATTCCTGAAACATATGTACATTTTTCTTTTTCTTTTTCTTTCTGCACCAATGTAATCCTCTATTCTGTTTTTTGTTTCTTTTTATTTTTTTATTATTTAACCTATTTTTATTGATATTGCTCTTTCTTTGTCTCTTTGTCTCTTTTTCTTCCTTCTTTTGAGACTTTTTGTATTTATTTTGTGAACATACCTCATTGTTTCTCTCTATATTATGTTTCACAGGTCTCCCTAATATTGTATATATATATATAGGTGACCCTCTCGTCTGCTTCTTTGCTTGTTTTTTTTCAAAATTTGAATAACCACATAATGGTTAAATAGAAAAATTATTAAAGTGCAATTGCATTAAAGCAGTACATTGGTTAAAGGAAACACTTTTTTAAAGAGGAAGTGCATCAAAGTGCAACATGCCTGGGGTTCTTATTACATCCCCAAAAGGAGCAGCACATGAAAGAGAGGATATTCTTATTTTTTAAAACCTTATTTAGAAACTTTTTATTTTTTATGTATATATAATATTTTCTAAAAAGAGAGAGCAGTATAGAAACATATTCTTTTACCTAATTAAAGTGCTATGTGTGAGGTAGTAAGTCTCTCCTAGTTACCATTAATTGTATATCTAATAAAGTGCTAATTGTTTCAAAGGTGTAATGTGCTTTCGTCATCAAATTTGTTTTATCTCTATTTTGATTGACAGTATTTATAACAAAGTGCTATCAGATAAGAAACAAATAATACAAAAGAATAAATAATAAAAAGTGTGAGGTGCTTTCGAAATCACATTTTCCTCCCTCTAATATTGTTATCTGTCCCTAGATGTTACTTAGGTTCGTCAAATTTCTTTCAATGTTTTCAACGGTCATAATGTCCACTGAGTTCAAGGGGAACAGTAAATTCAGTTCTCTGTATACTTCCAATGCTGCTGGTCTCATAGATGTACAAACTGTTCTGCATCCTTATTATGGCCCCAAGGTGTTTCAGTTCCAATTAACAGGATGAGTCTTGATTCTTCTTTGCATAATTCCTTTTCTCGATCTCCCCCTCTTGGGTGGGACTTGACGTGTTTTATGCCCCAATAAGAGAAGGTTGACAGTGATCGTTCATGTATATCATCAAAATGGCAGGCTACTGGGTAGGTCTTGTCCCCATTTTTTATTGCTCCTATATGCTGGAGGATCCGTAGTTTCAATTTGTTTTTAGTGCTGCTGAGTTTACTGCACCCACATTGAAGTGCATAAATCACAAATTCTGTGCTGCACGTTATTCTTTCTTTGATCGGCACCATATGACCATCCGATGTACGGTAACTCCTGTTATTCGCCCCATATTTGCATGCTTTGCATGAGTTGCACTTTACGAATCCTTCTTGATTTCTTGTTAGCCAAGATCCTGTTCCTTGCAGATTTCCTTTGTTTATATAGTGGCTTGATGTTAGAATGTCCCCCGAAGATCATACTTTCTTCGAGGTGATTTGTGGGCCCCTTTTGAAGATCTCTGTCAAATGTTCATCATTTTTCAGAACACACCAGTGTTTCGTTAGAACTTCCTTGATATTGTGTTGGGCCAAGTTGTATTCTAGGAATAGCCACTTAACAGTCTCACTATTCTCTTTTGGAGTGCCTTCCGGGTAGAGAGATTGCTTACTGGTAATTTCTTTTGCCCTATGTTCGGCATTTTCAAGCACCGTTGTTGGATATCCTCTTTTACCCTGAACATACTATACAGTACAGTCTGCCTGCCTCCTCATCGTAAAGTTCTTCTGTAGAGCAGATTCTCCTTGCTCTCAGCATTTGGCTGTACGGAATACTCCATTTTAGTACATTCGGTTGCCGCTATTCACATGTAAGATAGAGTTTGTGGCTGTTGGTTTCCTGTGTATTCTTGTGGTCAGTGTATTTTCTTTGACCTCCAATTCTACATCCAAAAAGATACATTGTTGCCGACTCGAGGTGCTTGTGAACTGCAGGTTGCAATCGTTGTTCAACTTCCTTAGGAAGAGCTCCAACTCCTTTTCATTGCCCTCCCATAAAATAAACAAGTCGTTGACGAAACTTGTTCACAATGCCAATTTTTCCATATGTGGATTATTCCGCTCCGCCCAGGCCACCTCCTTCTCCCACCACCAAATGAAAAGATTCGCATAGGAAGGGGCAAAGGAGGTTTCCATCGCTGTCCCTTGTTCTTGACGGTAAAACTTTCCATCAAACCGGAAGATGTAGTGTGTTAGGCAGTATTGTAGCATGTCCATCAACATGTGTGTATGTTCCAGCCATTCCACTAGTCTGTCCCTCTTGAAACTTGTGCATGCCAGTATTCCCTTCTCATATCGTGAAGTGTACACAACATCCTTTGTGACCATAATATATTCAGTTCTCTGTGGAATATTCTCTAATTTCTTCAAGAAATCAATACTGTCCCTTAAGTAAGAGGGGAGGCTGGTCACATACTCGTGTAGGAACAAATCAAGAAATCTTTAACTATTTCCAATAGTGAACCAATTGAGCTCACTATTGGTATATATATATATTTTATTTTATTTAGAAAGTTTTATATAGCGCGAACAAGATCCCGAGGGATATCAGAGCGCTTTACAAAGGAAGGAGGACGGACAAAAATCCAGTATTGACAACAAGTAAGAAAATAGAATAATCACATATATCCCAGACAAATAAACGCATAGTTTCCAGACAAATGAAACAAGGAGAATAGTCCAATATATAAATAACCTACTGGCAGTCGCCAGTAGGTAGGTATAGTTAGGACCTTGTTTCTTTTCAAAAAGCGTTTTTTCTGTTGTCAATATCTTTGGCTCTGTTTGACGAATCTTCGCAAAATTTTCAAAACACATGGGGCGGTGAGGTCAACTCCTGTGTTGAAAGTTTTAGGGTGATTCGTCAAGCGGGGACCAAGAAGAAGGGTCCCAAAAATGCATTTTCTCCATTTTAATTTCAATAGGAAACTTTAGACATAGCTGCAGCCTGAAATACTGATTGGAACTACACCAAATTTGGCAAGAAGACAGCTCTTCGTTCAGAAAGCACCCTTTTTGTTAAATGCTGGTAATCCGTTCAGTAGTTCCTGAGAAACTTAAACATTTCTCAGATACACAAATATGCCTGCAGAGGATCCGGAAACCATTTCTATCTCGAGCCTGTAATCTGATTGCCTGTCAACAGTTCCAACCAGGAAGTGTTGGCAGCCATCTTGAGACTCGGTTGAACCGAGTCACAAGAAAAAGGTAGAAAAAGGGTTAAAAACAAGAAAAGGGGACAGGGTAGAAACACCCTGATCCCCTAGGCCTACTCAGGAGGTCTCACATGGACCCCCAGAGACCCCAAAAACATTTAAATTTTTTAATTTTGGAAGGAGCCACGTTGGGTCCACAAATCCCGCCGAAAATGAAGCTTGGTCTCCTGCGCTTTGTTTCTTTTAAGCTCCTGGGTGGGTCAATTCTCGGGGGCAACTGGAAATAGATATGCGGGGGACCCCGCAGCCCTTGGGACAGTCACCTCCCCGGGCCATAGTAATTAAATGCCCCCCCCGCCCAGGGGACCGCCACGACCCTGGGGCTTTATTTTTTTTAAAAGGCGTGAGGAGGTTTACTGCCCCTCCATGTAGCCCCAGGGACCGACCACTAACCGGGGCTATTTTTAAAAATGAAGTATGGGGGGCTCAAGCCCCCCACACTGCCTCAGGGACCACCACCTCCCTGGTGCACCAATTAAGAAAATGCGGGGGTCCGTTGCGGACCCGCGGCCGGAGACTGCCGCGTCATTGGCTCTAATGGGAAGATGGGAGGGGGCCACGTAGCTCCCCTCCAGGAGCCCTCCATGGCCCTGGGGACCACCACCCCCAAGGGCCGGCGCCAGCAATGTCCTGGGGTGCCCACCCCGGGACATTGCAGTTTGCTATGGCATGACGGGAGCACTGCCCCTGCTGTGCCATAGAAAACACAGCTTTGCTTCATGGAAGCAAGAGCACTGAAAATTTCCTTGCTTCCATGAAGAAAAGCAGAATTTCTTTTGGGCAAAGGGAGCTGCATGTTAGCAGCTCCTTTTGTCCAAAAGCAATGTCGGCTCCCGCAGGAGGTGGGGAGCTGGCAGGGACCGCGTTGGTCTTGGGGCTCCCCCCATGGTCCCCAACAATGTGGCCATTCCCCGGGGATGGGTTACCCAGGACCAAAAGTGGCCTGGGAAGGGGGCCATGTGGCCACCCTCCATGTGGCCTATCGTACGATACCAGGAACACTGTGACCCGGGAGATCTGGATGTCGGCACGCACTTCGCATCTATCTATTTCTATCGCGTCTTCCATACTACCATTTGGGGACTCTCCTATTTTCAAATAAGAAATGGGACGGACATGACTCACGACATTAGATAGTGGGTTCACTTATGCAATATTCTGACATCCCTACGGTCACTACTCAATATTCCTTACCAGTCCTGTCCGATGCAATTTAATCGGAGGTGACCTTCCTCACAGTTTTGCTATTTTTACTCTGGTCAAAGGCCCCACTGGGTCGGAAGTATCACCGGCAGAGCGACCTCCTTTGCGTATACAGTAGCGTCCGAGCCCTGAAGATTGGCGTGAGCGATGAAACACGTGTCGGCTGGCTGCTGTTTTTCTGTCATGAAAATAAAGAACTGAGGATTACAGTTTACACAAGACTTTTTCGTCTCTCTGCCACCTTACCTTTTGTGATTTTGTACTTATCCAATGATATGACTATTATATGTACTTTCTAATGTGTGTGCATAGGGTATCTGTCCTAATTGTCCAAATAGTTGACCTGTCACTGACCCAACGCACTCAATAGGTGACCAGGATCAGAGGGCTGCGGAGCACTCTGTCAGAAGATTCGATAACCCAATCGGGGTTCTGGGAGCTGAAGTGCTGGCGAAGCACTTTGTCGGGGAAATCGATAACCCAATCAGGGTTCTGGCTGTTAGCTGCAGAGAGGGAGTAGCGCAGGTGTTGCAACTTAACTGCGGGTGCCAGTCTCAACCTTTGGTGGTCCTGTCCTGATCCAATTTGGATTTACCTGTCCTGATTCTGATCTGCACCTGCTAGCCTACTGGCGACTGCAACTTTCGAGGTTCTGTCCTTTAACTGACCTTTGGCCAGGGTTAGTTCTTCACACCATCCTAGGTAAATATAAATATACATCTATGTGGGTTTGTCATTGATTTGTTCCCTCTTTTACCCTTCCTAATCGCTACATGTTTAATTGCTGCATGTTTGCATATCATGTTCCTTCTCCTTACCCTTCCTATTGTTAAAGTTTGACATATGTTCCTTTTTACCCTTCCTTTTGTTAAATGCTTAAACATTTTGATTGTATTTCATGTTCCTTTTCCGTTACCCTCCCTATTGCTATATGATCGAAATTAGTTTAATACATCTTTTGCATAGTTACATTTTGATTCTGATCTTCATAATTGAAAGTCTTTTGGTGTTTAATCTTTGGATCATGAACATTTAAGAAACTTAGATAAAGAGTTTAAAACGTTCCCGAGTCTGTGGTTATTAAAGGCATTGGGAATAAAGACATTCAGTTGATGATTCGAATTGTTAAAAAGAGGATCCAGAAATAATAATGGATAAATAATGAGATGTGAAAACAACATCTAAGCCAAACACGAAACGATTGAATAAAACTTTATTATTCAAATATCAATTACGAGAAAAGATTCATTTTTGAAATACAATTTGTAAACAATCATAGCAGGATAATCAGCATAACCTGATGCCCTAGGAGACAGAGCTAAAAATGAAAGTTCTGCAAACCAAGATTATTCTCCAATCACTCGAGAGTAGTGAGTGATACCTAGGAGCACGGAAAAAGCACGTAACCAATAATTCAACCAACGGTGCACATCCCTGCATCATAATTGTATCATTTAACTTTCTACTCGGGGATAGTAGCACGTACATAAAGAATATGCAATTTGAGGAAATCACGCAACTAACGGACCTCAGAGCCGACACGTTTGCATTTACAGCTGATGCAAGCGCTCGAATATATTCGTTAATTCAAGCAGATACGACAGAATTTGCCACCGCAAAAAACAAAGAGTAACATGTAAGACAACTTTTATATTTAACCCGCAAACAGATCAACCAACGTCTCCACGCCAACACCATGATCAGATACCACAAAGCACAAAGAATTCCGAGAGGCCTCCGGATATCCCTCAAACCATCTCTTTGTAAAAATACCAAACAATTTACAGACAAGTGGTACGCAATATTAAACGAATGCAGCCTTGATCTTATTCTTTTAATCATAGAAGAATTATCCAAAATATTGGAGGAACTCGACATGGAAATAAATAATACTAAAGAGGAATTGAACAAACTCATTATGCCGGAAGAACTAACAAATATTCTCTCTGACATTCAAAGCCAACTAGCGAAACACACACAGGAGGTAAATGATAGAAAAATAAGGAAATACAGGAGAGACACGTTAGACTACAAGTTGGAAGAGGTATACTCATGGGCGGAGGTATATGCTAAGAGAAGGCAACAATCACGACACGGATCACAAACTGATACATCATCAACAGGAAGTGAAACGAGTGTAACCAAAAAGAGGCAAGAACCTGCTCAAGAAAATGTAGCGACTACATCATCTGATCAGTCTTTTTTAGAGAGAGGCCAGGAAGAAAGGGGAGACCCCGGAGGGGAAAAGGACAAAGAAAGAAATTTACCGCAAACAAGGAATGTGGCAGCCAAAAAAGACAAGAAGAAACAGCAGATAACTTAGTCATTAACATTTCAAAATGCCCACTTACCTCCATACAACTGGACACAATGCAAAAGGGAACATCATTTGTCCCAACAACAGATACGAATATTCTGGAATTAGACACTAGTTTGTTTAAACTAACACGCAAATTAAGACTGAGAAACTTTTTTGACAATGTGGTCACAGAGAAGAAACAACAAGACCAAGATCAACTCAAGGGATTAAAAGTGACCAGCACCTATATGGCCCCAGTAAGCCATAAGACAATAGTTCTTTTTGAGCTACTATGCAAACAAGACATACAAAACCTCAAAACTCAGAGAATTAAGAGATACAGCAACCTGACGAGAAAACAGCAGGACATAATCAGGACTATTAGCACCAATGAAGACATTATCTGTCAGAAGGCAGACAAGGGCGGCGCACTTGTTATAATGGACACATCTTACTATGAGACACAAGTGATGGAGCATTTAAACGATGAAAACCTGTACATGCAACTTGATAATGACCCCACACAAGAAATAAAAAAAACCTTGCAACAAATCATCCAGAAATCAGTAGACAATGGTACCATAGAGGAACGTACAAAAAGATACCTTATACAAGAATACCCCAAAAGTCCAACTTTTTACATGGTGCCGAAAATTCATAAGGACCAACAAAAACCACTGTGTCGACCAATAGTATCTACAAGGAACAGCTGACAAGAACCCATAGGGAAATTTGTGGATAAATATTTGCAATCCAGCGCAATGGCAGCACAATCGTATATTAAGGATACCACTGATTTTTTAACAAAGCTAGCAGAGATCAACATTGAAGATAATCCACAAATATCACTTGCAACAATAGACGTGAAATCTTTGTATACGTCGATACCCCACAATTTGGGTTTAGAGGCTGTTGAAAAAGCACTACTAGAAAGTGAATATGATTCAGAAATGCAACTATTTTTGTTGGAACTGGTACAATTCATCTTAATGCACAGCTATTTCAGCTACAAAGGAAAGTGGTTTCTCCAAAAAAGCGGAACATCCATGGGAAATCCAGCAGCGCCCACATACGCTAACATTTTCATGAAAAACTTCGAGGAACAACACATCCTACAAAAAACAACAAGGAAAAGTCATCTTCGTCTATACACTAGGTTTATAGACGATATTTTCATTGCATGGGAAGGTTCGCCTGAAACATTGATTGAACAAATCTCAACATTGAACAACATAGACGAAAGAATTCAGTTTACATGGGAAATTAGCACAGACAAAATCCATTTTTTGGATGTAGAAGTAAAAAAGACCCCGACAGGCTTTCAAACGAATCTATATCGAAAAGACACTGACAGAAACAATACCTTACAATTTAACAGCTTTCATCCTCCATCACTTAAAAAACATCTACCATTTTCTCAACTGATGAGGGTAAAAAGGATAGTCTCGGAACCAGAGCAACTAAAAATTCAATCAGAATCTATGATGGAAAGATTCAAAAATAGAGGATACCCAGACTCCATATTAGAACTAGCCAAGGGAAGAATTGCGCAAAAAAACAGAAAAGAACTATTCGCACCCCGAAGTTCTCAAGAAGATCAACGCATCACATGCGTCAGTAAGTTTTCCACCATGAGCTACCATTTCAAAAAAATCATAAAGAAACATTGGATATTACTAGCCACTGAACCGGATTTCAAAGAGCAATTTAGTCAAGAGCCGCTTTTTGCATACACGAGGTCCAAGAATATTGGCGAACTACTTAAACCAAACACCAAAAAAGGACCCCCCACCAAATATAAGGGAACAATTCCCTGTTTAAACTGTCACAATTGTGGAAACATTATGAAAGGCGAACATATACGCCACACACAAAGTGGTAATTTGGTAAGTTTGAAAGTAAACGGAACATGTGATTCCACAAACATTATTTACCTGTTAAGTTGTCCGTGTGAGAAGCAGTATGTGGGACAAACAGAAAGAAAATTAAAAGTAAGGCTCAACGAGCATAAAAGCAACATAAGAACCAAAATGACAAAATCTTCAATAGCCACACACTTTGTAGAGGCACAACACCAAATTGATGATTTGAAAGCCTGCATCTTGGAACAGGTGGACAAAGTACCAGGAAGAGACAATAGGAAAACTTTGATCAAAAGAGAGAACCATTGGATTTATTTTTTACAGACCATGAAACCCAAAGGGTTAAATGAAAGGATTGAATTTGCTTGTTATTTGTGAATAAGAAAAGAAAATATCTGACATGTTTATTGGGTGGAATATATGACATATCGATTAACGTTGTATTGAAGTGTTTAAACTACATCTGCGCCTTTAAGAGTAGATTAAGTACATAGGAAAGCATTGTCCCTTTAAATATACGAACAACACGCACGCGTTACTAACAGCACTCCCAGCATGCACAGGGTGTAGAAACGGGCCGAGAACGCCAACACGGTAAGCGCTGCTCTCCACGGAGGGCTCACCACACTATACAGAGAGCTTTACCCCTCGTTTTTAAACAGTTACGGTATTGAGATAGTAACTTTATTGCAGTAGAGGGTGAGATAATATGTAAACAATCAATGCAAGTTTGCCGGTAGTACAAAATGTTTAGCCAGACAATTGAAAGGTTTTTTCAAGAAACGTTATGGGGGAGATACGAAAACATATGCTAGCATGTCGATAAAAAAGGTTAAAAGTGTGTACATATACATTTGTTTTGAGGAGGTACAGCCGCGAGTTATGTAAGGGTGAAGTATCAGAATTAATTACATGTAACATTTATGAGGTGGCATTAAAAGATTGGAGTAATGAAATGCATTATTGTTGTGTTTTAACAGAATGATCCCTTGATAAAGGCGCAGCGCGCCGAAATGCATTGGGAATAAAGACATTCAGGTGATGATTCGAATTGTTAAAAAGAGGATCCAGAAATAATAATGGATAAATAATGAGATGTGAAAACAACATCTAAACCAAACACGAAACGATTGAATAAAACTTTATTATTCAAATATCAATTACGAGAAAAGATTCATTTTTGAAATACAATTTGTAAACAATCATAGCAGGATAATCAGCATAACCTGATGCCCTAGGAGACAGAGCTAAAAACGAAAGTTCTGCAAACCAAGATTATTCTCCAATCACTCGAGAGTAGTGAGTGATACCTAGGAGCACGGAAAAAGCACGTAACCAATAATTCAACCAACGGTGCACATCCCTGCCTCATAATTGTTATTATATGAGTGCAATGTTCATTTTCGCTGCCTATCTTCAACCTAACTCCCTGATCCAATAGGTTTACAGGTACCAGCGACAAGGGTTGGTGAGTTAATGGTACAGGACCTAGTAGGGAAAAATATCTGGTAGTAGAGCAAAGGTTACCTGATTAAGTTATAGATTATTGTATATGGGCCCAGGTGAGTATGGTAAATATTTATTCGGGTGACCTGCGCGCTCTATCAAATGCACAGCAAGACAAGTGTCAGCAGAGCTGCATGGCTTAAAGTTATGTTATTGCAAAAGAGGTTTCAAGCCATTTAGTCCTTCTTCTGTTGCTCTTTTACACACCGTTCGAAATGGCAATAACTCTGGCCCAATTCTGGAAGCTCAGTATGGGAAACAACCTTTATACTGAGGCTCAAACCACGCTGTGCTTTAATGGGCGGTCCCAACCACAGATTCGCCTTTACAATGCATTCCTTTACCACGCAAGTCGTTACAACAACTTGCCTTGAGGAAAGCGTTGTTGGATTGATGTTGGACTTTAAGTCCAACACTTCCCCTACTGTTGCACAGACTGGAGTTGGAAAAGTAAATTATACTATTCCATCTCCAGCGCTTTCCCTAAGGCCAGTCGCTGTAACGACTTGTGTGGTAACGGAATATGTTGTGAAGACGCATTTGTTGTTCAGACCGCGTTATTAAGGCAGGGGTGATTAATGCCTGGATGGTTCCAACATACAACCTCTCCGTATAGCCCTTCCTTGTATGGGCCACCATCTTGTAATGGTGATAGATACCTTGGTATTTAGCAACCCAGTTAGGAACTGGACATGAAAATACCCACCGTCCAATATTCAATTATGTGATGAAAGGGTCTTTCTTATACGGATCTTTTTTAACAATAGTAGTTGCTATGGAAAGAACAAATTTGGTTACTAGTGAAAACTTTAATTGTGAAACATGATTCCTAATTTTCTGAAAGAGTTTAGGAGTTTCTCAAGAAACAGCAGCCTTTATAACTTTTAGCTGTGAATGTTACTTTTTATCTGCAGATAGCTCTAGGCACCTGATTGCTTGAGTAATTTTTGGAGGATCAGAGAGAATGTGGGACTGAGTGGGCTAAGAATATCAGTAGGCTCGCTGGAGCTATATTGTTCTGTCACTGACGTTGATGAAGAAGTAGAGTGAGAAGCAGAGACAATCCCAAGTGTTTGCTGTGGACATCACCTCAAAAGTCCAAGTTTGCCCGAGTGCATCACCAGCTACAAAGCTGCAAAGCTCAAAGCGGATCAAAAAAGTAACAGAAGAGACAAGCACCTAAATACAGTATTGCAAAATAATAAAAAAAACACTGTCAGTACTCAACCACTATCTTACATAGATTTCTCCAGTATTAGACCATTTTGGACTCAATGATCGCTTGGCATCTTCAATGCACATCTACACTTCACTGTACATCAGCAGCTATTTCTCAAAATGAGTGTGTGTGTGTGCATGCTCTTCTTTATATTTCTTCTTTTTCTATGAAAACACGACCTAGTATCTGCAATTTTACAGCTTTTCATTGATTAGCAAACTCGTGCCCGATGATGGCATTATAAAAAACAACTTTTCTAGACTCATAGTATAGGGCGTCTATCACAACTGACGTTTAGAAGAAGTTTATGATGCCAAAAGCAGAGACAGTATCAAGTAGGATTCACCAGACTGCCCAAGGACCTCTGAGACACAAGATTGAGGGTTGGCATATTGTTGGTAGAGTTGTTCCGCTCTGCACAGGGCCAAGCAGTGACAATGGCAGTAACAAGAAGGGCTGATCTTTACCTGCTGAGGGCCTGAGTGCTTGTGCTCAGGGCTGGCTTTAGTGCTGGTGGCACCCGTTGCAACAATATTTTTGGGCACCCTCGTGCCCCGTGACCTCCTTTTACATGGATTCCCTTACTACCACCCACCAACAATGCCCCTCATCTCTCCGGAGCCTCTCTCTGACACACATTTCATTTGTTTGAAGCACTGGTTGGGGTTGGCTTTACTAATAAGAATGTATTTTTACCCAAAGAATCCTTTTTTTTAGCAACATTAGGAATAAATAATGAAAGATTGGGGGGAAACATAGTGTCCTAACCTATAGGATGTAGTCTGCATGCGGGTCTTTAATAACAGTTCATAAGTAACTTATGAACTGCTGTAGCAAAAGAATGTGACAAAAGCAGTAACCCACTGAGCGATCCACATAAAATACAGTTCTGTGATCTGCATGGCACACGTTCTTTGCAACAGCCATATTAACCCTCGGTGCTACTTTATGGTGAGTCAAACTGCCACTAGACAAAACTTCAAGCTTTCAGGCGAATTAATCAATAGAGTTATCTTGACATTTTTACTGCAGTCTGAAAACTGCTGGATACACAAGGAACTCTGCAGCAGGTGCTTTTAAACCTATACGTTCTTTCTAAACACAGCGCCTCCCGAACTCTGCCACAGGTGCAGATGCAACAGTCACTGAGCTAAAGCTGGCCCTGCTTGTGTTTTGGAACATCAGTAGGTTGACCCTTAAAAGACAACAACAGCTGCAAATTATTAAAAATAGTACATGATATCTCGGGATTGGTGACTGGAATGAGACAAAAATAGGTTTAGGGCAATGAATAGTGCTGGAAGGGCTTAGAAACTGTGGAGAAAAGGACTGTGCAGATTGATAGCACACAAACACTATACCGAACTACTGACCTTTGGAGTCCCTGACAATAGATCGAGGTTACTGCTGCACTTCCAGGGTAGTGCACCCAGGACTAGCATTTAAGACCAAAACAACACGGAGAAGACCACTGCCAAGGTGCTTTCTGACTAGTTACAGATTGCAACAACTCTTGCCTTTCCCTACATTTTTGTTTTTTCTCTGTTTCCCTTATTTGTGTACGGCTATCTGCTTCTTCCTGCATCGTACTGTCGTAAGGCACCTTTGGCTTCTAATTACCACTTTGCCTTTTTAGTTTCTGAGTGACGTCCTTGGGTCCCTGACTTATATATACCCAGGTTTGTCCAGTGCTCAGCGACTTCTACTGATAATAAGTTAAGTCTGATTTGACTTTCCATAATACTATTCTCTCTCCTGATAATATTTTGTATTCATATTTGTAGAGGGAGATTAAGAGTATCTACCATACGGTTGCAGGAAAGCTCACAGTCGTTGTTATCTCTTGTTTTAAAAATGTTATTTTGTGGTTTTATCAGTTTTTCTCCATGGTAGTCAGTGCCATTGTGCATGTTTTCATTATGTAGTTTTATATAGAAGCCCTATTCTGATATCTACTGGGCATTGTTGGTAACTAGTAGGCAGCCGACACGTGTTTTGCCCCCTACATGGCCAGATAGCCTGGAGCCTTTTCAAGACTCATTAAATGTGCAACCGAATTAACTTTGAGCAGGGATTCAACCCACAACAGAAATCCACTTATCAATCAATCATTCAATCAATCGAACTGTTCTTATGTAGCGCAGCTTACCACCTGTGAGGGTATCCAGATGCTGGGCTGTGGGTCTCAGTCGAAGAGCAAGGTTTGCCAGTGGTGGCTTCATGTAGTGCATTGCCATAGTCCAGCTGGCTGATGAGGAGGGCCTGTGTTACTGTATTCCTGGTGCCTGTGGGGCCATTTGAAAATTCTGCGGAGACTGTGAAAGCAGGCTGAGGAGACAGCGTTGACCTGTCATTTCATGGAGAGTTCACTGTCCAGGATGATGCCAAGGTTGCGGGTGTGATCTTTCGAAATGGTGGTGGGTCCAAGATCTGATGACCACAAGGACTAGTTCCAGAAGAAGGTGTGGCTGACGAAAATCAGTACTTTGGCTTTGTTTGTGTTGAGTTTCAGGTAGCTGTCTTTTATCCAGGCTGAGATGCTCTTCATGCAGTGGTGAAAATTGGTTTTTGTTACAGTGGGGTCTGCTGAGAGTGAGAGGAAGAGCTGAGAGCGTCATCTTTGATTCCGAGCTGGTGCAGTCGGTTGATGAGTGTGTGGTGGGAGACGGTGTCAGAGGCAGCGGAGAGGTCAAGAAGGGTCAGGGCTGACTTATTAGAATATATGATAACTTTCCAGTGAAAATCGCCCATGCATAGGATAGCCCGAGCAGGCAGGGGGATCTGGATAAAAGGACAGGACACACTTTGGACTGTTTTGACCCAATTACCCTAGAGGATGTCTTAAAAACACTGGCCTCAGCTAAATCGGGTTCACCAACCGATCTCTGTCCACCTAAGATTATGGCTCTTCTAGCCACCAGTTTTGCTCCAGCCATTCTCCAACTATACAATTCATCCATATCATCCGGGGTGATTCCTAGTACTTGGAAGGAAGCTTTTGTGCGTCCTATCCTGAAGAAACCCACGGCAGATCCACGAGAACTTGGCAATTACCGCCCGATCTCCCTCCTACCTTTACTGGCTAAGGTGTTGGAGAGTATGATTAATAAGCAACTGAGTCAATATCTGGAGCAAAACTAAATTTTAGACCCCTCACAATCAGCATTCTGACAGGGTTCCAGCACAGAAACCGCCATTTTAGCAGTCACTGACTCGCTTAGATTAGAAACTGATAAAGGTGGATCGGCAATACTGCTGCTACTAGATCTCGCCACAGCATTTGACACTATCTCTCATAAAATGCTAGCGGAGAGACTGGCCTCTTGTGGAATCCAGAGAACAGCCCTAAAATGGTTACAAAACTTTATGTCCAGCAGAACACAAACAGTCATGCATGGTTCTCATCTTTCTAACCCAATTAGCTTAGACAGAGGTGTCCCTCAGGGCTCCTGCCTAAGCCCAACCTTATTTAACATTTATATGTCTCCTCTGGCAGGGATTGCAGAACAACAGGGCTTCAAGATCATCTCTTATGCAGATGATACTCAGCTCATGTTCCCGATCGGCACTGATACAGTAGCTAAGAAAGCACGGTTTGCCAAAGGTATGCTTGTAATCTCCAACTGGATGACGCAAAATTGTCTCCAGTTGAATCCTGGCAAGACCGAGATTACGCTAATGGGCAAAGCCACAGCTACCTGGTCGGATGACTGGTGGCCTGACCCATTGGGAGCAGCCCCAGTCCCGACCCAATGTGTTAAAAACCTAGGGCTAAAACTAGATCAGCCTTTATCTATCAAAGACCACATTGCCGCAACAATCAGCTCATGCTACTACAGCCTGCGTCTGCTGCGCAAAATCCTCCCCTTTATGCCGACAACCCATCGAAAAACCTTGGTCCAGGCTATGGTCATCAGCCGACTGGATTATGGCAATGCTTTGTTGGCATGGGTTGGAGAGACCCTGCTGAACAAACTGCAGGTGATTAAAAATACTGCAGCTAGAATGGTATTGAATCGCCCAGCGGGCCCCACATCGGTTCTTTTACTGCGCGAACTCCACTGGCTACCAGTGAGGAAAAGATCATATTTTAAGATCTGTTGCTCACTTATACAGCACTTAAAGGAAGAGGCCCCAAATACCTCCAAAAGAGACTCACCAAATATGTACCTCACAGAAACCTTAGGTCGGGGGCGCTAGATCTCCTACAAATACCACGCATAAGGCTGTGTCGCTCTGGAGGACAATCTTTCTCGTACCTAGCTCCAAGGTGCTGTAACGAGTTACCAGATTTCCTTCGCAAAATGGACATCTACAGCACATTTAAGAAACAGCTCAAAGCCTTCCTATTCTAGTTTCATTTGCTCCCCCTTTCAGTTTCAGGAATATTGCTAGTCAGCGCCGAGATGCCCCCGGGCGAGTCAAGCGCTATACAAAAATAATTAACATAACATAACTTCCCTCTGTTGGGTGAGGATATCGTCTGTCACGGTGATCAGGTCTGTCTCGGTGCTGTGGTTGGCTCTGAATGCTGATTAGGAGGGGTCTGGAAGGTTGTTTCTCTCCAGGTGTCCGTTGAGTTGGAAGTTGATGGCCTTCTCCAGGACTTTGACAGGAAACGGGAGCAGCGAGATGGGGTGATAGTTCTGGAGATCATTGGGGTCTGTGGAGTATTTCTTGAGGAGGGGTCAGATCTCTACATGTTTCCAGGCATAAGGGAAGGTGGTTGTGGTGATATAGGTTTTGAGAATGGTGGTGAGTTGGTGGCTGATCTTGTCACTTCCGAGGTTGTAGATTAGATGGGGGCGTGGGTCGGTGGGTGCTTCTGAGTGGATGGAGTACATTAAGACCTTGGTGTTTGCTGTGCTGATTTGTTCACAGCCGGCAGTCATCTTTACCGCAGTCAGCAGCCTTCTTTGCAGAAGTGGGGATGATGAGGATGTCGGTGGCTTGGGGATCAAAGTTTCTGTATAGTGTAGCTATTTTGTGGTGGTAGTGGTCTGCAAGAGCATTGAAGAGGTGCTGTGAGTAAAGGATGGAGTTTTCTGTGGCTGGACGATGGCAAAGAGTTCCTTAGTCTGGTTGGTGCTAGTTTCAATACGGTATGTCAGGACTTTCTTTTTAGCTGCTTTGACTAGGTGGAGGTAGTTGTTGAGGGCAGACTTTGAGGTGGCTCGTTCACTGTCATATCTGCTAGAGCGTCAATTTCTTTCCAGTTTTTTGCATCTGCGTTTTGCCGTGCAGAGTTCTGAAGTGTACCAGCTGGCTCATGTGGAGGGTCCATGCGTTCCGGCGGGCTTGGTGGGAGTGACTCGTCAGCGGTGCAGGTGATCCAGGTGTTGAAGTTCTCTTCTGCCTGGTTCAGGTTAGTGGAGGTGTCGGGCTGGGAGAGGCTGAGGGCTTTGGTCAATTGGTGTTGAATGACATTGGTCCAGCTAAGGAAGGGGGTGTTGTGTTGGTCGGGGTGGATCAGGGGGATCCAGTGATGGTAAATTGTATGATGGAATGGTCAGACCAGGTGAGTTCCGTGGTGTGGCTGTATCTGATTCTGTTGCTGGACGTGAAGATGAGGTCCATCATGTGACTAGCTCAGTGCTTGGGGATTGAGACCAAGTGTGTGAGGCCGACGTAGTCCATGCATTCCAGGAGGTCGGTGGAGTTGGGCTCTGTGTGGTCATTAAGGCGAAAGTTGAGGTCTCCCAGGAAGACAAAGTATGTGGGTTCAATGGCGAGCAAGGAGATGAATTCTGTGATGGTGTCTCTGAGGCCGATTTGTGGTCCTGGGGGTTTGTATGCAAGGGTGCCTCTCATGGTAGTTTTGTTGTCGGTATGGAGCTGGAAATTCAGGTATTTCATGAATGGCGTATTTTTTTCTTCAGTGGCCGTACAGATGATTGCTTCCTTGTATACGATGGCGATGCCACCTCTGTGTCTCTTGGTATGGTCACGGTGTTACATCGTGTAGCCACTGGATGTTGCTGTGGTGATGTCCGGGGCTGACGAGGGGGTGAGCCAGGTCACTGTGATGAAGGTCATGTCGGAAGCAAGGGTGGAAATGCTGTCCCAGACTTTGGTGGCGTGTATGCACAGAGATCTGGCATTGATCAGGAGGCATTTCAATTGAACTGGTGAGATCTCGGCCGACGTGGACGGCATACTGGGAGATCCTAAGAGGGCAGTCGGTCCTGGGGTGGAGGTGAAGTGGCAGCAGAGACAGCTGAAAGTACCCGCTATGGAATTTAGAGGTGCGAGGCAGCAGTTGTTGTTGCTCCAGGGGTCTAGAGTTCAGAGATCTGTGGCAGAACATCTGTTGGTGTCAGGAGTGCCAGCGTTCCTGGCGCTGGGCATGGTCCAGGTGTAGATATCTGCAGATGGGCTGGCCTTTGGCTGCAGCCACCATTAAGTAGGTCCTGGGAGGTGGGCGGCTTGGAGCCAGAGGCAAAAAAACAGGGAAAAAACTGTGAGTGGGAGAACAGCAGGAAATGGCAAAGTGAGGGAACCTAGGGGAACTGGAACCTCGAGGAATAGTGGTGCTGGGGCCTGAAAGGGCTTCACTTACTGCAGAGCAGCCTGGCAGGGGCAGTCTGGCAAGGGCAGGTGATGGTGCAGCCTGCCTCTTGGCAGCAGTCTGGAGGAGAGAGGAAGGTGACTGTTGGCAAGGGGAGCTGGAATGGACCTGCTCTATGAGGCCGTGCTGAGGCCTCCCTTAAGTAGGAACTGTAAGGACCTTTATAACATGGACTTTTTGAGTACCAAGAAAAAGTATTTGTAAGAACAAAAGCCAATGTACGCAGGTTCACTCAGAATTTTTTTTACCAATACCATTTAAAGACTATCAAAACATCTTTGGAAAAAAAGGCACAGACACCCTTCTTCTGCATCAGTAATTTGATGTTATCATTGATCTGGATCCATGGCAATCCATAATCATGGCAGAATAAATCCAATATTCATAAGGGAGGATGAAGCTTTACAACAGTATTTGAAGGTGAATCCTGAGTGTTAGACCTGACACCTTTTGGCGTGATTCTTCCCCCATATTTTGCCTCTGACTCATGTGTTTTGATGCTGTGCTGGATTTCGTTTTTGCTGATTTAGATGCGTTGGACACTCTGCCACTGCTGATCAGTGTCAGAGTGTAAGTGCTCCTTCTGTAAATTGTGATATTGATTGAGTATACCTAATTGGCATATTTGTATCACCACGAAGTCCCTAGTAGAGGGCACTGTGTGTGCCAGGGCTGGTGATGACAAATGTTACTAGTGGGCCTGCAGCGCAGATTGCGCCACCCACATGAGTAGCTTTAAAAGGGCGACTCAGGCCTGCCAGCGCAGGGCCTGTGTGCAGTCAGTGACTGCCATGTCAGCCTGGCCAGTGTCCCCACTGGCTAGGCCTAACCCTTCCCTGTCTGTGCACATCAGTCACCCCTATGGAAGGCTCCAGGTACCCCCCTGGGCAGGGTGCAGTGTATGGATAAGGTAGAGCATGTGCGAGTGCAGGTAATATGCTCTGGTAGTGGGCTGCAGCCATTTTGTGTGCTCACTGCTGTAAGGCTATCTTGCTCCATAGAGTAACATGGAGGGGGCTGGGCCCATGTGATACCAGCCTATCTTCCCCTAGGAACAAGATGGGACATAAGTGAAAGATATCCCTGGACTCAGAATTTAATGACACATCTTTTAGTGAAGGGTGTTTTTAAATCCTGTGTTGGAGAATAGCACTTTTAGAAAGTGGCTGTTCTCTTGTCTAAACCTTTCTGTGTGCCTGGGTTTGTGGAATGCCTGCCTGGTCTGGATGTGACAGGGAGGGGCTGCAGAGCCCCAGAGGAGAGGGTCGGAGCCATCCCGGGGATGAAAGGGCACATCTGCCTGCCTGGGAGGAGGGAGGAAGGAATGCCTGATAAGTGCTGAGCTGTGCCTGCCTACCTCCCCCACGTTAGCTCTCTCCTGGTGGTCAACTGACCCCCCTGGCCCTGAAGCTGACAGGAAGAAGAAAACCAGAGACACCTCAGTGCTCCGCAACCCCCAGAACTGGTTTAGACTGGACCAAGGGCCGCCATGCACAAAGACTTCAAAGATATTGAGGGGTATAAGGGAAGGACCCCTGACTACAGAAGATTAGATTCTGAAATTCTGCAACCAAGAAGGAACCTCTGCTGGAAGGAGGACAGCTAGGGAACTAAAGGAAGACTGCCTTGCTGTGTGCTCTAAGGGCTGACCTGTTCTACTGTCTACCTGGAAGCTGAGGAGAAGAAAAGGGGCTTTGCTGTGTGCTGTGACCCTGCCTACTTGAAACTGCCAAGACTCTGCTGTGTGCTGTGTCTGCAACTGAATCTCCAAGGGCCTGAGAAGAGCTGGCCTCCTGTTGGGAACCCAGGACTAAAGGTTCCTGAAGCTATCCCAGAAAACGGCTGGAAAATCGTGCTGTTGGGACCCGAGACGCGTGGTGCTGAACTGCGGAGCATGAGGAAGGGATCGGTGTGCTCATCGGCACATTAACCGTGAGGGTTGGAGGCTTGTGGAGCCTCCCCTCGTGAAATCTGCTCCCAGGTGGTGGCAAGGTCGAGAGGGGGGTCTAGTCGAGACCAGCGCCCTTGAAAACCCTTTGCTGCCAAATCACCACCGCGGCCCGGGGCCAGGAAACCCCCCCGCGACTTGCTCCGAGGTCCAGGAGCTGCTGCGGCGAAGAACGAAGCCGCCGCGACCCCATTGGCTGAGGGAGCCGAGCCCCCTCACTAACGCTGCGACGGGATTGGCCCGCGCGGCGCAGCGTCATCAGCTGTGGTGTGCCGTGATTGGCGGAGCCGGCGGAGCGTCATCGGCGAGGCCGCGCTGCCATTGGTTGGCGGCCTCGCGCTCAGAGGGGCTCGACTAGAGGGCCGCGACAGGATAGGCTGCCTCCGCTGAAGCTGCGGGAGGCGCCGAAGAATTGCCGTAATCACCGCCGGGACCGGGGAAGAGATCTGACCCCGCCGAGGGACTTGGAAGCGTCCCGCACCCCTGGCCAGCCGTCCCCCCAACAGGTGAGCCTCACCGCCTCCCCCGCCGCTCGTTGGATTGTCGAGAGCGGGCGGGAGAGGAAAGGGGACCGGCCGGGGCGGGGAGGCGTGCAATCTGCACGGCTGGTGCGCCTTGGTGCGCCTGAATCCCAGGAAGACGCGAGGCTGCCCCGGGGACGAGAAAGAGTCCCTGGACCTCGCGAGGGAGTGGATGAACAGCGCTTGAAGCCCATAGCGATAAGTACATGTGGGCCTTGTGTTTACTGCTCGTCTTGAGAGCGGTGGGAATATAAATCAGTGGCCATATTCTTTTACCTTCTGATTTAAGAGACTAGAGACTATTGTTGTTTGGACCCTGAGACCATTGTTTTGAATGACCAGAACTGCCTATTTACAAGTACCATCCTAGGAATTAAGTGCAACCTTTAAGCTAAAATGCTATGTTTTCTAAAGAAGTGATTATCATGCAACTGCTTCATTTACATGCTGAAACTAGATAAAGTTATATTTTATATATACTACCTGTGTGGTCTCAGTTTGTGGTGGATTGGGAATTACTGTTGAGTTAAGTGCAAATGTTATCCACATTGCCTCCGAGTTTAGCCTAGACTGCTCGCGCCATGCTACCTAGAGGGTGAGCAGGGGTTATCTCAGAGGGTTATTCCGTCGCCCTGACCGGAACTAGGGGTCCCTACTTGGGCCAAGGTACTTACCTTTGCCAACCAGAGACTCCCGGTTCTAACATTGGTGGCTCGCGGTGCGGATTTTGAACTAAGGATTGCACTTGACCGGCAGTGATTTCTTGTACATCACTAGTCTAGTTTAGCAGAACAGGTTGCGCAAGATTTTTTCTTTTTGGTGAAACCTTTTAGTTGAAAAAGGGTAGGAGGTACCATGTCTCAGAACGCGCAAAGCATGAATGTAGAAGTGGAAGTGGAATTTGAAATTCAGGAGTTGCTCACCTATAACAAGGAGCAACTGAGGAAATTCTGCAGACAGCTTGAATGCCCAGTAAGGGGCGGCGCAAACAAGGAAGAGCTACGGACAGCTCTGAGGGCCTGGTGGGAGGCCAAACATGGTGAACTAGAAGCTACTATTGAAGAGGGTGGCGCACAGGAGATTGTTTTTCTGCCTAGTGATTTGCCAGTGGCGAAGCCAGCGTCTAGGGCTGGCAGCACCCACTCCAGTAGGATTATTTCTCCAGAGGAGGTGGAGGAGAATCAGAGAGCTAGGGCCCATGAGATTGAGCTTTTGAAGCTCAAAGCGGAAGCCGACGAGAAGAGACTGCGCCTAGAAGTTGAGAAAGAGGCGCAGGAGAGAGCGGCACAGGAGAGAAGGCATGATCTCGCTTTGGAGGAGAAGAAGCTCCAATTGGCTCATGAGAGGAGCATGAAGGAATTGGATTTCAAATATAAAGAGAGGGGGTCCAGTTCTAATGGTGGCAGCGCACAACCAGTACAGGCGGGTAAGGTATACATACCAAAGGATCTGGTACAGAATTATCAGAGGGGTGAGGATATTTATGCGTGGTTCAGAGCGTATGAACTTGCCTTGAAGATGAATGAGGTGCCTGAAAAGAATTGGGGAGCAGGATTGTGGAAGCATTTTGAGGCCTCAGGGAGGGATGTATTGGCACCCTTAGACGCAAAGAATGCTTTAGCCTACTCCGCCATGAAGGAGGCTTTGTGCCTCAGGTATGGGCTCACTGCTGAACAGTACCGCCAGAAGTTTAGGAACTTCAAGAAGCTTGATTCAAGTACTTGGTTGGAGTGTGTGAGTATGTACACGCGTGCACTGGAAGGTTGGATGAAGGGCAGCAAAGTTACTGATTATGTGGGGTTGTGTCACTTGATTAGTAGAGAGCACTTAAGTAGTTTGTGTGTCCCAGAGCTGCGCCAGCATCTTTTGGATAGTAAGTTAACTGATCCCAGTGAGCTTGCTAAAGAGGCGGACCGGTGGACTAGCACCAGGGTCCACAAGGGGGTGGTAAGTACCCCAGCCAAAGGTGGACAGGGTCCCCAGCAGAAGAGTGGGGGGGACACGGGTAATCAAAAGGAGTCTTCTAAAGGGCCCCAAAGTAGTTCCCAAGAGAAGGTGTCTCAACCCCCCAAGTCTAAGAAGTCCTGGCCCCATAAGGGCCCGCAGGACAAGAAGACCCTCACTTGCTATGCATGTAGGGAGGTGGGGCACATTGCTCCAAACTGTCCAAAGAAGAAATCTGCACCCACTGGTGCTCCAGCTCCAGCTCCGGCGATAGCCAGTGTAGCTTTGGGAGGGGATTTGATTTCTAGTGGGGAGGAGGGGTTAGCATTGATGACCCTTGTCTCTCTAGGAGACCAAGAGATGGCCCAGGAAACCTTGCTGCCCCAAAACACTAAGAAATACGGGCAGAAGGTGACCATCAATGGACAGGTGGTGGAGGCTCTGAGAGACACAGGGGCCAGCGTGACATCTGTTAGGTGTCAGTGGGTGTCTGAAGAGCAAATTGTTCCCCAGGTACTCCGGCCTGTGGTGGCAGCTGACAGTTCAGTGCGCTACTGCAGGCTGGCGAAAGTTCCATTTGAATGGGGAGGAGTCTCCGGTATTTTGGAGATTGTTGTAAGTGATGCCTTGCCTGTAGATTGTCTATTAGGTAATGACCTGGAGAGCTCCCCATGGAAGGAGGTGGAGCACAGGACTCACTTGGAGATGTTGGGTTTGCCTGCGTGGATCTGTGTGTCCACCCGTGCAATGACAGCAAGAGAGGGCGGTCTAACAGAGCTGGAGCCTGGAACAATGGCCCAGGGACCTGCCAAGAGAGGACGGGGTAGAGGGCGCGGGAAACCGGCCCCCACTGTTCCCACGGTCCAGGAGGAGGCAGACCCGAAAGGGGATGCCCTGGAACCTACAGGGGAGCAGGTGGCCGAACTAGGGGAATTGCCTGAGCTGTCCAGTGGCAGCAAGAGGGTGGTCCCTCCAGGGAGGAATTCTGCCAGGCTCAGAAGGAGTGCCCTTCTCTCATTGGTGTGCGGCAGCAGGCTGCAGACCAGGCCGCCGGCCTGGGGTCCAAGGAGCATTTGATCTATTGGGAGGATGACTTACTTTATAGTGAGCCTAAGTTCGCTGAGCCCGGCGCAGCCCGTGTGCTGGTGGTACCGGAGCGCTTCAGGAACTTCCTACTGGGTCTGGCTCATGACGTGCCTCTCGCAGGACATCTGGGGCAAGACAAGACCTATCACAGGCTTGTCACCCATTTCTACTGGCCCCAGATGAAGACGCACGTCTCTGCCTTTTGTAAGTCTTGCCAGACTTGTCAGGCCAGTGGCAAGAGTGGAGGGAGGCGCGTGGCCCCCCTCCAACCCTTTCCCGTGGTGAGCACCCCTTTTGAGCGGGTGGGCATTGACATCGTGGGGCCCCTGGATCCCAAGACAGCCCTAGGCAACAGGTTTATCCTGGTCTTGGTGGACCATGCCACTCGGTACCCGGAAGCCCTTCCGCTCAGGACAGTCTCCGCCCCAGTGGTGGGCCGTGCCCTGATGGGGATCTTTTCCCGGGTGGGATTTCAGAAGGAGGTCGTTTCGGCCAACGGGACAAACTTCATTTCTAAATATATGAAGTCCCTGTGGAGTGAGTGTGGGGTGACATACAAATTCACCACTCCTTACCACCCTCAAGGAAATGGTTTGGTTGAGAGATTCAACCGCACATTGAAGGGCATGATCATGGGCCTGGAGGAGCCCATGAGGCGGAAATGGGATGTCTTGTTGCCATGCCTGTTGTTTGCCTACAGGGAGGTGCCTCAGAAATCCTTAGGGTTCAGTCCCTTTGAGTTGCTGTATGGCCACCCTGTCAGAGGGCCTCTGGCGCTGGTGAAAGAGGGGTGGGAGAAATCCCGTGGGAAAACCCCTCAGGATGTGTTCAGCTATGTGCTGGCCATCCGCAACCAGACCAAGCGCTTCAGGAAGCTCGCTCAAGAGAACCTGGAGGCTAGCCAGGAGGAAATGAAGAGGTGGTATGACCAGAACACTTCTCTGGTTGAGTTCCAACCTGGTCAGAAGGTGTGGGTGATGGCGCCAGTGGAGCCTTGTGCGCTCCGTGACAAGTGGTCTGGCCCATATGAGGTGGTGGAGCGCAAGAGCGAGGTTACCTATTTGGTTAACCTGAAGACTCCCAGGCAGCCCCTGAGAGTGCTACATGTGAACCGCCTCAAACCCCACTTTGAAAGAACTGAAGTGACTATGCTCATGGCTACAGATGTTGGAGGGGAGGAGGATAGTGATCCTCTCCCTGACCTCCTGGCAGTCAAGGAGCAAGATGGGTCAGTGGATGGTGTGGTCCTCTCCCCCACCCTGACCCCAGAACAGCAGGAGGACTGTCGCCAAGTCTTGGGTCAGTTCGCCCCACTGTTCTCCCTGACCCCAGGTGTCACCAAGTGGTGCGTCCACGACGTGGACACTGGAGACAGCATGCCTGTGAAACAGAAGTTTTACAGGGTGGCTGACAAGGTCAGAGCTAGCATCAAGGAAGAAGTTTCCAAGATGTTGGCGCTTGGGGTTATTGAGCCCTCCAGCAGCCCCTGGGCTAGCCCAGTGGTCTTAGTGCCTAAGAAAGCTGCTACCCCCGGTGGCACCCCAGAACTTCGGTTCTGCGTGGACTACCGTGGGCTCAATGCGGTCACCAAGACTGACGCGCACCCCATCCCCAGAGCTGATGAGCTGGTGGATCGGTTGGGAGCTGCCCAGTACCTGAGTACTTTTGATTTGACTTCAGGGTACTGGCAGATTGCCTTAACTGAAGGGGCAAAGGAGAGGTCAGCATTTTCAACGCCAGAAGGACACTTCCAGTTTCGTGTCATGCCCTTTGGGTTGAAAAATGCTCCCGCCACATTTCAGAGATTGGTCAACCAGGTACTGGCAGGGCTGGAGCAATTCAGCGCAGCCTACCTGGATGACATTGCTGTGTTCAGCTCCACTTGGGAGGAACACCTGCAACACCTCACTGAAGTGTTGAAGGCTCTGCAGAAGGCAGGCCTCACTATCAAGGCCAGTAAATGCCAGATAGGGCAGGGATCTGTGGTGTACTTCGGACACCAGGTGGGGAGCGGCAAGGTGGCGCCCCTACAGGCAAAAATTGATACCATTCTGGCTTGGGAACCCCCCAAGACCCAGACTGAGGTGAGAGCCTTTCTAGGTCTCACCGGGTATTACAGACGGTTTGTCAAAGGCTATGGCACCATTGTGGCCCCTTTGACAGAGCTGACATCTAGGAATCAGCCCAGGAAAGTGAATTGGACTGAGGCCTGTCAAACTGCTTTTGACACCCTCAAAACTGCCATGTGCACAGCACCGGTGCTTAAGGCACCTGACTTGTCCAGTGAGTTCATTGTGCAAACTGACGCTTCAGAGCAAGGCGTGGGAGCAGTACTCTCACAGATCAATGATGAGGGAGGAGACCAACCTGTGGCTTTCATTAGCCGGAGGCTAATCCCCAGGGAACAAAAATGGAGTGCCATTGAAAGAGAAGCTTTCGCTGTGGTCTGGGCTCTGAAGAAGCTGAGGCCCTACCTGTTTGGGACTCACTTCCGGGTTCAGACCGACCACAGGCCCCTCAGATGGTTAATGCAGATGAGGGGTGAGAATCCAAAATTGTTGAGGTGGTCCATTTCCCTACAGGGGATGGATTTTACGGTGGAGCACCGCCCTGGTACAGAACACGCCAATGCTGACGGTCTGTCCAGATTCTTCCGCCTTAGTGATGAGGACTCCCAAGAGGTTGGGTAGTTCTCCCCACTTTCAGCTGGAGGGGACACGTGTTAGACCTGACACCTTTTGGCGTGATTCTTCCCCCATATTTTGCCTCTGACTCATGTGTTTTGATGCTGTGCTGGATTTCGTTTTTGCTGATTTAGATGCGTTGGACACTCTGCCACTGCTGATCAGTGTCAGAGTGTAAGTGCTCCTTCTGTAAATTGTGATATTGATTGAGTATACCTAATTGGCATATTTGTATCACCACGAAGTCCCTAGTAGAGGGCACTGTGTGTGCCAGGGCTGGTGATGACAAATGTTACTAGTGGGCCTGCAGCGCAGATTGCGCCACCCACATGAGTAGCTTTAAAAGGGCGACTCACGCCTGCCAGCGCAGGGCCTGTGTGCAGTCAGTGACTGCCATGTCAGCCTGGCCAGTGTCCCCACTGGCTAGGCCTAACCCTTCCCTGTCTGTGCACATCAGTCACCCCTATGGAAGGCTCCAGGTACCCCCCTGGGCAGGGTGCAGTGTATGGATAAGGTAGAGCATGTGCGAGTGCAGGTAATATGCTCTGGTAGTGGGCTGCAGCCATTTTGTGTGCTCACTGCTGTAAGGCTATCTTGCTCCATAGAGTAACATGGAGGGGGCTGGGCCCATGTGATACCAGCCTATCTTCCCCTAGGAACAAGATGGGACATAAGTGAAAGATATCCCTGGACTCAGAATTTAATGACACATCTTTTAGTGAAGGGTGTTTTTAAATCCTGTGTTGGAGAATAGCACTTTTAGAAAGTGGCTGTTCTCTTGTCTAAACCTTTCTGTGTGCCTGGGTTTGTGGAATGCCTGCCTGGTCTGGATGTGACAGGGAGGGGCTGCAGAGCCCCAGAGGAGAGGGTCGGAGCCATCCCGGGGATGAAAGGGCACATCTGCCTGCCTGGGAGGAGGGAGGAAGGAATGCCTGATAAGTGCTGAGCTGTGCCTGCCTACCTCCCCCACGTTAGCTCTCTCCTGGTGGTCAACTGACCCCCCTGGCCCTGAAGCTGACAGGAAGAAGAAAACCAGAGACACCTCAGTGCTCCGCAACCCCCAGAACTGGTTTAGACTGGACCAAGGGCCGCCATGCACAAAGACTTCAAAGATATTGAGCGGTATAAGGGAAGGACCCCTGACTACAGAAGATTAGATTCTGAAATTCTGCAACCAAGAAGGAACCTCTGCTGGAAGGAGGACAGCTAGGGAACTAAAGGAAGACTGCCTTGCTGTGTGCTCTAAGGGCTGACCTGTTCTACTGTCTACCTGGAAGCTGAGGAGAAGAAAAGGGGCTTTGCTGTGTGCTGTGACCCTGCCTACTTGAAACTGCCAAGACTCTGCTGTGTGCTGTGTCTGCAACTGAATCTCCAAGGGCCTGAGAAGAGCTGGCCTCCTGTTGGCAACCCAGGACTAAAGGTTCCTAAAGCTATCCCAGAAAACGGCTGGAAAATCGTGCTGTTGGGACCCGAGACGCGTGGTGCTGAACTGCGGAGCATGAGGAAGGGATCGGTGTGCTCATCGGCACATTAACCGTGAGGGTTGGAGGCTTGTGGAGCCTCCCCTCGTGAAATCTGCTCCCAGGTGGTGGCAAGGTCGAGAGGGGGGTCTAGTCGAGACCAGCGCCCTTGAAAACCCTTTGCTGCCAAATCACCACCGCGGCCCGGGGCCAGGAAACCCCCCCGCGACTTGCTCCGAGGTCCAGGAGCTGCCGCGGCGAAGAACGAACCCGCCGCGACCCCATTGGCTGAGGGAGCCGAGCCCCCTCACTAACGCTGCGACGGGATTGGCCCGCGCGGCGCAGCGTCATCAGCTGTGGTGTGCCGTGATTGGCGGAGCCGGCGGAGCGTCATCGGCGAGGCCGCGCTGCCATTGGTTGGCGGCCTCGCGCTCAGAGGGGCTCGACTAGAGGGCCGCGACAGGATAGGCTGCCTCCGCTGAAGCTGCGGGAGGCGCCGAAGAATTGCCGTAATCACCGCCGGGACCGGGGAAGAGATCTGACCCCGCCGAGGGACTTGGAAGCGTCCCGCACCCCTGGCCAGCCGTCCCCCCAACAGGTGAGCCTCACCGCCTCCCCCGCCGCTCGTTGGATTGTCGAGAGCGGGCGGGAGAGGAAAGGGGACCGGCCGGGGCGGGGACGCGTGCAATCTGCACGGCTGGTGTGCCTTGGTGCGCCTGAATCCCAGGAAGACGCGAGGCTGCCCCGGGGACGAGAAAGAGTCCCTGGGCCTCGCGAGGGAGTGGATGAACAGCGCTTGAAGCCCATAGCGATAAGTACATGTGGGCCTTGTGTTTACTGCTCGTCTTGAGAGCGGTGGGAATATAAATCAGTGGCCATATTCTTTTACCTTCTGATTTAAGAGACTAGAGACTATTGTTGTTTGGAGCCTGAGACCATTGTTTTGAATGACCAGAACTGCCTATTTACAAGTACCATCCTAGGAATTAAGTGCAACCTTTAAGCTAAAATGCTATGTTTTCTAAAGAAGTGATTATCATGCAACTGCTTCATTTACATGCTGAAACTAGATAAAGTTATATTTTATATATACTACCTGTGTGGTCTCAGTTTGTGGTGGATTGGGAATTACTGTTGAGTTAAGTGCAAATGTTATCCACATTGCCTCCGAGTTTAGCCTAGACTGCTCGCGCCATGCTACCTAGAGGGTGAGCAGGGGTTATCTCAGAGGGTTATTCCGTCGCCCTGACCGGAACTAGGGGTCCCTACTTGGGCCAAGGTACTTACCTTTGCCAACCAGAGACTCCCGGTTCTAACACTGAGAAAGGCTTTACTTGATACTGAACCTCACCAGCTAGTGCTCCCATCTTTTTTATCCCCAAACCTAAGGGAGAACACAAACTGTGTTCATATTATCATGAAATATGGGTCAAATGTACTAAACACAGGACACAAAATACTGGTCGCACTTTGGGGCCAGTATTTTTGTGACTAATGTGGTATTTTGTAAACTGACCAATGTACTAGTAGGTCAGTTTTCAAAATACAAATTGCGACCCACTATAATTTGCTGCCATCACAGGGATGGGGGCCTGCTGGTGTTCATAGACCACCTTGTAATTATTTTTTAAATGCAGCCCGGGGAAAATGTAATGTATTTTAAAAAAATGTTTATTAATAAAATCTGGCTCCCCGCGGGACCCGGTGTTCCCTAAACGGTTGGGGGACAGCCTGGAAGTTCTGGAGCCTTACATTAGGCATGTCCTGGAGACCTCCTTTAAGTCCGGTATGGTACCCAAGGGGTGGAAACAGGCAGTGGTGCTTCCGCTCCGGAAAAAATCTCACATTGGCTTTGAGGTGCTAGAAAATCTGAGGCCCATCTCACTCCTGCCTTTTCTGTCTAAAGTAGCAGAGAAGGTGGTTAACACCCAAATTATGGAACATGTGGAGGAGACGGGACTGCTTCATGCCACACAATTCGGCTTCAGACCGCGCCACTCTACGGAGACGGCCCTTCTCATGGCCACAGAACATCTGAGACAGGGTGTAGATGAGGGGCAAACCATGGCCTTGATCCTGCTAGACCTCAGCGCGGCGTTCGACACTGTAGCACATTCCATCTTGCTACAGTGTCTGAACAGAGGTGGCATCGCTAGCACTGCGCTGAGGTGGATCCAGGCATTCCTAACGGGAAGAAGCTTTCGAGTGAGGCAAGGCGATTGCTACTCTAAAGGGATTTCTTTGGGCCAGGGAGTGCCCCAGGGCTCGTCCCTGAGCCCGACCCTTTTTAATCTATATGTAGCGCCTGTTGCCTCTATTGTAGAGAGCCATGGCCTCCGAATGGTATCTTACGCCGATGATACGCAGCTGGTCATCTCCCTGTCGCATGCGCCCTGTCTTGCTGCGGATGGCTTCCGATCGTGCATGAAAGATCTTGCCGATTGGATGGCCAAGAATTGTCTAAAACTTAACGGCAGCAAGACAGAGGTGCTGGTGGTGGGGGGAGCCCAGTCTGCCTGGTCGTCGGCGTGGTGGCCATCCTGTCTAGGACCAACTCCCGCCCCTTGTCAGGAGGCAAAATATTTAGGAGTATGGTTTGACGCGGGCCTTACTTTTGGGCTCCAGATCAACCGGGTGGTAGGCGTGTGTTTTGGGGTCCTGAAAAGGATGAGGAAAGTCCTCGACTTACTGCCGATGGAAGCCCGTCAAACCCTAGTACATGCATTGGTGACCGCAAGGCTGGACTATGCGAACCTGCTGTACTTGGGGGCACCGGGGAAAGCTGTTGATCGCCTTCAAGTGCTGCAAAATGCGGCAGCACGTTTGATCCTCAGGTTGCCCAAAAGGGTGCCCTCGAAGGTGGCCCTGCAGAAGCTACATTGGCTCCCGGTGAAGAGGAGAGTTGAATACAAGGCCCTCTGCACCTGTCATCGGATTGTGAATGGCAGGGCACCTAGACCACTGCAGAAACTGATCGAAGTTTATGAACCTGCCCGGGCGCTTAGATCTGCGGGTGGGGGACTGCTGAGGATCCCCAAAGTGAAGAAAGCTCGTATGGGAGGCAGATCCTTTAGGTATTTAGCGGCATATCACTGGAATAAACTCCCAGTAGACCTACGCCAGGAACCATTAGAAACGAGGTTTCGAGCTAAACTAAAAACCTACTTCTTTGTCAGATAACGGTCTGCCTGGTAGCTAAACTTCCCTGTTATCCGCCTCTCCCACTGTCAGCGCGGGGACACGCCGGTGTGCGTAACTCAGCGCTTTACAAATGCCCCTATTATTATTATTATTATTATTATTAAGACTAGGCAGAGGTCAATTGGACCACTACCTACTCTTAAAACATGTTTTGTCAACATTCTTAAAGAATGGGCTACCACTACCTTTTAGTGTCCGGTAAAATATATATTTTTCGCTAGAGACTTTCGATTGCAAAACATTAATGCACCCCATTGTGAAACACTCTTTGGAATGGACGCCGTAAACATGCTCCTTCCAAATAGCAATTTCCTATGTAGCCGCAGCCCAAATTGTGATTCTGCAACTTGCGCCGACGCCGATTTCAGCGCCCCAGCCACCGCAGGGCCGCCCGCCTAGCCTGCCTGCTCCCGCTTTCCCGCCGCTGCCTGCCTGCGGCCCCGCCCCCACGCCAGCCGATTGGACATCAAGCTCCCTCCTCCCAGCGGACCCTCCCTCCCGGCTCCCTTCTTATGACGCCCCCAGAGCGACCGCGCAGCGGACGCGCGCAGCGGGAGCACCGAATGAGCGCCGAAGGTGCGCCAAAGGTAAGCCCGTCCGCGCCTGGACTGCGCCCAGCGCCAGGACCCCTGGCCCCCACAGAAACCAGAAAAAGTAGTGTATGCAAGACCTTGCAAATACATCCCCGTTAGGGCACTCCAAGTTCGCAAAGAAAATTTTGCTTCACGTTGTATCGGAAAAGTTTTTATTTGGATTTAAACATTCGATATTGAAGTCATATCAATGTAATTCATTCCATTATGTAGACACATGAACTGTTCTCCAATGCGTTTCGGGCCGGAGGCCCTTTGTCAAGGAGCGTTAGTTCTTGCGCGTAGCAGAGTTCAACACGGCTGTGTTGAACTCTGCTACGCGCAAGAACTAACGCTCCTTGACAAAGGGCCTCCGGCCCGAAACGCATTGGAGAACAGTTCATGTGTCTACATAATGGAATGAATTACATTGATATGACTTCAATATCGAATGTTTAAATCCAAATAAAAACTTTTCCGATACAACGTGAAGCAAAATTTTCTTTGCGAACTTGGAGTGCCCTAACGGGGATGTATTTGCAAGGTCTTGCATACACTACTTTTTCATGTTTCAAAGTGTCTGACGGAAGACACCACCCGTAGGAGCACCCGTTAACTTTGACTATACCACTGATTAACTAGCAGTGCACCACCGAGTTCCTTTTCTCGCCCCACAGAAACCAGCCCACCCGTCGGACCTACGACGCCACCGAACTCTACGCACTCAACGCCGGGAGATTCCCGGGCTGCTACCGAGCCACCCCGAGACGCACCCACGGACCCTTCTGCTGCCACTCCTGCAAGTTCACCTGCATCCGGACCTGCACCTCTCCAGCACCGACCAAGATGAGCAACAGCAGCAGCCACCTGAAATGCATCCTGCTCAACACCCGCTCCGTCCACAGACACGCCGTCGAGCTCTGGAACCTGCTCGACACCACAGCCCCAGACGTCGCCTTCCTCACGGAAACCTGGATGAACGCCTCTTCAGCGCCCGACATCGCCATCGCCATCCCAGACGGCTACAAGATCATCCGTAGGGACCGTATCAACCAGACCGGAGGAGGCATCGCCATCATCCACAAGAACACGATCCGCATCACGACCAACACCGACGACTCCCTCGCACCCGCCGAACACCTGCACTTCCAGGTCCACATCAACCCCAAGACCACCCTCAGAGGCACCCTCATCTACAGACCCCCGGGACCACGCACACAATTCAGCGAGGACATCGCCGACTTCATCAGCCCACACGCCCTCCTCTCCGCTGACTACATCCTCCTCGGGGACCTCAACTGCCACCTGGAGAACAACAACGACCGCAACACCACCACCCTGCTGGACAACCTCGCTAACCTCGGACTCAAGCAACTGGTGACCACCCCCACCCACTACGCCGGACACACACTCGACCCCGTCTTCTCATCCAGCAAGGACATCGCCTTCAGCCACGCCACCGGACTACACTGGACCGACCACGGCTGCGTCCACTTCAGCTTCAAAAGGACCACGATCCACCACCAACAACAACAGGCCCCACGCAGAAGCTGGAACAAGATCACAGCCGACCAGCTCACGTCTTCCCTGAGCAAGAACCCACCCACCAGCGCAACGAACCTGTAACGGGGTCCCCCTTGAGCAAGTATATATACGTTGCGTGCATGGGGACGTAAAACCATATCCCGTAGCTGTCTTGGCCCTGGAAACTCGAGGAGGACCCCCCTCTAGGGTAAGGGTCGGAGTGTTATCGACTCTTCCCGAGGACCTCATCATCGGAACCGACAATCCGGCTTTTCTGTCCATGTTTGAACAAAGCATGAGGAGAGTGAAGGATAGGGGTGAGAAAATAGGACGCCCCGCAGCGATGTCAGCCTTAACGTCCTCTGATCCGTGGACCTTGGACCGCAGTTTTCAGTTCGCCCAGGCCAACGACGCCACGTTGTTCAACGCCTGGGAAAAGGCCCATCACTCCCAGGACACTGAACCGATTCGGTATCCGCGGTTCTACATCAAAAACGGCTTGTTGTACCGTCAAGGAGGAAAAGAAGAAGCCGAGCAGTTGTTGATTCCAGTCTCATTCCGGGAACAAGTACTTTTTTTTTCACATTCACATTTGGTAGCAGGCCACACAGGAGCAGAGAAAACAACCCAGAATCTACTGAAATGTTTCTATTGGCCTGGGATCTACAAAGACGCTATGACCTATTGCCAAGAATGCAACACATGCCAAACCCGAAACATGACCAGACCCCCAGCGGTCCCCTTGCAACCCCTCCCCATCATTGGTGTCCCTTTTGAGAGGATAGGGATGGACATCATCGGACCTCTCCCGAAAACAAAGAAAGGATACTCATACGTCCTAGTCATCGTGGACTATGCCACCCGTTTCCCGGAAGCGTTTCCCCTCTCGTCTACCACCACCAGAAATGTGGCAGACAAAATGCTAGAACTGTTCGCGCGTGTGGGGTTCCCAAAAGAAATACTAACCGACCAGGGGACCCCGTTCGTGTCCCGCCTCATGGGGGAAGTATGTAAGGCACTTCACATACATCAGATACGGACTGCAGTGTACCACCCTCAAACGGACGGACTCGTGGAACGGTACAACCGCACCCTAAAAACCACCCTGAGAAAAATGCTAGAGGTCAACAGTAATGAATGGGATCAGGTACTCCCCCTTGCCTTGTATGTGATCAGAGGACAGACACAAAGTAGTCTAGGGGTCTCCTCCTTTGAGATGCTGTACGGGCGATAGCCCAGATCATTGTTAGACATGACCAAGGAGGCGTGGGAGAAAGAAACCCCTGAAGAGACTGCTAACACCCTGGAGTATGCCCGAAATCTGCGCTCCAAACTGGGTAAACTAAGGGATCTGGCCTTCGCCAATTTGGAGAAACACCAAAACAAACAAAAGAACCTGTACGACAAAGGAAAAAAATGGAGGACTATGGAAAAGGGGGATTGGGCCCTGGTATTGCTGCCCTCCTCCACGCAAAAGTTTAAAGCAGAGTGGAGTGGGCCGTACCGAGTAGTGGAAAGGATCGGCAACACGAGCTACAGACTACAGGTGAACCCTAGGAAAAGGCAGGTGTACCACATCAACATGCTGAAGAAGTGGCTGGGGAAACCCCCTAACGAAATACACCTAGCGGAAGAAGAGAAGACGCCCGACACCTCCACAATATCACAATTGGTCATCAATGAAGACCTCCGACAGGAAGAAAACAGGAATTGATGGGAGTACTGCGGAAACAAGAACGGGTGTTTTCAGACCTTCCCGGAAAAACCACTCTGGCAGAACACCGAATAGACACCGACCCGGGTAAGACCGTAAAGATACGCCCCTATCGTATCCCTGAGGCCCGACGACAGGACATACGACGTGAGGTGAACGACATGTTGCAACTCGGGGTTATACGCCCTTCCCGGAGTAACTGGTCCAGCCCGATTGTTCTCATACCCAAACCCGACGGGACAAGACGATTCTGTATGGACTTCCGTGCCTTGAACGACATCTCACGATTTGATGCTTATCCCATACCCCGGATAGACGAACTCATCGAGAAGCTTGGGGAGGCGAAGTATATCAGCACGATTGACCTCACGAAAGGGTACTGGCAGGTTCCTCTTCGGGAAGAGGACCGCCACAAAACCGCGTTCTCGACTGCCGAGGGGCACTACGAATTTACGGTGCTCCCGTTTGGACTGCACGGCGCCCCTGCCACCTTCCAGAGGCTAATGAACAATGTGCTACAAGGACTGTCCTCATTTACCTCAGCCTATCTGGACGACATCGTGGTGTTTAGCCCCGACTGGGAAACACACCTAGGACACTTAGAGCAAGTGCTGGAAACCCTCGAGCAAGCGGGACTGAGGATAAACGCTAAAAAGTCTAGGATTGCTTTCCACAAGGTGAAATACCTGGGGTACGTGCTGGGGCATGGACTGATAGAACCTCAGACCGAGAAAGTCAGGGCTATCGCGGAGGCCCCCTTTCCCAACACCAAGAAAGAACTACGGGCGTTTTTGGGGCTGATAGGATATTACAGACGTTTTATCCCCAACTTTGCTCAATTAGCAGCCCCCCTTACGGATGCCCTACAGTCGTCGGTCAAACAGGCAGCGCTGTCGAAACCCACTCCGGTCATGTTGGATGCTTTTTCCGAGCTCAAGAAAAGGATCACCTCAACGCCTATCCTCAACTCACCGGACTTCTCTCGTCCGTTTTCGCTTCACACCGATGCGTCCGATTTCGGGATCGGCGCAGTACTTTCTCAGGAGGGTGGCGACGGGTTGGATCATCCGATCCTGTTCGTTAGCAGGAAGTTGTTCCCCCGTGAACTCAAATATGCAACTGTGGAGAAAGAGTGTCTGGCTATCCGTTTGGCCGTGGAGAAGCTGGCCTATTACCTTGAGGGCCGTTCCTTCTCGCTATACACAGACCACGCACCTCTCACATGGATGGCCCGTAACAAGTCCTCCAACGCCAGGGTCATGCGATGGTTTCTGGCGTTGCCGCCATTCTCGTTCAGGGTGTGCCACAAGCGGGGGGTTGACAACACCGGGGCCGACTTTCTCTCCCGACACCCACTTCCCGATCGGAAGTGTCCCGTGGGGGAGGTGTGTAACGGGGTCCCCCTTGAGCGCCCCGCTGTAGGGCGCGACTTGATCACTTGTGACCCCCCCCTCTTCTCTTCACAGCCCGCGCAGTATTCAGAGTGGACCGGCCGCGACTCCTACAGCTGCGATGAGGAGGACGCCTGGCCCTTTAACCTACAAGGTGGTGATTCGGAGGAGGGGCCCAGCAGCAGGATAAAGAAGGACGACGCCCAACCCCAGGTGTGTCTATACACCGGAGGAGCGGTCAGAGTGGAGCAGAGCGGAGAGGCGGGAAGCAGCGAGGTGGAGAGGAGAAGAGAAGGACGTGGAAGCAGCGAAGCGGAGCGGAGAAGGACAGGACGCGACGACCGAGAGACCGAGTGGCCAGGCTGTAGCAGGTGGATCAGCGAAGCCAGTCTCACGGACGGAGAAGAGAGGACGACTCAAGATTGGAGCTGGGAGCTGATCGCGGAGAACAGCCCGGACCCCGCCTTGCCGACGAGTGGAGACACCGAGAGAGCCGAGGACGCGCAGGGAACACCTGGAGGCCAACACCACGAGCCGCCCTGCCGTACACCAGGAGGGGTACGGCCCCCAGAGGTACGTAACCGCTTCCTAGGGTGGTTCATTAAAAGAGCCAGACGGCTAACGGACAGGGGGGAAGAAGCCTGAGGGACGGGTCCCAGGGGAACGTCACACGCACCTTTCCTCCTCATTTGGTTAAAAGCACGTACCCGACTGGGTTTCACGGTGTGGTGTGCTATCCCTCACTCCCCCTTCCCTGTGATCACAGTATAGCACCTCGTGCGCCTCACTGACATCTGCCTCTCCTTTTGTTCCCCCTGTTGGTGGCGGCGAGGGCCGACAGCACGGAGCCTCCAGAGCCCCCTAGACGGCGGAGTCCAGTCAGGAGGAGAGAGGAAGGAGTATTCAGAAAGACACGCAAGGAGAGAAGCAGATCGCCGAGAAGAGCAGCTGTTCGCAAAACCTGTACCGATGCACTGTACGACCAATTAAGAAGCGGTATCACAAAAACACGTCTCCTGCCCTTTCCTGGTCCCGCAGTTACAGAACCCCAGCCAAGCGGCCACCAACCTCACCAAGTGGATCAGCGACTGCGCAGACGACCTTGCCCCCTTGAGGACCCCGCCCAGCAGACCCGGCAGCAAGAAAGCCCCATGGTTCACCGACGAACTCAAGAGCTCCAAGAAGAACTGCCGAGACCTCGAGAGAACCTGGCGCAGAGACCCAACACCGGACAACATGACTGCCCTCAAGCTCGCCACCCGAAAACACCACCAACTCATCCGTGCCACCAAGAAAACTGCTTTCAAGGAACGACTGGACTACAACGCACACAACAGCAAGGAACTCTTCAACATCGTTAAAGAGCTCGCCAACCCCAACGCTGGAAACAACGACATCACCCCTTCGCAAGACCTCTGCAACTCCCTCGCCACCTACTTCCACAACAAGATCGCGGACATACACAACAGCTTCAGCACTCAACCAACACACGCCATGACCGAACCACCACCCCCCACCACCACCCTCCACGCCTAGACCCCGATCAGCACCGAAGACGCCGTCCGCACGATGAACTCCATCCACTCCGGATCTCCGACCGACCCCTGCCCCCACCACGTCTTCAACAAGGCCGACGCTGTCATCGCACCCCACCTGCGGGACATCATCAACACCTCCTTCGACACCGCTACCTTCCCGGAGAGCTGGAAGCACGCCGAACTCAGCGCTCTTCTCAAGAAGCCATCAGCCGACCCCACCGACCTCAAGAACTACCGCCCCATCTCGCTGCTCCCGTTCCCTGCAAAAGTCATCGAGAAGACCGTCAACAAGCAGCTGGCCGCCTTCCTCGAGACGAACGGATCCCTTGACCTCTCGCAGTCTGGCTTCCGGGCCAACCACAGCACCGAGACCGCCCTGATCGCAGCCACCGATGACATCCGAGCACTGCTCGACAACTGAGAAACAGCAGCCCTCATCCTCCTAGACCTCTCCGCGGCCTTCGACACTGTCTGCCACCGTACACTAGTACAGCGTCTCAGCAACGTCGGAATCCAGGAGAAGGCACTGGAGTGGATCACCTCCTTCCTCGCCGGAAGGACACAGAGAGTTCGCCTCCCACCGTTCAGATCTGAAGCCACCGAAGTCATCTGCGGCGTTCCCCAAGGCTCCTCGCTCAGCCCTACCCTCTTCAACATCTACATGAGCCCCCTCGCAGCCATCGCACGCCAGCACAACCTCAACATCATCTCCTACGCCGATGACACCCAGCTGATCCTCTCCCTCACCAACGACCCCGCCACCGCCAGAGCCAACGTTCACGAAGGGATGAAAGAGGTAGCCGAATGGATGAAGAACAGCCGCCTGAAACTGAACTCGGACAAGACGGAAGTCCTCATCCTGGGATCCTCACCCTCCGCCTGGGACGACTCCTGGTGTCCCCCCGCCCTGGGCAGCGCACCCAAACCAACAGACCACGCACGCAACCTGGGATTCATCCTGGACTCCTCCCTCTCCATGACCAGACAAGTCAAAGCCGTCTCCTCGTCAGGCTTCAACATCCTGCGCATGCTACGTAAGATCTTCCGGTGGATCCCCACCGAGACCAGGAAGACGGTCACCCAGGCCCTCGTCACCAGCCGCCTGGACTACGGCAACTCCCTCTACGCCGGAACCACCGCCAAACTCCAGAATAGACTCCAGCAGATCCAGAACGCCTCAGCATGACTCATCCTGGACATCCCCCGTCGCAGCCACATCTCCGGACACCTGAGAGACCTGCACTGGCTCCCGGTCAACAAGAGAATCACCTTCCGCCTCCTCACCCACGCACACAAAGCCCTACACAACCAAGGCCCAGGGTACCTCAACAGTCGCCTCAACTTCTACGCTCCCAAACGCCAGCTCCGATCGACCGGCCACGCCCTCGCTGCCGTCCCCCGCATTCGAAGAGCCACCACAGGGGGACGGTCCTTCTCCTACCTCGCCGCCAAGACATGGAACTCCCTCCCGACCCACCTCCGCCTGACCCAGGACCACCTCGCCTTCAGGAAGCAACTCAAGACCTGGCTGTTCGAGCAGTAGCGGACCCCCCTCCCCTAGCGCCTTGAGACCCTCTGGGTGAGTAGTGCGCTATATAAATGCTTTGATTGATTGATTAATTGATTACTGAATTGCAGTTTAGTTTTGGTAAATAAAAAAGCCTTTTCTTAGTCACAAATGGTCCAATTTGCAAATCAGACCCTTTGCGACCAAAAAATGCCTTAGTACATCCGGCTCTTAATGCTATCACCACCAGAAACCAGTATGCTTCCTACCACATCTCAGTGTTAAATTAGCAGTTGGCAACCTGAGCAGATGGCGCACAAGCAGAAGCAACAAATAAAATCCAAATGTTAATCCTAGTGTGTTATTCTTGTTTTATTCCAAGTTTTAAGGTATGCTTCCATGTTATGCATCTTCTTAACAAATTTTGTTCGAACCACAGACCATGCCAACACATGTTTCGTCTATGCGGCTGTAACCCATAGACTTCATCAGGGCAACATAATAAATCATCATAGTCGTCAAAGATCAGATATTAAGAAAACTAAAGCCCCGAATAGTCCTAAAATCCTAGCGCGTATCCACACATAAATTAAATGCAAGTGTTCACCAATATCGATGACGTAAGCAAAAGAAGGGTCCCAACCGACCAAATATCCTCAGTCCGGCATAGTAACTGTCTGAAGGAAATCCTCGTGTCACTAAATGGTGTGCACGCAGTTTAGTGACACGAGGCCAATTATTAGCCACCCAGATCAGTCAAAGAAGTGCAACGGTTTGTGGGAATCGTACTTTTTTAAACAAATAATTCATATAAGATTGCTGCACAATTATACTTCCCATCATTTGGTTAACCAAGAGCTTGCTCTTTTACTGGGTGGCTGAACAAGATCAATCGTTCCAGAAAATCAAATAGCATTTTCACCAGGCCCAATATTGGGACACCTCGATGTGTTACTGTCTCTTCTGTGCCTTTCTTCATGAATGGAGCAGTCTCATCACAATGTGACAGGCAAATGCAAACCTTTGCATTGTGAATCATATTTTTCACGAACCTTTTCTGAAATTGAAAGAAACTCTCTCATCTATGACAGAGATTTACTAGCAGTTACAGAATCTGTCACACATTGGAGCAGTGAATGTAGAAAGAGTCAGAAAGGGAGTCCTGCAAGAGCAAATATTTATATCGAAAAGAGGGGTACATGCCCAGCAGTGCTTTTCAACAGCAGATGATGAAATAGCATCACAAAACTCTGGGGACAGACAACTGAGGACCAAGGGAAGATGAAAGATCTATAACCAGACATTTCTAATGGGTCAGATTACTGCACTTCCTACACAAAATGTACAGTAATGCAAAGTATGTTCCCAGGCAAAGGAACCCGATCCTCTTTCAGATGAATTACTGAAACCCTTATCATCCTCTGCAAAGACATGAAATATGATTTTAAGGACTACATTGTAGAGTTGCCAAGGCAATGAATACAGTCATAGTAGACTATGTTTATAAGATTAATCGTTTCATTCCTCAAAAAATTCCATAGAGCTATAATCTTTAGATGGTATTCCGAAGGTTACTATCACTCAATTGAAAGCACTGATCTGGAAAGAACTCATGAAATAAATTGGCCCAGTATACTTTGGCCCAGTAGTGGAGAAGTGTGGCTCAATGGTTAGAGCGGCAGACCCTGATGCAGAGGTCTGGTCCGGGACCAGGGTTCAATTCCTGCCTTGGCGGATCTTGGGCTCATAATTCCTCGGACCTGATTTCTCGCCTCGGTGCCTACTCTAAGCATGGGTCCCACGCTGCAACTCTGGGCAATAGCTTGCTTAGTCTCCACAACGGCCCCCTACAGCGCTAGGGATGCCTGGTTGCACCCTGGGGATGCCCAGGAGTGGACATTTCATGGGGAAAAACCAGGAAGGGTTCTCTAGCGGTATGAGTACAGCGCCAGGACACTTAGGAGTATCAGTGCGCTTTACAAGTACGGCTACATTTATATTTACATTTACTTCAAACCCACTGGCTGTCACTCACATGTGACCCATTCTATTGAACAAGCCCTTGATGATTTCTAAAGAATCATCAAAATGCATGGACCAGTTAGATTGTACTTGCAAATTTCACTCACAATAATTTATTGCATTAACCACTGTGCAACATACTCTATATTATTCATATGGATTTCATGTGCCGATATGACATGACAAAATCACAACCCCTGTCACAACTTCATCTATTCCCTTTGTTCTAGCTTTCTTGCAATATACCCAGAGTATCTGAAAAGCAGCTAACCAAATGTACTGGAGGCTAAGACTGCCATGATCGTGGGTAAGGTTAAAGAGAAATACAGCACAGAAGGGGACCCCCTATGGCAAATAAGGGCAGGTTTAAGGGGAAAATAAACTACTAAAGAAGAAGGAGAACCTGCCGCCTTTATATATACACAGTGGTCCTATGCTAGGATCCTAGAATATAGGCAGAACTTCGGAGCAACCATCCAGAGAGAGAAATAACATCAGACCTAATAGTCCATTGATATATTTTTATTATTCACATTATTCAGTTTTTAATATACATCTTACAAAAATAAATGAAAATTCTTAGGTTAAAACAGATACTCAAATATATATTCTCTTTATATTGTCATAAGTCCCACAACACACTGTTAGTATCTCAATCTGCCATAATCACACATTCAAATCCTAAACACACATCCAATCTCACATTCATATCTCTACATTCAATCACACAAGCATATAAACGCCACACGATGAGTTGACAATAGATGAAAAAAAGGTTGTCATAAATATACAGAGGTGGGCTGAATTTTTTTTAAAACGCGCGTTTCGGTGTATGGCCCAACGGGGCCACACCTTCATCAGGGCAAAAATATATCACGGGGTGGGGACAAATTCAGAATATCGGATCCAAGCTACGACCTGCTGTTTGGTCAGCGCAAGTCCTGGATTGCAAATAATATCTTGATCAAGTATATCGCAGATTAAATGTTGCTCAAGGCTGGACTCGGTTCAAAAGAGGGGTACAGTCTGTTTAAGCGGTGTCCAAGACTTGTCGACGATGATAAACTCTTGTACTCCTGGACAGCTTCTCGATTGGGAGCACTGTTGACTGCCTCTATCACCACCCCCAACTGGTGAGAGCTGGGGGTGGTGATAGAGGCAGTCAAATATGCTCCCAATAGAGAAGCTGTCCAGGTCGTAGCTTGGATCTGATATTCTGAATTTGTCCCCCACCCCGTGATATATTTTCGCCCTGATGAAGGTGTGGCCCCGTTGGGCGGTACACCGAAACGCGCGTTGGTAGTGTGGGCCACAGGATTGTTTGTTATCTGTACAGTCTGTTTAAAAAAAAAATTCAGCCCACCTCTGTATATTCATGACAACCTTTTTTTCATCTATTGTCAAATCATCGTGTGGCGTTTATATGCTTGTGTGATTGAATGTAGAGATATGAATGTGGGATTGGATGTGTGTTTAGGATTTGAATGTGTGATTATGGCAGATTGAGATACTAACGGTGTGTTGTGGGACTTATGACAATATAAAGAGAATATATATTTGAGTATCTGTTTTAACCTAAGAATTTTCATTTATTTTTGTAAGATGTATATTAAAAACTGAGTAATGTGAATAATAAAAATATATCAATGGACTATTAGGTCTGATGTTATTTCTCTCTCTGGATGGTTGCTCCGAAGTTCTGCCTATATTCTAGGATCCTAGCATAGGACCACTGTATATATAAAGGCGGAAGGTTCTCCTTCTTCTTTAGTAGTAAAGATAAATACAGACCTGGGCTCAAAGGCTGTAATAAAAGGAAATATAATCTTACTGCAAAATTCTTTAACACACTTCTATTGCAGGAATTTGTTTGCAGTGATTCCTTATACAAGATGGAGGTCGCTGTGAACAAGGATGTCACAAAGTGAAAGTTAAATAGAACAGAATATTGCGAGATTGCATGGAAGTGACCATCTTGAATCTTCAGTATAAAATTAGAAAGTGAACAGAATCAAATATCTTCCCAAACTTGCTGTTGGAGTATAGGAAACCCCCAACTTTTTGGAACCACACCTTTGTTCTTCATGTCCCTTAGATGTCTGCTTCTCGTGCCCGTACTACTGTTCTCGGAGGTCTGGTAAGAAGGTGTACTTTAATATTCTCTTGCAAGAATTAGCTTGTGATTCTATTCACCCTAGGAATAAGCATTGCTAAATTGGGCATCATATTATAAGAAGTCAATGACTGAACTTTCTGCATATTTTGTGAACTTTAGTGGGTTGTGGGTGCGGTAAGGGACTTCACCCTCTATGATACTGTGACATTTCATTTGTTTTCTTAGAGTATGTTAGAAGTACGGTGAGTTCCTTAACACACATTTCTATTATCCTCTCTAAGGAGGATGTTATCATAAAAAGAAATAACTATACTATTTTTTTGTTTATAGATACACAATTAAAGAAGAGTGAGAAAGAGGCGTTTTTGTAGTCCGGAATATGGAAGTTGTGTTTACCCAAAATCTATCTGATGTGAATAAAGTTTCCAAGCAACAACTTTTTCTCTCTCATCCATTCCCCTTTCCCCTTGAGTATTTGTGATTCACCTTGAATTTATGAGGGTCTGGATTGTCATTTGGGAGTGCTGGACCAAGCCTCAGTATATTCATGGTACTGCTGCAGTACAAAGACGTCTGGTAAGTCCTCAAAGTTCATGACAAATACATAATATAAGCACATTGATGTTCACTACAGCAGCACATGACCTTACTCCCAGATAGGGTGCACATTATAATGACTTCTGCTGTAAAGACCCTCTCATAATACTATTCTCACCCTCACATATTTCTCACATATTTTGTATACCGTGTTTTTGTTACTACTTCTCTTCTAGCTAGTCCTCTGGTCGCTCGAGCCCTGTCACTTACTCTTGACTGAGGCAAAACCCACTTCGGGAGAATCTAGTCAAGACTTTTATCCAACCTGAAGTAGAGCACGACTTTCTAGAAACTTATTCAAATAACCAAAATGTTCCTGGGTCAGTTTAATGTGCTTTCCTGCTCTATTTCATGATTAGATACAGCCGAGGTGGAACAGCGGTTATTTTATCACCATAGTTGGGTTGGTGGGGAGTGTGTGGTGTTTTTGGACACGTTTGTGAGGTTTTATCTCCTAAGGTTCAAAGTATATGTCGTTTTCCTCAGTTTTTATGATCCCCTTCCCCCTTCTATCTGATATCCTTGAGTAGAAGCCCATAAGAGATGTATTTCGTCAATTTCTTACAGAGGTGGTAAATGTTAATTTAGGGGGTTAAAGTGAGTTTTGGACCATCTCTCAGAATGCTTTGCCTACAGTGAGATTATTTTCTGTATTTTGTAAAAAAAATTGAGTGCTCTCTATCTCAACAATACAAATACTGGCATTAAAAACAAATTGAACACTCTTATTCTGGGTCATATTCCTGCCATATAGGTCAACAGCCCAATGACAATGAAGCTAGTGATATCTTTCAATCTATACATGGAGCCCTCTGGAGTGCAACAACATTAGTGTTAGCCAGTGCCTAGATGACACCCAATGCTAGCTGGAGGTTTTCGACGCCCACAAAAATAAGGGTCTGAAAGACTCTTTCCCTTTAGCTCAAACATGGATGTCCAAAACCTACCTCAGGTTGAGCCCCAGCAAGACTGCAAACAATAAATAAAAACAATGGCTTTCACGGGGCACCAACATTAGCTTTAGAAACCACATCATACACATTGCTGCTTTTCAGAGCTGACCATGTTCCAAAGAGTGAGACCCATCCTGCAGGAAGGAGACTTCTCAACGACCATCTCATCTAATTGCTGGCTATTATCCCAGAGTCCCTCCTGATATTGCTGATGAGAGCCTCCATGGAGCAGTCTGTCTCATCAAAGTTTCATAGAACATGTGAAACTATCACCAACGCTGAGAGATTTCCACAGGCTAACGCTACCTGCCTGCGTCACATTCAAGACCTGTTGCTCCGGCTACAAGGGAGACAGCTCCAACACCCCAATGAACATGGCATTTAAGATAAAAACTCTGGTAAAACATGGAAGGCATGCAGCAGCAATATCCCTGGACTCTAAATCAGTAAATACACGAAGGAGATGATGAGACACCACATCTTCTTATGTGATCTAAGGGTGTGGAATTCCATCCCTGTCCAGACCTACTACCAAACCCCATTTCAACTCCACTTTTGGAAACAGCTGAAGACTCACCTCCTCAAAGTACACCTAATGGCAGAATAACCAGCCCATTTTGAAGCCCACAGAATAAGAGCAATCCTCTGTCCACAAACGGTCCCACAACAGTTTTGCAGACTCTACTTTCTTCTTGAAGAAGGTAGGAACACTGAAATCTAAAGTATAAGTAACTCAGGCTTCCAGATACGGAGAGGTGCACAAAAAATACTTGATTTCCTCAGTATCCTACATGGTGGAAATGCATAAGGATTCAAATTACAATATTTAGTTCTAGTTTTTTTGTATTTTAAAAAAAGTGCTTTCATGTCTAACAAGGATTAAACCCAGAATACAACTAATAATTAAAACGGATTCATTTTAGTAATGATATTTAATGTCTAAGAATACAGAAAGAAAATATTAGTATGATAGAAGGAAACCTATGCTTGCATTGGGACATGAGAACTTGTAAATTATCACCTAGAGGATGAGAGAACAGAGACCCTGTTACGGCAAAAAACCCATAAATGAAGCCCCTAGTTCCAGGAAAATGGGCAAATGTTGCATTTGTCAAGGCCAGTAGGGAGCTCACATCAGCACGCGTAGGCAAAAAGGCATGCCGCAATACTGCCAATTAGATGCCGCCACCACACTCCCAGTATCAAATAATCTGGTGACCTTTAGATGGTCGCACTTGCTAAGCAAAGCAAGTTTGATGCACCCTTCAGACCACAAAGACCTGCTCTGGGCCTCAATGTCACTAACTAATATATTTAAAAGTACACCAGTGTTCTAGCTAGGAGTAACTAAAAAACAGTAGACCCGAGTAGTTTGGAGGGTCAAGATAAAAATAGACATAAACTTGAATAGTATTTATGTCCTTTGTCCAGCCGGACAGGAATTTATTTAGCGACGCACAAAATCAGAAAGTAATGTCAAGGGGGCACAGCCCGTGACCTACAGTGAACAAGACAAAACAACAAGTATAGGCAAAAGCGAGCTAATCGGTCTGTATACTTATAATCAGTGAACAGACTTGATTGTAGTTTGAGTGACCATTGTACATAGCATTCACAAGCATACACAGTACATATGATCCTATTGTGTCGACGACGTTTCAATGCCGAAAAACAAGATACATGGCATCATCTTCAGGACAAATATATAAATCATGTTTGTCTTGGAATTATAAACAGTTGCCTTTCATGTATTGGTAGCGCGTTAATGTCAGGAAATTCCGCGTTTAGGGCAAGGAGACCGTCCAGATCACGGCTCGAGTTGTGCCGGTTGCAGGATCGCAGAACGCACTCGCAATTCCTGTCCCAGCAATTCTACATCAAATTTACTGGCAGCACTCTGGCCTTATGTTTTGATTTGTTCTGCATTCCGTCCATCAATTGTGTGTCTTTTGCTTCTTGTCCTAAGTGTGAAAGGTATGCCCAGACGTGGGTCCCAGGCTCACTGTGCCACTGGATTCAAGCTATCCTGTCTGATGAGGGGTGAAACCCCGAAACCGGTCCTAGGATGCTTGTTTCTGGTCCAGGGAGGACCTGGCTTGGTAGTTCGGTCTAGACTGTTCCCATGAGGCACAGGGTCAAGACTGAGTTGCACATGGCCAGGTCTAAACTGGGGTGGCATGGTGAGCAAAAGAATGATGGATTTAACCCAGATCTCTTTACTGGGGGTGAATGTTTTGATTTGTTCTGCATTTCGTCCATCAATTGTGTGTCTTTTTCTTTCTCACCCTAAATGCGCCAGGTATGCCCAGACGTAGGTCCCAGGCTTATCGTGCCACTGGATTCAAGTTGTCCTGGCTGATGAAGGGTGAAACCCCGAAACCGGTCCTAGGATGCTTGTTTCCGGTCCAGGGAGAACCTGGCTTGGTAGTTCGGTCTGGACTGTTTCCATGAGGCACAGGGTCAAGACTGATTTGCACATGGCCAGGTCTACACTGGGGTGGCATGGTGAGCAAAAGAATGAGGGATTTAACCCAGATCTCTTTACTGGGGGTGAAGGATTTGATTTGTTCTGCATTCCATCCATCAATTGTGTGTCTTTTGCTTCCTCGCCCTAAATGCGCCGGGTATGCCTGGACGTGGGTCCTGGGCTCACCTTGCCACTGGATTCAAGCTATCTTGGCTGATGAGGGGTGAAACCCCGAAACCGGTCCTAGGATGCTAGTTTCCAGTTCAGGGAGGACCTGGCTTGGCAGCTCGGTCGGGACGGTTCCCATGAGGCACAGGGTCAAGACTGATTTGGACATGGCCAGGTCTAAACTTGGGTGGCATGGTGAAAAAAAGAATGATGGATTTAACCCTGATCTCTTGACTGGGGTTGAATGTTTTTATTAGTTCTGCATTCCGTCCATCAATTGTGTGTATTTTGCTTTCTCACCCTAAGTGCGCCGGTAAGCCCAGACGTGGGACTCGGGCTCACCGTGCCACTAAATTCAAGTTATCCTGGCTGATGAGGGGTGAAAACCCGAAACTGGTCCTATGATGCTTATTTCTGGTCCAGGGAGGACCTGGCTTAGCAGTTCGGTCTAGACTGTTCCCATGAGGCACAGGGTCAAGACTGATTTGCACAAGGGAAGGTCTAAACTGGGGTGGCATGGTGAGCAAAAGAATGATGGATTTAACCCAGATCTCTTGACTCGGGGTGAATGTTTTGATTTGTTCTGTATTCCGTTCATCAATTGTTTGTCTTTTGCGCTATCTTTCTAAATGCCAGAGAACAAATAAAGCTGGGCACACAGGAGGCGCAATCTTTGCAATGAGTACTCAGAGCAAGCTGGCTGCTTTCTTTGAATGCTTTTTGTGTTCACCTTAATGGGCATTTAGCATGCATGCCAACATGCTCGATTCAGGAGGGAGACTCCCGATTTGTAAAGCAAATTTTTTTAAAATCTTTCTACCGTCTGAAGTTGCATCTGCTTCAGTAGAAGATAATGGGGAAAATATTCTTCAATTATTTTTTTCCCACTTTCTTGCTCTAAAAGGTTGACATGTATGACTTAGGGTCGTTTGCGGTAGTTAATTTGAGCCGGTGTTTGCCAGTATGTATCCGGCACCAGCACTCATTTTAGAGCAGTTTGACTTTCTGTGGAAGTGTTTTAATTTGATGACTGGGCAATCATTCCACATTTTATTTCCAAACGAGTCAACAACTCATACTGCAGTGGCCTGAGGCTGCATTGTGATGGTACACAAATCCAGCTTGCAATGTTGGACCAGTTACACCCACCTTACATTGCTGATACGATCAGCTGGGTAAGCTTCATTTGGGAACAGGGGTGGCTCCTCCATTAGGGCGGAGGAGCATCACCCCACTGCTTCCTAGAAACATAAAATGGTATTTTAAATATTTTATGTTTCTGCTTCTCGCACTGCGAGAAAGCAGAAGGGTATGCCTGGTCGGGGCGGGCGGGAGGGTGGTCAGGGAGGAGTGGCTTGCCCAATGCTTTGGGCCCTGTCTGTTTGGTTGGCCCTCTCAGGCCGATCATACCAGTCATGCACACTCTGCCTTTTCTCTTTGTAAGAAGAGGGGTCCCAGACAGAACACACCAAATTACTATATTCACAACATTTAAAGTCAATTAATTCAAAAAGATCGAATCAAGGTGCAAGGTGTTTTTATTTTCACCGCACCAGTCCTAAACATTCATTAGAAAACAAATCTCCTATTCAGCTATATACATAAATATGTTCTGTAGGAGTTCGAGTAAGTAGAGAAAGTCTACGTTTCGACCCATAGGATGTAGGACGGTGGATCCTTACTACGCGGGTCTTCGTCAGGACGTGGGGGCAGAGGGGGAGGGGGCTGTGTGTGGGGCTGTTCCTAAAGACAAAACGTAGAGAAAAATTTAGAGAATTTTTTTTTTTAAAAGGGTCTCTTAAAGAGAATCCCAAAACTTTACTCAAAGAAACCATTAAAGAAGGATTGGAGGACAGTACATGGGGTGGCTGACAAGGAGGTATTATTAATGACAAAGCCTGCACAAAGTTACCTGATGAGGAAAACGAAAAACGGCCTCAGAAAAAAGTAGTCCTGGCACTTAGTGGAAGGAGCTGTATCTAAGAACCAAAAAGGTAAAAAGTGCCAATCACTCGGTATGTTTGCCACAAAAATATTAATTACATTAGAAATCCAGTCAGAAATCCTACCTCAGCCGTAGTAATGTATGGTATTCGGCTATTCAAATAGTTGTGTCGGGATTAGGTACAAAAAAGCGTCAGTGCGTCCCATCAATAACTCGCACTTTCCATGTACATTAGTGGAAGAGACTGTTTCTAAAAACCAAAAGGTAAAGGCGCCAATCACTTGGTATGTTCGCCAAAACACAGCAAATACAATTGTAAAAACCATTTATCCAGATATCCTACCTCTGCCGTGGTATTGCGGTATTCGCCCATTCACATAGGTGTTTATATCTCCATTATTGAGGCGGGAATTAGTTGTCCGTATGAGGTACAACAAAGCGTCAGTTTCTCCCGTCAGTTATTCTGTAGAATGGTGGGAGCGCGGTTAAAGTTAGCGTTAGTTAGCGGTTACATCAAAATGGCAAAGATTAGTGACAGGCGTCTAAACAAGCGCTGCCTGGATATTCACTTACCCGAAGCAAAAATTTGGTCCGGGAGCGCGCGAGGCAGCGTCTTCCCCAAGCAGAAAGCAAGAAGTGCTGCCTTGGTAACCCGAGGTCTTTTGTAAACTCGCCTGGGACGAGACTGGCGTTGCTATGGTAACATGAGGCATAGTCAGAAATTGGTAAAGCCGCCAGGAGCGAGACTAACGTTACTGTGGTGGCCCTGAGACATGATTTAAGGAAAAGCAGGCTGCAAATCCAGCACGTGTTATTATTAAAATTGGAAAGAGGGATATTTTGGCAAAAACACATATTTGGATTTTTGGGATTTTCAACAAAGGGGTTTATACCAGGTAAAGCGCGGACATGCCAAGCACAGGGTAGTCAAGGCGCATATTGCATCGGACCCTTATTAAAATTGGAAAGAGGGATATTTTGGCAAAAACACATATTTGGATTTTTTGGATTTTCAAAACTACCCTGTGCTTGGCATGTCCGCGCTTTACCTGGTATAAACCCCTTTGTTGAAAATCCAAAAAATCCAAATATGTGTTTTTGCCAAAATATCCCTCTTTCCAATTTTAATAATAACACGTGCTGGATTTGCAGCCTGCTTTTCCTTAAATCATGTCTCAGGGCCACCACAGTAACGTTAGTCTCGCTCCTGGCGGCTTTACCAATTTCTGACTATGCCTCATGTTACCATAGCAACGCCAGTCTCGTCCCAGGCGAGTTTACAAAAGACCTCGGGTTACCAAGGCAGCACTTCCTGATTGCTTTCTGCTTGGGGAAGACGCTGCCTCGCGCGCTCCCGGACCAAATTTTTGCTTCGGGTAAGTGAATATCCAGGCAGCGCTTGTTTAGACGCCTGTCACTAATCTTTGCCATTTTGATGTAACCGCTAACTAACGCTAACTTTAACCGCGCTCCCACCATTCTACAGAATAACTGACGGGAGAAACTGACGCTTTGTTGTACCTCATACGGACAACTAATTCCCGCCTCAATAATGGAGATATAAACACCTATGTGAATGGGCGAATACCGCAATACCACGGCAGAGGTAGGATATCTGGATAAATGGTTTTTACAATTGTATTTGCTGTGTTTTGGCGAACATACCAAGTGATTGGCGCCTTTACCTTTTGGTTTTTAGAAACAGTCTCTTCCACTAATGTACATGGAAAGTGCGAGTTATTGATGGGACGCACTGACGCTTTTTTGTACCTAATCCCGCCACAACTATTTGAATAGCCGAATACCATACATTACTACGGCTGAGGTAGGATTTCTGACTGGATTTCTAATGTAATTAATATTTTTGTGGCAAACATACCGAGTGATTGGCACTTTTTACCTTTTTGGTTCTTAGATACAGCTCCTTCCACTAAGTGCCAGGACTACTTTTTTCTGAGGCCGTTTTTCGTTTTCCTCATCAGGTAACTTTGTGCAGGCTTTGTCATTAATAATACCTCCTTGTCAGCCACCCCATGTACTGTTCTCCAATCCTTCTTTAATGGTTTCTTTGAGTAAAGTTTTGGGATTCTCTTTAAGAGACCCTTTTTTTAAAAAAAATTCTCTAAATTTTTCTCTACGTTTTGTCTTTAGGAACAGCCCCACACACAGCCCCCTCCCCCTCTGCCCCCACGTCCTGACGAAGACCCGCGTAGTAAGGATCCACCGTCCTACATCCTATGGGTCGAAACGTAGACTTTCTCTACTTACTCGAACTCCTACAGAACATATTTATGTATATAGCTGAATAGGAGATTTGTTTTCTAATGAATGTTTAGGACTGGTGCGGTGAAAATAAAAACACCTTGCACCTTGATTCGATCTTTTTGAATTAATTGACTTTAAATGTTGTGAATATAGTAATTTGTTGTGTTCTGTCTGGGACCCCTCTTCTTACATACCGAGCAATTACCCAGGTCCCACTGACTACATGGGTCCAACCCCCTAAATTTTATAATATTTTCTCTTTGTAGGCTGCATGCAGCCTACATAGAGAAAAAGGCCTCCCCAAAGGCACCCGGCTGATTGCCGTCCCCACCAATCACAACGCTGCCATTGCAGAGTTGTGATTGGCTTAGGGGAGGGGAGGGAGGCTGCCTGTGGCTGTTTCCTGTGCAGGAAAGCACAAGACCTGGCCAGGAGCTGAGGCGGCGCGGGACCCGGGAAGGTAAGTTTTTTAAATGTTTTAATTAAAATTGTCCCACCTTCCCCGCCCAGCGAACACCTGCGACCCCCTCACCTGTGAGTCATGCCAGCCAGCCCTGTTTGGGAAGGCCACGCCTGAAAGCTTTTATCTCTACTTGCCTGTTCTCTAAGGTTCTGCCCAGTTGGCCTTGCTGTCCCCGCAGCCAAGACCCGGACAATGCCAGCGCTATCCATGCCCACCTTGAAATGTGACCTTTGTATGTGGCTAATGTTGCATGCAGCTCAGCTTCTGCGTCTGGAACAAATATGGGAATTGAGGACAGCAGCTCAACACCTGCATGGCCCTGTCTGCGCTGTCCACATTGGCCAGCACAGCCCCCTGCAACAATGTACAGTGTACCCCACATCCAGTGAAAAGATGGACATGCCCATGTGTGCTAGCTGTGGTCCACTCCTTCCTGCTCGCGTCTGGCCTGCGGAATCAGCTGAACTCATCATGTGATTTACTTAGACATCTGCCCCATCAGTCTGCCTACCTACCTGTCTATGCACCTTTGTGAACCCCTCGCCAGGGATCCAGAGACATCACAAAGACAGAGTGGGAGTGGAAGCCAAGCAACAAGTAAACAGCTGAATGGTGTGTATGCACATGCTGCATGTGATTTGGTGTGTGAGTATATGCAGGTGCAAGTCAGTATGCTGGTACTTGGCCCTTTCACATTTTAAATAATTCTTGGCATGATGCTGCCCCCGTGCCACGAGAGTGGGCAAAGTTATGCTGTTAATTTGTCTTGAGGGAGTCCATTAAAGAAAGAATAATCAGCCCCATCTGGAATTATATTTCTTGTATCTCTTTGGAGCTTTGGTATTGAGCCATTCTTTGAACATGCGATATGGACTACTAGCTCTCTCATTACAATATGGCAGTTCTTAGGGAGAGATTCGGAAGAGCTCTCTAGTATGAGGCGGTTGCACTAGTGCTAGCATTAGGGATAGCGCTATCATGCTTTAAAAAATTGTATCAAAAATAGACAGGTTAATTGAAAATGCAGTACTGATGACGAGATCAAGAGGAACAAACCTAACAGGCTTCACTTCCCATAGCTTTATTGGTTTGTGCAGCAGGTACCCTATACAAGCATATTGCAAGACAAACGTTTTTGCTCCTTCTCTCAATACATCAAATATGGTCCAGTGGGGGTTGGTAGTGTCCATCATGGATAGACTGCTTACCTTCACTTTGTGTCTAGACACAGCATCAAAATGCAACATCTAAACGCAATGTGACAATCATCGGTGACAAATTTGACAAAAATGTAGTATACAAATAAAATATCTTTTCAGGTTTGTCGCCCAACACTATCAACTCTGCCAATGCTTGTACTGCAGAAATTTGAAAGCCAATAGGGATGGTATGAGGACAGCTGAGGGTAGCCATCTTTGTTGTCATTAATGAACATGCATGACTAAGGTGAGATTGATTTGTTTTGCCAATGCTTGCTAAACCTAAAGTATTGTCTATGTTTCATGTGTCCCTCTTTGACATTTGCAGGACTAGTGCCCGGGCTTCCCCAAATACTTCTGTGGATTTTTTTATACAGTTTTTTGTTGCTCATTCATTCAGCAGTGCACTTTGGCACTGGATGCACTGCGCTCTCTATGCCCTCATTCATTAGGACTGTGACGCAGAAGAAGGACAAGGAGATAATGCCCCAATCACATGCTGATAATCTAGTGAGTCCTCCTCTTCCATGTCACTGCTTGTCCTCCTTGTTAAATTTACAGTATATGCTCAATGTAAGAGGGTTTCTTATAGGAAAGTGATAGTTGAGCAGCGTAATTTAGGCTCCACCCTTACCCGTCACAGAGATGCAATTATATACGTGCACCTGGCATTATATTCACTGAGTGCCTTAATTTTATTAACATGAGTGAAGCATTTAAATGCATTTCTGAAATGCATTCACTGTAGAAACTAAAGATTTATATACGTGTGTGCACAAATGTTTCGTTTAAACATGAATCATGTATTCTCTATTACGTTTTACGCTTACACTTCAATTCATATTGCATCTGAAAACATCTATTCTTTTGGTTACGTTTTGCAGTTCATTTAAAGTTACATGTGTACATGTATAATCATGTATACGAAGTGCATATTAAATGCTCATTTAAGTTAGCCTGACGACAGGCCTCAGTTGAGATGCATTTTGCTTTGCCAGAATGTTTTTCCTTTTCTCTTGCGGGGTTATTATCATGATCTACCTTAGCTAGAGAAAGGTTTATTGTCTGTGTTAGACAGCTGATAGAGAGGCCTGGGAGAGACTTGGCAGTAACGGTGGAAGAACAATGGGCAAAAGAAGTTTTCTGTTCACCGTGTACCAGAATGGCAAGATGTTCAAGGATGAGAATGGCAGCCTTAGTCTGATGCATTGGGAACTGAGAGCGATGTTGCAGATACACTCGAATAGTGCTCTGATTGGCTATTGGTGGTATGAACAGAGATAACATGTTTGAATCTCCTGTCCTTTTATGTCAGTACTCATTTAGTTTTGAGTTAGGGTGGTTGGAGTTAGGCATTAGGGAAGAGCTTTGCTAGATTTAGAGACTCCTCTGCTTGCCCTATTCTTGCAAGTGTAACACTTTAGGCTAACCCCTTATCGCCTTTTCTTTTGGACTTGAATTGAAGTATGATCAAGTTGACACCTACCCACTCTATTGCTCCCTAATTAGAAACCCTCGATAGATTATCCTAAATTTGACCCAAGTTAGAGCAGAGAAGGGCAGTTTCTTTATGGAACACCTGCTCACTTTTATTTGCTAGTATTCTTGTGGCTGTCACAATTCTGTATCTCATTTTATTGCATCTCAACCAACTGAGATATTTTACTTTGCCTATTGTACTAATGTACTTATTGACTCTGCATATGCATAAGGCTTGCATATCGACTGGATTGATTGGTAATCCAGATAGAATCATCCTTTAATCATATTCATTGATTTCTGGTCCTCATTGTGGAGTCACAGAGGCTTCACAGGTTAAATTATATTGTTACTGTTTTCTCCCTTTCAATGATACACATCAGCTTCAAAGGTTCATCTAATCTCCTGAGTAGATTATTCGACAGGACGCTCCAGCAGTAGTGAGGGGTCAGAGGGTGTTTTCCTTTTTTATTTTTTTCTACACTTGTCAGAGATCTATCAATTGAATCTTAAAACACATATATTGGGCCCGATCTAGAGACAACTTAAGCTATTTTACCAACCTCATATAGCCAATTATAAATAAAAAAATATCTAAATATATACCGAGATTCTTTGGGTCACTCAATTTTAAACTCTTCAAGGGTCAGTTGCACTCAGCTTGCCCCCACAACAGCATGCAGCATTGGCCAAGGGGTCAGCTCACTTCAGCCATTGACTGTATAGCACTTTGAGGCATTTACCCTAATCACATGTGCATATTTACATAACAAATATTGCCATTCAGGGCAAAAGCAGGTGGGACAAAAACTGCAACAGGTATTTTTTAAATTATATTTTTAAATATACTCCCACCATCGTTAGCCCTTTTATTTTCGAGCCTTTAATCTTTTTGCTTCTATTTCGTATACTTGCGAAAGAATATGCAAATATGAAATTGCACGCTTATCAAAGCAACACCAGTTGGCATTTGCATTTGCAAATGCTCATTAAGACTGTGACGAGGACAAGCAGGGCTCGAAGTTATTAAGATTACCTGTAACTAATTTGAGCATTACACGATTTCAGGTAAGAAATGCTAAGGTGGCGGAAAATCAAAAGCTGATGCTCTGAACAGTTATCTGTTTTTCCCTCTGACCCAGTTTCTCCTGTAATACATTTCTCAGTCTTGCAGCAACACATTTAATAAAAACCCATCCTACTCTCTGATTTACCAGCTTCCATTGCATATTCGGGTAATAAAAGGTTAAGAAATATAGCTGAAAGCATAATTAAATCCTTGTTCTGAAATTTGCTGGCTAATGCAGCCTTTCCTTTGTTAGATAATTATTTGGGCATGTCATGTGATTTTCAGACTCAGCAGTTCCAACAGAATGCTTTTTCTCTGTATTTGTCACGCACAAAAGGAAAGTGGCTAGCAGAAGCTCCTGCGTGACAAAGGGTGACCTCTGTTGTATGCCAGCCCTTTTTATTTATTTCCATTTTGTTTTTGCAAAGATTACATAATTTAACATAAAATATATTAAGCAGGGAGCAGGTGTATAGGCCAGTCCAGTACTAACCTGGGCCAGTCCTCCAATCAGGTACGGCCCTTCTGGACCTGGCTCTTTCGCCTGGAGGTACCCACTACACCCCTCCATCCCGCACAGTCCCTCTGTTCTCTATTCTCACCCCTTAATTCCTGCTGCACCTTCTGTGCTGTTTTGTGCTCTCTTGTGCTCTTCTGTGCTATTTTCTGCTCTTCTGTGCTATGTGCAGGGCCGGACTGGCCATAGCAGGCACCGGGGGTTGTCCTCGGTGGATCAGAGGGGTGGGGGCCGAGTTTGTGACCGTGGGGGCCCCTCTTATCATTGGGGGACGGTTTTGCAGCAGTGCTACAATACTGGCCCCCTGTAACAAAAGCGGGAGTGGTGCCTCTTGCTAGCACCCTCAATCCCCACCCCCATGCCCCCGCTCCCAGGGCCGGTTGAGCGGCAACCTGTCAGGGCTGGTTGCTGTTCCCAGTCCGGCCCTAGCTATGGGCTTTTTCTGCTCTTCTGTACACTCTTTTGTAACCCTTCTATGCTTTTTGTTCCCACTCTGTTGATGGCTTTGTGCCATTTGTGCCCTTTTTCTGCTCCTCTGTGCTCTTTTGTGCTCTCTTTGTTGAGCCTTTTACGGTTTTTGTGCTCTTTTCTGCCCTTTTCTGCCTTTTGCCAACTTAAACCTTCTCACCCCAAATCAGGCCTTCTGCCCCACTTTGGCACTCCCCGTAGCCCCTCACCCTCCTCCTGCGATTTTCCCTCTCCTTACCTGTGCTCCTACCGCGTTCTCCTTCTTACATCTTCGTCCTGTGCTGCAGTAGCCCCTCCCATCACCTCAGCCTGCACTCTTCCCTTTTCCCAGGACCTACTTTGTGGAGGCCACTGCACAACTGTGCCACTAGCAAGCCAAAAGCAAGCCTGTCTGCGCCTGACCGAACCTGGACTGCACCCAGCATCAAGGACCCTGGTCCAATCATCCCCCACTGACACACCGCAGCATTCTTTTGATCACTCAACCTGGGATGCCCTTTTTCCTGCTGCTGCTGCACGGCACCACATACCACAGTTGGAGCCTTCACTTGCACCCACTGTCAGTTCTCCTGCATCCACCGACCCAAGCAGGCACCAGCAATACTATCTACATCCATGATCAACACCACACGTCAAAGAGAACTCATACATCACTCACTCGAATGCATGCTACTTAACACACATTCACTTAGCAAACATGAAACTTAAATCTGGGACCTGCTGAGTAGTGATGCACTAGACATTCTCTTCTTCACTGAAACATGGCTCAACTCCACATCAGCACCTGACATCACTGTGGCAATCCCAGTAGGTTACAAGATTGCACAACAGGAATGGTTTGGCAAGCCAGGTAGAGGTCTCACAATCATTTACAAGGAAAGCATCAAATATTCAACTTTCATAGAAAACGCAAGCAATTGATGGAACATCTGCACTTCAAGCTGCAAATTTCCAAAAACTTCACCTTGAACAGAACCCTCACCTACCGTCCACCGGGACCACAAGACCTCTTCACCAGCCTCATCAATGAATTTATCACACTACTCATCAATGACTCCAAAGAATACATACTCTTCAGCAACCTTAACTTCCACCTGGAAGACAGAGCCAAACCCTGCTCCACAACATTCCCCAAAAGACTGAGCAACAACAGACCCACCTAGCTCTTCTCTAAATCAACACACACTGCAAGACACACACTGGATCTCATATTCACCATAATTGACCGCATCAAATACATCGCGACCTCCGAGCTCACTTGGACTGTGACCACTCCATCATCCACTTCCAAATCAACATGCCGCCATTCAATGCACCCACCAGTAACAGACCATTAGGCTGCAGTTGGAGAACAATTACAAAATCAGATTGGCTCAATGCTCTCAGCATGGATCAAACCAGCCTCACAGACAGCCACACCAAGAACATCTCCAAACTCAACAATTGGATCAGGAAACCCGCATACTACCTCGCACCAATCAAGTCAAACAAGCAAAGAATCTCCAAAAAGCAAACCAGCTGTGACACAGCAACTCTGAAGCACCAAACAGCACTGTAAACAACTAGAGAGAAAATGGAGAGCCAGCTAAGTAGTGACAGATTCACCCACAAAGCTGCACTTAGATGCTACCACCAACAACTAACAGACACCAAGACAAAAGTACTAGCCAACTGCATTGAAGGAAGGTCAAACAATCTTGTAAATCATCAAAGAATCACCACACCTCAGGCTTCTGTCAACATTACCCCCACCCAAGAACCTTGCAACAACCTATCAAATGTCTTCCATGGCAAAATTGCAAACAACTTCTAGCAACTTCACACACCAACCTGGCCCCAGGGAACTTATCACCAACCTACCCATCACCAACCAACAGGGTCTCTTGACAGAATGGACAACCCTCACCAGAAAACACATTGCGACCATCATGTAGACCATCCACTCAGGAGTCCCAATGGATCCATGTCATCACCACATCAGCAACCTAGGAGCCCCTCACCCACATCTTCAACACCTCCTTCACGTCCACCATTTTCCCAGGTGACTGGAAACATGCCATCAACGGACCCAAACCAACGGATCAAATTCTGACCTTTCTCCCTGCTCCCCTACTCAGCAAAAGTGATTGAGAATGCCGTCAACAAGCAACTGTAAACCCACTTCAAGACTCATCACTGGCTTAACTACAACCATTCAGGATTCAGAAAGAACCACAGCACTCATCGTGCCCCTGACGACATCTGGACTTCCCTGGACTGAGGAGAAACAGCAGCCCTCACCCTCTTAGACCTCTCTGCAGCTTCTGACGCCATCTCCCACAAGACCCACATCAGAAGATGCACAGGATTGCCATCCTAGGAGCCGCCCTCAACTGGATCTGCTCCTTCCTCACGCAAAGAACCCAAAAAGTATGATTACCACCCTTCACAACAGAGACCAAGAACCTGATCTGTGGAGTCCCCAAGGGATCGTCCCTCTGTCCCAGCCTGTTCAACGTCTACATGACACCACTCACCAACATTATCTGATTCCAATACATCACTATTGTCTCCTACCTTGATGCCACCCAACTCATCCTCTCCCTAGCGGACAAGACAACCATCACCAGAACCAACTTCTCCAACTGCATGATTTTGGTAGATGAGTGGAGGAGGACCAACTGCTTGAAGCTCATCTCCAACAAGACATAAGCACCGGTCTTCGGAAATAGGATCTCCCAATGGGACTCAATCTGTTGGCTAACGGAGCAAGGACCAACACCCACCAACCACACAACACATCTGGGAACCATCCATGACAACAAGCTCAACATGATGGCACAATCAAAGCAGTGAGTACTGTCACGCAAGCACTTATCACAAGCAGGCTAGACTATGGCAACACACTTAATGCTGTAAACTCCAAGCATGTCCTTCCTATACAGACTCCTGACGATCCTAAACACCACTGCAAGACTCATACTCAACCTACCATGCCACACCCACCATGCACCACACCTTAAGGAGCTTCACTGGCTCACCATTCACAAGCTCTGCCAATTCAAACTTCACACACACACATACAAAGCCTTACACAACACCGGCAAGGATATCTGAAGAGCCGCATACACTTCCACCACCCTGCCAGACACCTATGCTCTGCCTCACTCTCACTTGCACACACACCCCTCATTCACAGAAGCAGAGCAGGAAGTCGCTCATTCTCACACATCACACACAAAACATGGAGCGATCTCCCTCAACACATCAGAGCCTCCTTGTAACTTCTTGAATTCCAAAAGAGGCTGAAGACCTGGCTCTTCGAACAGCGCCGTGGAGGCTCATACGCCTACACACGTGCTCAGGTGCCTGGATACCGTCACGAGTGATTAGTGTGCTATACAAATCACCATATCATAACATGACAACAATAACAAAAAGTTATTGTTAACCAATGGTACTCATTCTACAGAACACTGAAGGTTGGCATTCTGAGTACCGTCATTGGTATCCAACCCCACAATCATAGGACCAGGAACAGGCCCCTCTGTTAGATGCTTCAGCCCAGTGAGCTACCACACTCAGCATAATTCATAAATACTGCATGATAACTAGAAGTCAAACGCTAGTGAAACATACTTAATTCATATAAAAGAAATCTATTGAATATAAATAAATTCGTTGTTTACATTAAAAACCCATTGATAAATTGTTTTTAAATTATATGCATGCATTGCTCCTTTGTCATTGGGTGCTAGCACAATATCGAATCTGTGTCCTTATGACTTTTAAAGACTTTATTGGTGCATGCATTACTTTACCTCTTGCCACGTATCAATAACACTTATATTGGTGGCAGTAACACAAAAAGAAGTACCAAAACCAGATGCATAGTTGCCAAGTGGGCTTAAGCCATGCATGACATGTTCAGGCAGGCTTTGCTTTTTAGGTAAGTGAACATTTATGAGACTATATGTGCATTGTTAAAAAGCTAAACTACAAGTCCCAGCTTGCAAACTGCTGACTAAAAAAGGCGGGTCTACTGGATAATTTGCCCATAAAATGGGACCCCTTGCCACTTACAAACGAGCTGCCAATAATCAAGACCTGCCTGAGGTGACTCGTGTGGCAGGGAGACAGGTGTCTGCAAATTAATCAACCACATAAAAGGTATTTAAGGTGCGACAAAACCCTACCTTTCATGCTGAGCATCAATAATTATCCAACCATCACACACAAGCATTCTTCATATGAGCCCATTTGTGTGGGTGAGAGAGACTACAGAATGATGCAGAGGTGTGGTCTGGAGACAAAGCTCTCTGATGTTGAAATATGACTCTCGACAGGGACGTACCTATCAATGGTGCAGCAGGTGCAGTGATACCAGGGCCCATGGTTTCTGAGGGGCTCACTGCGCCATGTTCATAGCTGTTTTTTTGCTAACAAACCCGAAGGTGTGCCGGGAGTTGGCTGCACCACTGACACCCGAGTTCGGGCTTTAGGGCGTTGCAAACAGTGCCACTGCACCGGGCACTGATTTCGGGTGGGGGCACCGTATATTATGGTTTTAAAAGCACCGCCTGCTGCGTACCTTGCCTCCAGTAATTTCCCGGCAGCAATAAAAATGATAACTCTGGTAATTAATCTGCCAGTTGGATAGAGATCTGAGTTTTGTCTAGTGCAAGTTTTGATTCCTGTGAGGTAACACAGAGGGTTAATGTGCCTGCTAATAAAAAAACAAGTGCCATGTAGATCACTAAGTGCATATATTGTAAATAGGTTACTGCTTTTGTCAGAGAGATTTTATTGTTACTTGCAGTTTTATAAGTTAAAATCATATTGTAGAACAGTGAGCTATTAACTTTCATAAAACAGTTGCATGAAAACTGCAAGGTATAGGTTAGACTAGAGCGTTATGATTTGTTTCCCAATTGTTCAATATCCTAATGTTGCAAAATAGGTTCATTTTGGTAGAAATCAATTCTTAATATTAGAAAGAACCCCCATCCATGGTGTTACGTTTTAAATTCTGAGTTTGTGCTTCTCCTGACAAAGCACTCAAACTATGCTTCCTACCAGTATGGATGACCTGTTACTTAAACCCTGTAGTTCTCTGGCTTTTGTAACACACGTTTACCATACGCTCATTTTGACATGTAAGATTGTATGTCTCAATGTAATATGCGTGTAGTAAAGTGCTCTGACACCCTACACTGGTATGAGTGGCGCTATAAAACTAATTAAATGCATCTGAGAGAAAGTGATCATGGAGACTTGAGGGGGTCTGTTAAAGGGTAGTAGTGAGGGAAACGTCTACTCTCTTCTTTTTTCAATGCTTTCGAATTAATTAGGAATATGTGGCTTTATCGAGTAGTGGAATATGTTTAATATTCTACGTGCAGACCAATCACGCTGGTTCAAAACGTAATACAGGTGTGCCTTACCTATTCTTATTTGCATCAGGGCTCTCAGTCCCTGCAAGAAACAAAATAACAACAGTAAATTACAGCGACAAGTTTCAAGTGTTATCTCAGGCTACTTCAGATACTACGTCACTTAGGACGGTCAGCTTGCAGTGCCCTGAGAAAGCGAACAAGATAAAAACAGACAGAGCCACTTACCTAACATGCTGTTGCTGGCAAGTCCTGCCCGCAGCCTGCCAGGGTGAAGGCAACACACCGGGAGCAGATAAAGGCTTAATTATTTACCGGAACTCGAGGAGGACACGAACAGCGATGAATGAAGGAAACGGAGAACTCGGAACTGCTGAGCGCGTCATTTGCTTTGAAAAGAAATACAAAAATAGAATGATGCGTTTCGGCCAATTACAAGAAACTCAATCATGCTCATCAAAGAGTGGAAAATAGTACTGATAATAGCAGCAAAGAAAAGTTGGCAACGATGGTACAAAACAACTCCATTCCGAGAAATACACATATAGAAGTACGAAATTAGAAGTCAAATGAAAACGAACACCTACCTGCTTTTACAATGTCACTGCACCCCCTATCTGCTGACCCTTAAAAGCAGAGCTCTCAAGTTTACAGTTTTATGCTCCAAATAGCCTGTCCAGAGCAGAATTTGTATTTGCCACTCTAGGATCTGTAGTTCTTTTCAGCTCATTAAATCAGGACTACAAGTGCCAGAATTAAAATTCAAATCTCATACAGGGGTGTGAAACCTGAGATATTCGAGATAGTTGTAAAAGTCGCTCTCTCTGGATCATTTGGAGCCCTGCACAAAGACCCCCCAAAAGTGTGCCGGAAAATAGTGAGGTACTTTACGCACCGCCTAAATAGCATTAGTCTCGTCTTGGGTATGTATTTACCGGAACCTACCTACAATCTCCCCGGTTTTCACTTGGATATTAGGCATAACATCATTACATATGGAATCGGTGTATAGAGAACAATTTCCACACAAGGTAAATACATAGGGGCAGATTTACTACTTCTGGCGCATCTCTGCTCATCAGCAGGGATGCGCCAGAGAGTTACGAGGCATCTGCCCACCCGTGCGACACCACTGATGAGCCGCATTTACAATGCGACACACCGTGGCACACGGATGGGCAGATGTGTGTCGCATCACCTGTCGGAAAGGCGGCACATTGCTGGAGTTGCGTCACAAGCGTGACGCTGTTCCAGCAAGGCTCGGGGGTGCCCTATCCCTAACATGCTGCGTCCAGCCATACGCCTGCTTCAAGCAGGCGCAGAGTTTTGACGCAGCATGGCCTTAAAAGTGACTGAGTGAAATATTGTAGATTGTCATGTGGCGCAGGGCTTTACAACGTGACGCATCTCTCAGATGCGTCACGTTGTTAATACCCCACAGCATGGCGCTGGCTTTGCGCCACCACTGCCTCACAAAAGTGACGCTACGGCAGCGCAAAAGAGGAGCAAGGGGCTTGTAAATATGCCCCCTAATATTCCTAGCATTTCACTTGGACATGAAGCATGTGGAGTCTGTGTCCCACGACACGTTTCAGCATCTTTGACCTGCTAAAATCTGTCAGGGGGAAACAGTGGGCTGTGATAAATTTCACATAAATCAGAATTTCAGTCCGTGTGCAAACTCTTATTAACCCACGGTTTGCAATGCAACCCTCAGCTTGTAATCAAGGCCAATAATTAGTGGTAACCTACAGATGAGGTAATTATGTTACTGTAGGGCATGAGACAGCTGGCAACTGCTCCTTGTTATGAGGGTGACTTTCAGTCACTCTTGTTTTTTCAGGCCTCGGCATGTTGAGGCTGCTAGGCGCACACCTACAATGAACAAGCATTGCCAAAGTCAACAGGTCTCTGCTCTTCAAGGCTGAGCTTTTGGCTTTGCTAGTGCTTTGTTTTGACTGTCTGTGAATGCATGTGTCATGACGCGTGCACACGCATGGATTGCAATTTAGGAATAGTTTTCTTATCAAAGAAATGCCTGTGAAGCATGCACGCCAAGCTAGCATGGTAGACTGCACACATGCCAACATTTCAGAACAAGAAAGTGGGAGATTTTGACAAAAAAAATCATGAGAATGCTTAGACTTAGAAAATGCTTTATTCGATTTAAAAATTGATAACATCATAAAAGCAGAATACGTAAGAAAAAAAACAATTCATTAAATATATACACTTAATATTGTGTTAAAAAATACGATATAAGCTAACAAGTGATACATTTTCTTTTCCTCAATATGCTTTTTAAAAACCCCGTCATGATTCCTACACAATACACATTATTCAGTAATTGTAAATATAAAAGAGGCGGACGGCATTGCCGCCATGTACCCTGCTGTAGAAAGGGTATAATCCATCCGGCCCGTTCTGTTACATAAAATTTAAAATGAAGGGTAGATTGATTTGATAAGTTATCACATGGAGAACTACAGAGCTGTCTGGACCAGTCGTTAGTAGTAGGGAACGAGACCAGGTGGTAAAAACAATCAAACCTAAACCTGGTCAAGATGTATCTATCATATCTCTTTAAACACCACACTAAGGGCCCTATTAGGATGGCGGACGGACCTGCGTCCGTCCGCCACCCCAGAGGTGGAGGGACCGTACACAGGGGCAGCAGCGGTCCCTCCGTGCAAATTAGGATGTGACCGCCACCCTGTTGGTCACATCCTGTATTTTTAACATTGCGGCGGGTGCTGCTTGAAGCAGCGCCCGCCGCAATGTTAAAACTGCATGCAAATTCAGGGGGTTACCATAGGTACCCCCCATGTGCACCCCCACCCCCCTCACCCTGGGGGCCCGCAACGGGCCCCCAAAGAAAAGACCATATGCCTTTTCGTGGCGGCATTGCCGCCGCAGAAAGGCATATCCCAATGCAAATCCTAATATGGCTGGCGGTGTCTGATAGACACCGCCACCATATTAGAGCTTTTCCGCCACGGTCTCGCGGCGGAAAAGCGGCGGACGGTCTCCCCGTCCGCAGATGACCCCTCTGCCATCCTAATCTGGCGGGGGTTCTTTCCTCTCACCGCAGCGGTGAATCCGCATCCTCCGGGCCGGCGGTGGCTTCCGCCGGCCCGGAGGATGCGGATTCACCGCAATCCTACTCGGGCCCTAAGTAGGGTTGAATGGAGGTAGAGACCAGGGTAAGTTGATGCTGGATCACGTTTTTTTAATTAAACTCCAGCCCCAATCTTAATGACTCAAAGTGATTCAGAAATAATGCTTTAAGCTCTTTTCTAGATACAGAGTGCAAGTAATCAGGGTTACCATAAAGTTCAGGCCTACCCAAATCTTTGGAAAGTTTACTGATGTAGTTCAACCATGACATTTTTCCTGCCTGATTCAAACCCATGGAATCTTTAATTATATCTTGGTTTAACCCTAAATTGGGTGAGGTCCAGGCTCTATGCCATAATAGCAAGGGTTGCATTTTAATTACATCAGTGATGTAGCGAATCCCTAGTTCACTGTGACAATTAAAAACAGATGCGCTTTGAGGAATAGCTAAAATGAATCTTACAAAAGCATTTTCTACCACTTGTATTGGTGAAACCTCATAAAACCCCTAGACCCCTGCCCCATATGTGGCTATACTTGTACACTTTGCCTGGTAAATTTTCAATAAAATCTCCAGCGGCCTCCTACCCATCTTTTTTGAGAAAATCATCACTGCCGCCGTCGACCTCTTAAATAAGAGGGTCCTATTCTTTATAGCAGGACCCCCAAGACCCTGAGTCCTCCAGTAAGATGCCAAGGTAGGAGAAAGTTTTAGTTGGTTCAATTTTACCTTTCCCAGCTACGAGGGTACAACGTCTAGTCTCTCCCTTTCCACAGGACATAAAAAATGTTTTCTTAACGTTGAGCCTCAGCCCTCTATTATCCATGAAGTCAATGTAAGTGGTTTGGGCGCTCTGGAGACCAAGCTGGGTTCTGGCCATTAAAACCGCATCATCTGAGTATAGAAGGGAGACAATCTGGTTGTTATTTACTCGGGGGGAATCGCTCACACTGGCCACCAGTGCCGCCTCCAGTGCGTTGGTATATAATGTGAAGAGGAACGGGGCCAGTACGCAGCCTTGTCTCACACCCCTCCTCACATGAAAAGGCTTTCTACATTCACCCTTTAATCCATACCTCACCTTCGCGGAGGCCCCCGCATATAATTGTCTCAAAAATAGCACCAGTGACTGCTCTACCTGAAGTCCCTCTAAGATCTGCCATAGCCGATTATGATCTACACAGTCAAAGGCAGCAGTAAGATCTACAAATACCGCAAATAAATTGCCTTGCTTGGCCTGGGTATATTTCCCATGTAAGATGGAAAAGTTTAAGACCTGCTCGACGGTACCTCTCCCCTCCCTAAACCCATATTGAACCGGACTTAGGACCTTGTTATCTTCAGCCCACTGTTGCAGTCTATTCAAGATGACCCTTCCTGCAATTTTCATGAAAGAGTCTAGTAGTGATATGGGTCGGTAACAAGCAGGATTTTCCCGGTCCCCCTTTTTAAAGATGGGTATTATTATGAACTCCGACCAGGATTTAATAAAACCCTTTGCACAACTGGCCTCGAGGACACGTGTTAGTAATGGAGACCAAAGCTCAGTCGTGTGTTTATACAAGTCAATCGGCATCCCATCAGGGCCCGGGGCCTTACCACCTTTGCTCTCATTTATGGCCACTAGTACTTCCTCATGCGTGAAATGGACATTAATCGGCAAAAAATAAATATGCTAGCCCACTATGAAGAACCGGGTTTTAGAACCCAGCGGCGCCAGGGACACGCCCAAAGTCTGGCTTCGTGAAGGGTCAATTTCAGGTGAAGAGGTCAGCGTCCTGCAGTTCACTCACTAGTCAGAAAAGGGCCTGTTTAATGCATACATGAACAATGAAGCCCATGCAACTTTGTTCGTTCGGTTACCTCCACCGCCTACGTGAGGGCAACACAAAATGGCGTTATGAACAACGCAAACAAAATGGAGTCCGGTCCCGAAAACCACGGAATCTCTGACCCTCCTTTTGCCATTACGTAGGCAATGACCTAAACTCAAGTCAATCTGAATCCAGGTCTATATCTATTCTCATCAGGTCATCAAAGTGTTGCTGTAACATCATCTTATTATCCTTCGCTTCTCTCGGGACTCATCTTCTCACACAGATTGTAGCACAAAGACTACAAATGGCGGGATGTATGATGTTACAACGCATGCTATTACAACGCATGCCTTTACGAAGCTAGTTTTACAATGCAAGTCGTTACAACGACTTGCGTTGGGGGGCGCTGGATAGTGAATAGTTTAATTTACTATTCCAACTCCAGTCCCCGTGGATAGTAGGGAAGGTGTTGGAAACTATTCCCTATCCTAGAGCGCCCCCCAGTGCAAGACGTTGTAAAAGTTGCGTTGTAATGGTTGCGTCGTAAAGGTACTTAGTTGTAAAAGTTGCGTTGTAAAGGATGTTCCCCCAAATTACGGGACCACACTGGATGCATAAGCAACACGAGAAAAGGATCGCTAAAGCCATACCAAGAAACGTCAGAATCTTCCATCCCCATTTGGACAGCAGTTCCCAAAACCATCCCATCAATGACCAGTTCCCTTCGTCTACATGTATAGACTTAGCAGACTTATGTAACCTCAAGATGGCTTGGTACACTGTTGGGGCGTTATCTGGTATGAAAACGCAGCAACTAGACCATGATCAATTTACATACTCCACCTCTATCTGCAAGTATAATATCTAAAGCAAAGCGGTTCTGTAATGTCATAAGGCGATACGCTTGAAGCTCGGCTGTAATATTGCTAAGGGCACCTGCAGTCTCATTTATAGTGGCCTCGACCACTCTCGTAAGCTGACAAATTGTCCTACCATTAGACATAGGACCCCAAAAGGGCAGGAAACCCTTAAAGAAGTCTCCAACTTCTTGTGCGGCAGTGTCTTTTGCATCGATAACACCTCTACCATATCTTGTCTTATGGTAGTTGAAAGCAGCTGTGTATGTAGGGGGAAGCAAAAATGCCACATAACATGTGCCTGAAAAGTCAGAAGGCAACCATGTATATGCTCTATCATAACAAACAAAATACGTGCCTTTAACTGGCACGAACGGTGGAGATTTCTGGGACGTATAGACATAGGTGTGAACACACACACTCTTACCAAACTGAGCTCTCGGATTCTGACCATTGCCTTGCAGACAAAGATGACCTCGGTGGGGTACAATCCAAATAGGAGGAGACCTTTTCTGTCTCTCTTTCTCTGTCATACTAATGCTATATCTCCTCTTGTTCCAACCAACATATGCTCGTACCTCATCTTTAGGGATAGCATTATATGCATCAATATCTCTGACCATATCTACTATTCCCTCTATCAAGGCATTATTATTCGCATTATCTTTGACAGAACGTACAGGAGATGCTTCATTCGCATAGATAATTATTGACTGAAGTGCCCATACTGACCCATTAGGCGAAAAAGGCAAAACCAAATATGGCATTCCCTTATCAGTCGTATGGGATGTATGACATTACAACGCATGCATTTACATCGCATGCCTTTACAACGTAAGTATTACAATGCAGTCCATTACAACGCATAGTGCTTTGGGGTGCTGGATAGTGAATAGTTTAATTTGCTATTCCAACTCCAGTCCCCGTGGACACTAGGGAAGGTTATTGGATAGTAAATTAACCTATTCCCTATCCTAGAGCGCCCCCCCAGAGCAATGCGTTGTAATAGTTTGCGTTGCAATGGTTGCGTTGTAAAGGCTCTGTGATGTAAAAGTTTCGTTGTAAGTGTTGTTCACCGTCGTATGTGGCATAAGACCACACACCCAACAATTCGTGGTATTTACAACTAGCTGATGCTGATTTAACATCTGTATAAACGAATTGTTCACAAATTCTAATCTTCGTGTCTGTTCATGTTCAGGCAACGTATGAAACTCATGTGGGGAAACAGTAGGAAAAGAAAGAGTAGGTTGGGAGGTAGATGCAAGTGTCTGTTGTGATGCATAGAAAATCCAACCCACACAAACCAACGTAATGTTCAAAAGCATAAGAAAACACATTATCAAAAAACATTTGTTACGGATCAATGTACACATTTTTGCTCTGAGATCAACTCTTTTAACACCCTTGTCAGACTCAAAAGACTCCATCCTCTAACGTGCTGCTCACAGCAATTTTCCTTCTTCACTTAAGTGTGCGTCAAGATCGTACTAACGACCCTAAACCACAGACCTTGTGTCAATACGCGGCTCACCCCTTAAGAACTTATACCGTGACCCTGCAGCTGAGTCCGGATGGTGACTCGAAAAAGGAAAAAAGCAAAAAAGTCTCTTGATCTGACAAGGTGTATTTCACTACATAAAAAAAATCAACTTTATTAGTCCGTTTCAAAAGCCTTTTTCGATCTCAAATTATAGCGTTGTTTGCCAGGCACAGTCTGATCCTTAAAGAGGAGTTCCGGATTCGTCGTGTCTATTCTCAAGGACGGAGGCACAGCAGCTTGCAGAACATCATCATCCTCGCGTTCTGACTGAGTCCATGTCAAATGTGCATCACTAAAAGGCACGAATCTGGGAACCCTTTCGCATTCCGAGTCAGCTATTCCATCCCTCACCCACTTGTCATACGGTAAGGGCAAAGGAACTTTTTTAGTATGGGTGGCATGCACCCAATTCTTTTTACCAGCTACCCTAACAGCAGTTCTAGTGACCAGCAATACCAAATAGGGACCAGTCCATCTCGGCTCCAAATTCTTGGATCGCTGAAAATTCTTCGTCAAGATAAAATCACCAGGTTGGATCATGTGCCCTGGATCTACAGTAGCTGTCGGCAAACTGTCATAGACCTGTTGGTGGAGAACACGTAATTTAGCAGTCAAGTCATGTAAGTAATCCACCAACATAGGGTACTCAATATCACTATATTTCTTGGGACGAGGCACACTCCAAACATTTGCTGGACGACCAAATACTATTTCGTATGGGCTAAGTCCCACACGAGAATGCACAGTCGTCCTTGTTGACAAAAGAGCCAACGGCAAGGCATCTGGCCATGTAAGACCAGTGCTCGCTTGAATCTTAGCTAGTTTCAGCTTCAATGTGCCGTTATAACATTCAACAAGTCCAGCTGACTGGGGGTGATTCGCAGCATGGAACTTTTGACTTATCCCTATTCCAGCACACACTTTCTTCATGACTCGACCCACAAATTCACTCCCATTGTCCGACCATACAATTCTCGGCAAACCAAATCTAGGGAAATACTCTTTAAGCATCACTAGCCGTGTTTATAAATTGTGTCTAGGACCATATTTTTTATATATACACAGTTACCCAGGTCCTATTGATTTCTTGGGTTTACCCCATTGTTTTCAATGATCTCTTGAGCAGGGAATCCTGCGAGGGTTGTCCTTGTTTGTTGAATTGTTTGTATTTTTTGTATGTTTGTATATCTGTCAGGAAATGTCAGAGAATGAGACATTGACCTATAGCGAAGACTACATTAAAAACCTTATAGATAAACAAGGAAGTGGCAGTTTCCTGGGTCGCATAACAACTCCAATCGACTCAACTCTAAATGATAAGGTTAATAAATTAGAAAGACTCGAAAAGAAGCTCATAAGAACGAGACTACACGGACACTCCCTCACCCAATATCTACAAGCTAATGTTATACCAATAGGTCTGCAGGTTCGTAACGAGCCTGCGATCTTTGTGGACAACCCTAAATTTAAGGGTAAGTTCAGCTTCATCTCAAATAACTGTTCTAGACATTGGATGGTCTTGGGGGTGGAGACTGCTTTGGAAGAGGTTGAGCGTCTAATGAAAGAAATAGGAGAACTAAGAAAGGAGATTATAGAAGACTCGGCCTTGCTTAATGCTAAGGAAGCCCTTGAACGACTAGAAGTAACTCTGAAGGAGTTTGATATCTTTACGCAATCCACTAAGTTGGATAAGTTGTCCAAGGATATCAAATACTTTGACAAAAAAACTGTCTACCCTTATTTAGCAGAGGGGTACTACAACCAGGAATCCCAGGGGAGATATAGCACCAGGGGCAGAGGAGGGTTTAGGAGGTACAATACATTCTCTAATTCCTCCGTCAGCAGTGTGTCGGACTCGGAGCAACCCTCCACTAGTACATCTGCGCAGCAAGACCCCCAATCTGATTTTTTAGAGCAGGATCCATGGGAGGAACAGCGTGGCAGAGGCCGCCCCTGGGGTCGTCCCAGGGGACGTGGCCGAACCAACTGGAACCAGGGCAGAGGGCAAACGAATTGGAATCAGGGGCGGACGCGCTCAGGGAAACAGGTCCAATTCCGACAGGAATCACATGGCGAAATTCAAACTCGCAAACAACATTACAGGTGGTAGAGCCCAATGCATTAGCCAACCTGAATAGCCCTCTAATCAATCTTTCAAGTCATGCTCTGACTAATGATGAACAAAAAATCTTGGAGAAGGGTTTGTCTTTTGTCCCAACAAATTTGCCAAATAGCTTCAATTTAAAATTGGAGCTTCATCAGTTCTTCCGGAAAGTTCGCCTGAAGCAATTTTTTAACAAAATACCACACCAGCCGGTATTTAGCAACACAGGTCTGAGACCACCTTCTACTTTTACACCACCTGCTCATATGATGCCACACAAGGTGTTAGCATATGAGCAAGTTGTTATGAGCGATATAAATAAACTACTGAAGGACAAGAAATATGTGAAATATAATGTTTCCAAACAGGAAAGGACTGCGCTACAAAATTTGAAACTAAACCAAGATATAGTGATCAAGCCCGCCGATAAAGGCGGGGCAATTGTAATTCAGAACAGGGACGATTATATAAAAGAAATCTGTAATCAGCTATCGGTGGCTGAAAATTATACCAAACTATCAGCCAACCCTACCAAGGATATTGCGGTGGCGATAAAAAAGGTCACGGATAATGCTCTCGGTGAGGGATTTATCACTAAACTGGAATATGAGTTTCTTAATAATACACACCCTCGTTTACCTACAATTTATACCTTGCCCAAGGTACACAAAAGGCTCCATAATCCACCTGGGAGACCTATTGTGTCTGGGTGTGGCTCAATCCTTGAACCACTGTGTAAGTTTATAGATATCTTCATCAAACCCATTGCAGAAAATACAGCTTGTTACCTTAGGGACACTATGCAGGTGATCAAGTTGATAGATGAGAAAGCATTTAATCCCACTGAAGAACTATTGGTAACTATGGATATCACCTCTTTGTATACAAACATTCCACAACAGGCTGCCCTGGAGGTGATAAGAACGGTATTGGAAGACAGGATTAGGCCACATCAAGTCCCTACGAAATTCATAGTAGACCTTTTAGAGATCGCTATGAAACGTAATTTCTTTATTTTTGATGGAAATTACTTCATGCAGATAAATGGCGTAGCCATGGGTGCTAGCTTTGCCCCAAACTTGGCAGTGATCTATATGGATCATTTTGAACACAACTTGGTTCTTTGTGACAACAACCCATATATAGGTAACATCAGTTTATGGCGTCGTTACATTGACGACGTCCTGCTTATGTGGAAGGGCTCGAAGAGCGATCTACTCATTTTCCATAACTGGCTTAACGGGAGAGATGCTAATATCCAGTTTACCATGGAGTGTAGTAACCAGGCTATAAATTTCCTGGACATCACTATTAAGGAGGAACATGGTGTTTTACATACTACCTTGTTTCGAAAACCGACAGAGAGAAACACTCTGTTACGATATTCCAGCCACCATCCCCGCAATCTCAGGGACAATCTCCCTTATGGACAGTTCCTGAGATTGCGGAGAAATTGTAGTTGCAAAGTGGACTATTTTAATGAGTCGACCATCTTGATGACCCGATTGGTTGAGAGGGGCTACCCAAGGAGCCTGGTAAAAAAGGCCCGTAAAAGAGCATGGTTCTGTCACAGAGAAGTATTGCTAGAACCTAAAATAAGGAAAGAGATTGAAGATGAGAGACTGATATGTGTTACCACGTTTAACACCAAGAGTACGGAGATCAAAAGGATTATCAATAATCACTGGCACCTGGTAGCAGAAGAGACAGGGTTGCCAGACCCTCCAATGCATGCCTTCCGGAAAGGAAAGAGCGTGAGAGATTTTGTTGTACGTTCTATGTTGCAGAAGAAAAATGCGGAGAGTCAGACCACATTATGGAATCTTCCGACTGTTGTAGGTCATTTTAAGTGTGGATCCTGTAAGGCCTGTGATATGGCCTTGGAAGTCAAGGAATGCACATATAATGACTACACTCATACCCTACAAAATCACACCAATTGTAACACCATGGGGGTAATTTATGCCATCTTTTGCCCCTGTGGTTTTATGTATATAGGGCAAACAATCCAGAAGGTGAAAACCCGCATCCTGCAACACTGCAGCAGAATCCGGTGTATAGTACAGGGAGCGCCCCTTGTTGACCATTTTGTCAGGTTTAATCACACACCTGAAAGTTTAAGATGGTGTGTCATCGAGAAAGTCAATCCCAATCCCAGGGGGGGCAACCTGGCATTATCGATGAGCATCCGTGAGTGCAGGTGGATGCATTTCTTCGATACTGTTAATAGGGGTCTGAATGAACAAGAGGAGGTTATGAGACAAATGGCACTTTTACCAACTGGCTGAGCTTTTTCGATCTGTGACCATTTGTTTTGTTCCCCGACTTACCGATATTGTAATTCATTGTTAATGGGCTTCAACTGCAGCTATAACACTTTCTCCTCATCCTCATTCTATTGGAATTGTAATCCATCATTAATGGGTTTTAACAGCAGCCATAACACTTCATCCCCATTAATATGTATTTGATTCACATTGCTGTTTGTGATTGTTTATATTGTGTTTTTTATGTACACCATTGTAATTCCATTGACTGAATCGTTTTTCTGTTCTGTACATTCATGAAATATTTTAAGACATAATTGCAGTCAAAATGTATTATTTTTATCTGAAAATTGTTTGAATTAGTACAGTCCCAATTGGACATTTAGGGCTGAATCATCAATTAACATGGCGTTTTTTAATACTACTGTGTATCCATGCTATTGTCCCACTTGTACCCAGTCCTTCGTTTACACTACTCGCGTTTAGTCCCTTTATGACTTCCATTAAAAAACCCTAGTCCTTCTTTTATGCCTACGCGCCTTCCCATTTGGGATTGGTGGGTTCTCACCACGTGGTGCATGACACGGAAGCTGCCGGTTTACATGCCGAGCGTTTTTCACTCAATGAATTGCTGTCTGCCTTGCCGGTCATGTGAGTCGGTAGCTGCCGGATTACACTCCGAGCGAATTCAATTGAAGAACGGTGGTCGGAAAAAAAAAACCCGTTTTGAACCATTGGGGAGAACGTTTATATTTAAGGTAAAATTCAATCGCGTTACCCAGTTGCAATTTTCAATCGCGTTTTTCTATGGGAATAGTCTACCGGAATTGCACCCTTCATACACTGTATAACTATTGGCGGTACATTTAGGAGCACTGTTGCCTCTCATTATGGTTAATTACATTTGAATATTTGACCTGGATATTCTTTATAACACAGGTCACGTTTGTATTAGTTTCAACATTGGACTCCACTAGGCTTATTGTTGTGATACGGGTTTTCTTGTATTACACCTAATGCAGATGCCTCTTTCTATAGCTGACGTTATGAGCAATCTCAGTACGCTTTTGACTAGCGCTGTACCTGGGTATTGGTGGTAATTTACAACAGGGAATTACACCAGTTTGTCTTTTCCAACACAGGTACACCAGAACTTAATCTAGTTCTCTCGCCCTCGTCCATTGGCACAATGCCCATCGTGCTACCAGATTAGGGTGAGTGTTCCTACATGTATGAAACCTTTCTATGGGGCATAAAATTGTACTATGGGACTGATTGGTTCCTTTTCCCCCATACAGCACGATTGAATTCGAGTGCCTATTATACACGAATTGACCCTTAGACTGAGCAGAAGTCACCGGTCAGAGGTGAGTCTTGACCCTTGCTGACCACCCCCTCCCCCCCCCCTCCTTTGTTTTGACACTATGGGATGACTGTGCCTTTGGAGATGGGCTAACAGTCTCCCGGTTTGTCTTTACCTCTTATAGGTGTTTCGCCCAACTGATCTGGAATTGCGACACCTATTCAATTCCTTTGGTAATGTACCCAACACTTTTTTAATTTCCTTTAGACTGAAACCGGATTTAATAAATTGTAAAATATATTTATACTTACCATTACAGGTGCTCCCCCGTCCCCTGTCCCCACATCCGTCCTGAAGAAGACCCGCAGCAGAGGTTGTGACTTTCCCTTATTGCGCCAGGGTCGAAACGTCGACGATCCCCCCACCAAAAGCCTACACCTGCCCAAACCCCCCCCCCCCCTTCTGCCCCCCTGTATAATAATTGTATATAGACTGTGAATGGGTAGGCTAAATATGTGCAATGTAAAATAATTTCTTCTTTTGCACTGAATCACTCTAAGACCTATACTCGCACCTTCTTTTACTTGAGCACCAAATTTCTTTCCTTTTCCTTTTCTACTTCACCTGAAATTTTATGAAATTGTAAATAAACTGCAGTAGGATTTATTGTGATAATTGTGTTGGGTTTTTTGCATTTACTGCATTTTTGTTTGCATTTTTGGCTGAGTTAAGCTAATAATACATCTCCATGTATTTGTAGGTTCAGATTAAGTCTGATTTTTTGTTGACTGTGAAGAAGTAATACTCACATCACTAGCCGTGTTTATAAATTGTGTCTAGGACCATATTTTTTATATATATATATGGGGGTGATTCGCAGCATGGAACTTTTGACTTATCCCTATTCCAGCACACACTTTCTTCATGACTCGACCCACAAATTCACTCCCATTGTCCGACCATACAATTCTCGGCAAACCAAATCTAGGGAAATACTCTTTAAGCAAAACCTTAGCTGTAGACAAGGCAGTATTATCCTCTAGGGGGTAGGCCTCTATCCATCTGGAAAAGGCGCAAACAACCACAAGGAAATACTTCAGATTGTTGCATCTCTCTATGTGAATGTAATCTAACTGTATCACTTCAAACGGATATGTCGGAGGAGCAAAATGACCAGCTGGAGTTGGAGTTCCCTTGCCAGGATTATACTTCAGACAAATCATGCAATGCTTCACAACATTCTCAGCACATTTCGGAATTCCAGCATTCTGCCATACTGGAGCCAACAACTTGCATATTCCCTTCGAACTAATGTGAGCCATTCCATGAGCCATAGTAACCACTGGGAGCACATACGCATCAGGCAACAACCATCGCTGGTGTTCTGACAACTCAACCCAACAACCCGTCGAATCCAACATACCCGTACTCTCTCTCCACGTACTCACTTCTTTTTCCGTAGCTTCAGCCTGAATCATCTTCACACTTTCTATTGTGTCTTCACACATTCCACTTTCCACAACCCATCTTGCAGGACCTGCCACATACATACGGCTCATCATGTCTCTCGCCGTTTCCTTGGGCCACACTCTGGCTGGCGGGATGACAGCCCACATGCCGTTCCCGCATCTCGCGTCTTCTGCATGCCTCCCCGCGCCCTCCCCGCCACTATAATACACCGACAAACACACCGGATGGCCTCTCTGGGACCCGCTTGTGTCGCGACGCTCCCACAGCATCACGCACGACACGCCACCGAGCTTGTTGACCACACCCCGCCCCTCCCTCCCCTTTTTCCCTGTTATTATGTTCATACAACGGAGCACATGAGACTGCAATGATGCTGCAGCGACCATACTGTGAATTGCTGAGTGACAGTGAGAAGCATTGTACGCAGCGTACCGCGCCGTCACCTACATCCTTGTGAATTAGAAACAAGTAGGGTATGCTTTCACTTTTCTTCTCCCCCGACGTAATTGGAGCGAAATGTCTGAGCATGGCATGGCGCGAGCCGCACCCATCACAACCTTCAGCGGCACCCTTCCCCTATGACACCCCACTGGCCGTGCACTTGAGATTTGTGATGCACCACATTCACATTCACACACTACGTCCCGCTGCCCTGATCTTTAAAGGCAATCTTTACCCTGGTGGATGGTTAAGGGTGGAAATGGTCACGGGCGAGACACCCTGGTGGGGAATGCGGAGAAGGACTGTTATACGTCTCCAATACTGTTTTCCTTCCCTGTATTATATATATATATTTTTTTCTTTTCAGTAACATTGGATGGGACTCGGGATGATTGTAAGGTGCAATGTTTCCACTGTACTTGTTCCTTGCTGCCAATCATGTCAATAATTGTTGTCTCGCCCTACACCGTACACAGCTCTGTATTGTTAGTATATGTTGAAATAACAATAAAAATATTCAAACAAAAAAAATGTCTCTCGCCGTTTCCTTCGCAACTTCATCCGCAAACGCATTCCCTCGACCTACATCGTCCACAACTTTCTTATGCGCACTACACTTCACAATTGCAATCTGCTTTGGGAGAGCAAGAGATTCCAAAAGTTCATTCACTAACTGCCCATGCTGAATTTTTGTGCCATGGGAAGTAAGGAATCCTCTTTCTCTCCACAAACGTCCAAAACTATGGGCAACACCAAATGCGTACTGGCTATCAGTATAAACATCCACTCGCTTTCCCTCTGACAATACACACGCTCGTGTCAATGTAATCAACTCTGCTGCTTGCGCAGAATTCTGTGCTATGCGTGCTGTCTCAACAACTGTATGTAAAGTTGTGACGGCATATGCTGCAGTCGTTCCACCATTCGGAAGCTTAAAACACGAACCATCTACCCATAAAGTACCATCAACATTCTCAAGAGGAGTATCTTTGAGGTCAACTCTAGCTTTCGTTTCTTCCTCTGTATGAAGAAAACAATCATGCTGTTCTTGAGCATCTGACTCTACAGAAATCGGCAACAACGTAGCTGGATTCAATACATTACATCTTTTAATGTGAACATGGCTAGCCAAAAGAGTCAACTCATAACCTGACAGACGTGCACTAGTAAGGTGCTGTGTCTTGGTCCTGTTCAATAAGGTATCCACTGCATGTTAGACCATCACAATCAACGTATTATCCAATACCAAACCAGCAGACTGTCGGATAGAAACAGCCGCTGCCGCTGTAGCTCTCAAACAGCTCGGCAACGCTTTAGCTACCGGATCTAACGTCGCTGAAAAATACGCACATGGGCGTTGCTTGTCTCCAAACTGTTGAGTCAACACTGACAATGCACAACCTTCTCTCTCGTGTACACACAACGTAAAAGGCTTACTGTAGTCCGGAGTACCCAACACCGGAGCAGAACACAATGCATTGCGTAATTCAGAAAAACTTTTCTGACACTCATCAGACCAAGGGAGAGGATGCGGAGTATCCTTAAGAGTCAGTGCCAACAGAGGTTTCGCTAGCAGGGAAAAATTTGGGATCCATTGTCTACAATATGAGGTGATACCTAAGAAAGCACGCACTTCCCTCTGTGTGGATGGTACACTCATTTGCGCAATCGTTTGAATTCGTTCTGGGGTCAACCTTCTTCCCTCCTTCGACAAGAGATGACCTAAGTAGGTTACTTCTTGTCGGCAATACTGTAACTTGGAAGGTGACACTTTATGATGAAGGTCAGACAAATGTCGTAACAAAGAAAGAGTAGCCTCTTTACAAATCTCTTTGTCATCAGCGGCAACCAACAGATCATCAACGTACTGGATAAGAGTAGCACCAGTAGGCAACACAAAGCTATCAAGCTGAGTTTTCAACGCCTGACTATAGATGGAGGGACTTTCACAATAACCTTGGGGAGCTCTCTTAAACCAGAAGCTTCGTCCTCCTAAAGAGAAGCCAAAAATATCCCTACTCTCCTCAGCAATCGGAATGCTAAAGAAAGCATTCTTCAGGTCAATAACAGAAAACCAGGCTGCCGAAGCAGGAATCAGAGTCAAAAAAGCAGTGATATCCGGGACAACAGGAAACTGTGGCACCACAATCTTGTTTACCTCTCGAAGATCGATCACAAACCGATACACATAGGTGGCCTAGAAGCATCAGTGCGTTTAAGGACAGGCAAAACAGGACTGTTACACACATTACCTCTCGTTTCTTCAACTACACCCTTCTCAACCAAATCATAGATAATCGCTAAAAGAGCTCTCTCGCCATCACTAGATATCTTGTACTGCGGAATACGAGATAGCCTAGCATTCGATTTGAGGGTGACAACATAAGGTGGAATCTGCAAAAGACCAACATCATTAGGACCTGTAGCCCAAAGTGTATCAGGAAGAGAACGCAATTCCAGTGGAAGACAATTTTTAGACACATTCATCGGAGAAATCACTTTCTTACCTAGGGTAAGATGTACTCCAGAAGGAGAACAATGTAATGTCGCATACAATCTTTTCAGCAAGTCCAAACCCAACAGAGTGTCATTACAACCTGTCGTCAAAATAAGAGGAGCTTCCAATTCACAAGGGCCAATAGAAAGGGGCAAAGGATTAGAAATCGGGTTACAAACTGGGGCGCCTGAAAATCCTACAGAAACATTGGTCAAGCCAGACAAAGGTGCGCCAGGAAGTTTAGAGTGCATAATAGCACTCTTTGTCGCACCAGTATCCAATAAAAAGGTTCTGACACACCTGATGAACATAAGGTCCACTCTGGTCTACTGGAACTGACACTACTCCCTCTCTTTGCCCATGGCTGTCCTAACTATCATTATAACTAATACTCTCACCTTCGACATAGTAATCCTCAACATAGTACTGTGCAGACTGACCAGTCAGAACATTCTGTCTGTCAAAGCAATTCGCAGAATTCTGAAGGGAAGAGGAACGCTCATTCTGATGTAACACACCACGTCCCCTACCTCTAGGAGCTTGCTGGAAACCACCACGACCTCTCTGACCAGATACGCCATTCGCACGCTGTAACAAAGCCGGGCAACTATTCTTAAAATGACCTTCCTCTCTGCAATAAGCACACTGATTATAACCAGGAAAGACTCGCGGAGCATAAGGCCCAGGTTTCTGTAACAATCTCTGAAACTGTGGAGGTTGCTGAAACTGAGGCTGATTCTGACGAGGCGGATAAGCTTGCTGCAAAAGAACCTTCGTCTTTAAATCTTTTGTTTTCTTCTCTGCTTTATCCTTCTCATCTTTATCCCTATTCTCATAATATTGTGCAGTAGCCAATATCTGGGCTGACGAAGAAACAGCCCATGAACTCTCAGAGTCCTTTAACTTATTGGAAAGTTCGGGAAGCAAATTAAAGACAAATTTGTCCACGAACAACCTTTGACCACCTTCCGTACTCATGTCCTGACCACTATGATCGATAAACGTCTCTTCAAACCTAGTGAAGAAATCAGACACACTCTCATCTTTCTTTTGTTTGCATGCTGCTAACTTGTCCCAATTCACTCGTAAAGCAGGCATCATAGTTTTCATTAGATTAATAATTCTACCAGGTAATTCTGCAACTAAGGGCTCAGGTTTGGCACCTCCAACCTGTCGACCATCTGCAGCAACAATATTAGCCCACGTATCTCCTAATTCTGCCGCATGATTCTCATGACGAATCTTCGCCCACAAAGGTTGAGGAACTACATTACCCATTAACATATCTATGTCAGCTAAATTCATAATACACGCTTCAACTGTCTGGGACAACTCCTTGTAATAACCAGCAGGATTCTTACGAGGGTCAGGTAAGGTCTGCTTAAGAGCCAAGACCTCTGCTCTCTTCCAAGGAACATGTACCCACACTCGCTGAAAATGGGCTTCTGCAGCCTGAATACCCAAATTAACATTAGCAGCAACTGCCTCTCTCCATACAGGGGGAACTTCTCTCATAGGATACTGCTTCACTTTCCTCCTAACAGAAGGATCAGGTTCGTACAATGGCTGAGACGGGAGTCTAGTTCTGAAGGCAAGTAGGAAGTGGAAGAGGTGTGGCGCCGCGGCCAGGGCGACTGACGCCGGAATCTGGAGATCAGGGTTCTATCCCCGGCTCCGGCGGCAGGTTAGCCCAGCACCATGTGACTCTGGGCAATAGCTTGCTTAATCTTCCCGACGGCCCCCCAGCGCCTAGAGACCCTAACGGGTGATTGTGCGCTATACAAATGTGGATTATTATTATTATTATTAAGTATCGTCTCTACAGCATCAGTAACATCAGATTCCACTATCGTCCCTTTAGCAAACTCTGACTGAACATCAAGCACTTCCTGCGGAATCGGACCCAACTCATTATCTTCCCATTCCTGCCGCAGAAAAGCACACATTACATCAAAAACATACCTTTGCTTAGGCGGCTCCCACTGAAAGAAAACATCCATAACTGCTGGCAAATTATACCTGGAAGCATTTAAAATCCATCTACGAGCCAACAGATCCAACACTGCTCGCTCTTTGGAACTAGGAAGCTGACTACGACTCTGCTTACGTTCCGAAACAGGGGTCATACTCAGTAGCCCAAACAATGGAGACAACAGATTAACAACAGTTTCTGTCATTCGTTTTCGAGCAGAAGGGGAAGAAGTAGGCGTAAAAACAGGAAAGTTAAAATCTTGAGACAAAGTAGAAACAAGAGCAGTAGGAGTCTGAGATGCAGAAGCAGAAGGCAAAGGAGTTTGAGGCAAAGCTGGAAGCAAAGCTTGCGACCCTAGAGTGGGTTGCGCAGTAGGAGGCAAAACCATCTGTGGAGCACCGGGTGGCTGAACAGCTGCAGGAGGTTGAACAACAAAGGGTAGAGCAACCGGGGGTAATGGAGGTGCAGTAGCACCCTGCACATAAGGGGGTGGCAATCTCAGTAAATGAGACATCAAAGGATCTTTTTCAGGGTCTTCCGTCACTTTCGGAGGAGAAGACGGCAAGGCCGGATAACATTTATCTATGGCCATGCAACGCTGTCTATCTAAAACTTCACACACTTGATCTTCCTCTTCTGACTTAAACTGCCTAGCAGCTTGTAGTACTGACATATTCTTATCTTTACTATCTCTTTTTGCTTGCTTAATTTCTCGCTGTTTGGCTTCCTTTCGCCAAAGGCGGAAAGAGTCAAACATTGCCGGCCGGGCTTTCTTCTTAAATAGCGCAACTTCCAGATTATCTAAAACATTTACTTCAAAACTACCATGTTGGGGCGATCGTAAAACACCATCTTTCCTTGTATAGCGGACCCATACTTCATTATAAGTGATAGGACCCACTCCGTGTTTTGAATAGAGCTCATAAGTCGGAGTTCCAACCGGAGGTATCAGACACGAATCCTCCAATCGGGAATCCCTGTTGCAACCACAACTAAACCATTTCCCAATTTTGCTAAGACCAGGCATCTTATAGCTCACTAATCTAGCTTCAAACTTCAAGGGGTTATCAACTATTGAAACACTCGTAAATATACGAGCCCCTCGGCTTCGATTTTTGCAAAAATCAAATCAAAACCAAGAACCAAAACAAAGTCGTGGGAGCGACCCACTTATACTTAACCAAATATCTGTCACGCCACCAGAAGACCGTCTATCGTCTCGCTTTACAAAGGATCAATCAAGGGTCCAAGACAGGGCGACAGTCAGGGCAGCAGTCCTTCGTAGCCGTTGGAAAGCGGGAAGCCTCGCAGAAAAGACCTTCAGTCCACGTCGACATGCAGGGGTCCAAAAGTGCCGGCCTTCCTCAAGAATTTCCTCAGGTGGCTCTAAACGATCCTCGGGCTTGGACCGGTACCGCTGAAGTCGCCCCACAGTTGGGCGCCAACTGAAGAACCGGGTTTTAGAACCCAGCGGCGCCAGGGACACGCCCAAAGTCTTCGGGTCCTCCTGTCTTGGCAAACAGAGACAAGGAATACTTTTAGGTGGCGTCAGAGATCAAATTTATTAGCTGCAGCTAGTAACAGTAATCTCAGCAATACAACACGGTGTACAACTCAAGAAACTGTTCAAATTTCATAGAGAAAGACATCACCTTTAATGCACAATATTCTCATTATAAATGTACACCCACTGCGCAAAATTCTGACCAATAGGACACATTTTCTAACTGAGTATCACATTAACAAAAACCCAATTTACAGTAACCCAGCCCAAAAGTTTATTATTAGGACTGTCCCAAATTCAATCTTTGCAAGCCGGACAAATTTATAATTGAAAAGCACAACCCATGTAATGTCAGAACATAAAGGAAACAGTAATAGATGATGGACAAGATAAAACATGTGCAAGGAAACTAAAGGTTAACGAGGTCCTGAACATTGATTGGCAATCTCAGACAACGATCAGCCAGAGAAATTGGCTTCGTGAAGGATCAATTTCAGGTGAAGAGGTCAGCGTCCTGCAGTTCACTCACAAGTCAGAAAAGGGCCTGTTTAATGCATACATGAACAATGAGGCCCATGCAACTTTGTTCGTTCGGTTACCTCCACGGCCTACGTGAGGGCAACACAAAATGGCGTTATGAACAACGCAAACAAAATGGAGTTCGGTCCCGAAAACCACGGAACCTCAACTAATGCTGGTTCGCTTGCTATTTCGATATTATTACACCCATTACCATAAACCGAGGAGAATAAGTCAACCCAGGAGTCTTCACTTATTGCCACCTCAATCCTTGCTCCCTTATTATTAAAAAAAACTGAGCCTTTACAGCCTCCCCAAAAAAAGAACAATCCCGCCGTAAGGATGCCTCGTACAGGTTAGTCCAGGCCTGGTCCTTGATTTCCTTCTTGCACTTATTCCTAGCAAGATTATAGGCCTTCCTAAGCCCTCTAATGACCTCATAATCCCTCACCGAATGATGTATGGCAGCTTTTAACTGGGAGTATGCTTTGGTACATAAGGTATCAAACCAGCCATTTTTCACTGTTTTTTGCTCCCTGCACGGAGGGGTCAGGATTTTTTGAATTACCTCTGTAATTTGAGAAAAGGCAGTCAATACCTCAGAATGGGAGATCTCTTCTTGCAAACACTCAGTGATTGGGGTTATGGCCTGTAGCATTATTTTTGAATTCCTTGCCTCAGGGTCGTTCTTAGCCCAACGCAATGAATAACCATTCTGGCGTTCCAGCACACAACCTTGAGTCCAGGCTAGGCTCTCTACTACAGAGGGAGTACTCCTATGAGGAAGTAAAATAGTGATATAGCGGAAGGTGATCACTAAGCCCATTTGGGTGGGTAATAAAATCATCAACCTACGTTGCATAACGATTTGGGAAAATAATGAAGTCTATCAATGTATTGAAGCCGTGACCGATAAACGTGGGGCTGAAATCTACGGTTGGGGAACACATCTTTTTGGTAAATCCAAGATCATGCTTTGCCATGACATCATTAAAACTTTCACCCCTATTCAGGTGTGCAAAATAAGCCACGTGGCCAAAGTCCTCTTCCTCGAGGTCCCCAAACCCACATGAACGCTGGGTGCAAACACTGGTATTGAAGTCCCCACCCCAAATTATTATAGTATCCTTCCTCGGTGTTGTACTTAAGTTCTTTATATCCTCGCTGAGACTATTAAACATCTCAGTAAAATTGCCCCTATCTGTGTTATTGTAGAGGTTAATGACCGCTAACTCAACTAGGATTGAAAAATAATAACAAAAATTTGGTAATAGCTAGATGACTTTAGAGTTTTTATCTTCAAAGCCCCCAATAAATTCGAGCTATACACACAGATCCCCAATTTATGCCTCCCATGTATTGAACGACGTGCAGGTATATGGAACGTTTTAAAACCGTCAAAATGTAACTCATCCACCAGTCAAGTCTCCTGCAGGCACACAATGTCAAAGCACTTAATAAAATCTATCCAGGCTGGATTGTTGACCTTGGATTGAAGCCAAGAGATGTTCCAAAAGGCTATTCTCACCTGCCCCTGGGCATGCTTAGATTGAAACCCTGACACCGAGTCCCACTCCTCCCGATCTAGACACCTCTCTGACTCTGCGGTAATACACATACTGCTATCAGTGATTCCAGCTATTACCGGTTCGTTCAATACCTTCTCGCTCACATGGGCGTTCTGACCCTGCTCTTCAGTTCTTATTACGGGGAGATCTCCCACTTTTTGGGCACCTATGCAATTATTATGATTCATACAATTGTGGGTAAGTGAGAACGGGACTGCTACTAGGAAATCCTGTCATTGTCGTAGAATCATTTATGGGTAGATCCTTCACAGGTACCAGATCGCCAGCTCTTTGGGGGACTTTAGGCCCCCCGCTAGTTACCAACTTATGATCAATATTAGCTACCATATGTCAATCCACATCCTCCAGTGAGTGTAAGGGTCCAAACCTGTTTGACACTTCTAGATTATATCTCCAGTGGTTGTTAGAAAAGGTACCAACAAGGGCTGTCGTGTCCCTGTCAAACATGTTAGGCCGATAGAAGAAACCCAGGGGTAACACATTTATTCTCTCAGTCATAAATCTACTTGCACCTATCCGGGTCAAAATTTCTTGTACTAGGGCAGGGGAGCCTAAAGATAGGACCACGAAATCCCCTTTAAAAGATTTTTTACTCGGACCCACCCACGTGACATGTCTCACCATTTTAAAAGAATCGAACATGTCTTGAGTCAAACCCGTTTTAGCTCCTAGAAAGTGAATAGATGTATTCCTCAGCGTCACCCAATTTTCTCTATCTCCCTCATTTGATGGTGGCACATTTGCCAAGACCAGTGTGTATGGGACTGCTGCTGGTGGAAGGTTCAAGCTAATATGATCTCCCCATTACTAAACTGATTGCCACGGATAGGGGCACAATCTGATTGGGACTGGCTATGATTTTTATCTGGACCCCTGCCCCTACCTGGCTCACATTGTTGAGCGGTTATGTCCTTTAGGTAATGTTATGTAATGTAATGTAATGTAATGATGTCTTGTAAAGCGCATGAATCACCCCACATGGGGTATCTCCGTGCTGTAGACCGCTGGGGAACCCGTCCTGGCTTTCCCAGTGAGATGGTCCCTACTGGGTATCTCCAAGGTGAAACCAGCATCCCCGGCGTATGTGGGGGGCCGTTGTGGAGATGAGGCAAGCTAATGCCCAGAGTTGCCGAGTGTGATCCCTGGTTAGAGTAGGCATCAAGGCGAGAATTATCGAGTTCGCTGACCCTGGTCCACGACCCTGCCGTGGCGGGAATTGAACCCTGGTCCCGGGCCGTCCTCTGCTTCCGGGTCTGCCGCCTCTAACCAGTGAGCCACACCACTCCACTGTGCCCTGAGATAGATGCCATGCTTGACTTGATTAAATCGAGTCTTTTCACCAAGGTACCAATGGTATCTTTGATGAAAATGGTTACATCCGAAATAGAATTCATGATTCCTACAGTGTCGTTACTTGCTTGGCCTTTATTTTCACCTTCATTATTAGTGGATATTACACGTTCTCTTGCTCTAATATTAGCTGGACAGTCCTTTCCCTGAATAGTATTGTGCTTAGGTTTTAAGTTTATTGGGGTAGGAGGAGCCTCATTAATCTGTAGAGATAATGCTATAGGGGCCGCTGATTTCTTAGACAGACACACTCTTTTATGAGAAGGTAATGGTGCTGCTTCAAGATCAATTACAGATATTTCATCCCTCCCTAACTGTACACAGCCATTTTGTAAATCAGCGGTTGCCTCGTGTGATGTCAATTTTAGTGCCCCGTCAATCAGTCCCAGGGCTGGAGGGTTGATTTTGCTAGTATCAGTCGAGCCGAATGACTCTTTATTCAACTCCTCCTCTACATTAGAGATTTGCTTTTCAAGGGCACCCACCGCCCCTGACAAGTATATCATTAATGATGTACTAGGATTTTAGCCTTGTTTGGTTTTTGGCCAGGAGATGAGGTGTGCAATTTTCTTTTCCCCATATCGTATCCTCAAAGTTTACCCTGTCTTGATAAGAAAAAATAAACTTTTCCCTCTATATTTCCTAAGCACTAAAACTCTAATAGTAGGCAAAGGCCCCCACTTTCAGTACATGTGAAGAAGAAGGGAAGCAGAAACAAAAAATGCAGAAAATATAAAAATACAATCTTGCGATACTGGGGGGTTAATACCTTTTAGTAAATTAGTCCCTGACTCGTGTGACTCAAGGAAACCCCCCAAACAGTCAAAGATTGATGACCAGCAGTTATGTGTTCTGTAAATCAAGGAACCAGGCACCGGAAATATACACATTCACCAAATTGTCAATGGTTACCATAGGATTGGAGACTTTGTGTTCTTCATTAAGGAACTAAGAGCCGTGGCCCAGCCCAGCCTCTTCTGCCCGATGACGGGCGTGGACGGACAAAAAAAATCAGGAGAATGCATTTTCCCTATTGACTTCTATTGAGGCAGAGGCAATTTCGGGCCAGAGACAGCTAAAATAAAGCCGTTTTTGGCTTAAAATATCTGGAGTCTCCCACCTGAATCAGGTCTATTGGTATGTATGAGACTGCTTGTGAGAAGTTGGCCCGGTATATGACGTCCACAGTTCTGTGGGCACCTTGTATCAGTCCAAACAATCCCTTATGGTGGTGGTTGTAAGTCAACCTTATAGACAAGCTATCCTAGGAATAGCATGGACTAAGCAGCCTTAAAGGCTTAACTCCAAAGGACATGTGAAGCCAGCTGTTTTACCATATGCAATCCTGTAATATCAAATGAAAGGACACCACACAAGTTATATATTATCAAAATATATGTATTTATTCTTAGAATAATCCCCACTACTCTTTATGAGCAATGAAGCACAAGCGTTTAAATAAAAGCACAGTATAACATAGACAAGTTGCACGTTTTGGATGAGGCCGGTGACCACTCAAACCATATATCAAAAAAGTGGTATAACAATCTGGGGTAAGGCCTAGGGCCTTGTGAATCACTGGGACTACACTGGACTAACAGCAGTTAGGCAGGGACGGTGGGTGACATTTGAAAGTGGTGGGGCGCTAAGTGATTTGCATACTGCACCATAGCGAGCGAGCGCAGCGAGCGAGCCCGAACCCCAAAAGGGGGGTTTGGGGGGATAACCCCCCCCCAAGAAAATTTTTGAAAAAAAGAAGAAAAAACGTGCATTTTCAAGCAAATTTGAGAAAGCAGGAAGGTTAATAAAGCAATTGTGAAAGTGCAGTTATTACATTAGTAGATGGCATAACATAGGTAGCTGCTTATTCAGTATAACCACAGAGCTTCATACATTCCGTCCTATTATGCTCAGGTGCTGAATTCAGACTATAAGACTTTCATGAAAATCTCAGCTCTAAGAGTAAAAGAAGTTGCACAGCAGTTGGGAAACAGCCTTCACAAAGCATTAGGAAAATGAGAGGCAATTACTTGAAAGCAAACTGAAAGCAATGCATCAAGTAGTAACTTAAAGCAATGCTTTCAGCAATACAGTGCATGCAGTTAACCATACAAAAGTAAACTAAAGCAAGAGTGAACCTGTGAACCTTCACTTTGAAAGCAGGGTGTTAGTCAACAGGCCAGTCACATACATTTAAACTGAAGAAGAGTACACTTCAGCATGCAGGCACCAACATAAAAGCACCAAGCAAGTAAAAAATGAAAGCAATACATCCAGCAAACTAGACAGTGACTCAAAAAGTAAACTGAAGCAAGTGCACACTGAAAGGAATGCGCAGTCATAAGTCAGAAAACCAGTCACCCAGAAAACCAGACCAGCACACCAAAGCATCCCACCCCTGATTGGATGGCAGCTGTGCTCTTAGGGTCACCCCTCAGTTTTTTGGCAGGGTTGAGCACCCCCCCAGGTTTACGCCCTCTGCGTCTGAAGGGGAGACAGGCAAAAGGGGTCATAATGGGACATCTGGCACAGCCACTTTGTAATTGAGGTCACCCACCCAGCTCAAGACTGAGTTACAGGCTGATCTTAAATCTTTAAACAACCACAAGGGTCTCCAGCTTGTTGGTTCTTGAGCCAAAAGAGTCCTCAGCTCACTGGTAATCTTTACATCGCGCCTGAGATGACATGACAATGTCCCTTAATCCGGAGCAACTGTGGGGACTGGTCTGGGTCCGGATCTGACTTGGTACGAGCAGGATACAAAAAGTAAAGGGTAGGTGGTAACCCACTTCAAGTGAAGGAGCTGTAAGGAACCTAAGCGTACTGGTGTTCATACCACTTACAGGGCAGCTCTGGCTTTCTCAGGGTGGGTGTCAGCTGTGTGATGAAACCAGCATGTGAAGCAGTTTGTTTTGTTTGTTTTGCAGAGTTTTATATAGCGCGAACTAGACCCGAACCGAATCAGGTATCAGAGCGCTTTACATAGCACCAGTTACGTTACATGAGGACGGACACACATTCATTTTAGGCACGGGGAGATTAAGTGATTTGCCCAGAATCACAGGTTATTTTGGCGTCGTTACCGAGACTCGAACCCAGACCCTCAGGTCCGAGGTCGAGCGCACTAGCCGTTAGGCCAACTCCTCTCCCTTGCTGTGTTAAAGTGGGCCCCTTATTTACACGTCACCACTATACCACAATATGTGATGCTTTCCACTCTGTCTACTACTCAGAGGAGATTAGATGTTCTTTTGGGCACTACTTTCCCTCTTTGTGAAAGATTACTTCAGTCAGATTGGCCAAGAGACATGTCCTAGGGGTTGCTGTGCCTTAAATTAACTTTAAATGAAGACTGACTTTAAACCTCACAATAGACTCCCATGCAAATGCCAGCTTCAGATAAACATTCGTCCACAGGCCACTTTAGTGGGCCTTATTTTAAATAAACATGGGTTAATAAACTACTGACAAGATTCCTATTTTAGATGAACACTGGTCTATAGGTGACTTATAAAGTCCCTGTTTAGAAGAATATTGGACCATAGACTAATGTGGATGTCACTGTTCTGAACAATCATTTGTCAATTGAATTGGGACATATGTCCAGGATGCCTGAAGTGTTGCATTGGGAGGAAGTGGTCAAACTAGACTTGCATAGTTCTGCGCTTAAATCTTCTAAGCGTTCAACGTTACTTTCTTTGTATCAGCTCCAATACACGCTCTTACCTCAAACAAACTAAAACCAATGCACTCATCAAGACAAGGAGTTACATGAAATCAAATAGAAAACCACCATCAAGCCAGGTAGTCACCTAAAGGCAAATTGAAGTGACTGCACACTATGGGAAGTGCACGTCACCAGCCAGCCTATTACACTAAAGGAAAATAAAAGCAATGCTCCCAGTAAACAAGACAACATAAATTGAAAATGTTTCCCCGCAGGACCTACAGTCACAAAAAGTAAAGAAACAGAACGAAGTCAGAGGCACTCCAGGAATCCAGGTAGTCACACAAAATCATAACTGATTGAGCAAACTGTGTACTGAAAACTATTGCAAATAAGACAATTATATCAGAACAAACTAGTCACAGGGAAATAAACGCATGCACCCATCAAGCCGTGCATCACAAGTCAGCAAACGGAATCGAATTAAACCAGCAATACTTGGTGTCACTCAAAAGCAAGTATAAAGTGCACTTCAGCAAGCAGGTCAGCCACATTAACAGGAGACTTTCGAGGATACACCCCTAAAAGTCATAGAATCAGTTGCAAAAAAAACAAATGCACTACAGCAACATAGGAAGTCGAATGAACACCACTGTACATAACAGCACTGTACATAACGCACACATTACACAGAGACTAGCAATCATGTGTGTGTAAAACAGTGTATGGGACATGTTATATAAGACAAACGTGGCTGACTGCTTCGTCTGCGTTCTCCCACATTGCCCTGTCCCTTTTCTCCACACACCCCAAAAAGCCCAGCTCCTTTTTCTTTTCTCGTTTTCCTCTTCGTACATTTATTTAGGTTTTATTATGGCGAGGTCTCGATTTTCCTTCCTATTGCTCTACTGGCTGCCTTCCTCAACTCTTTATGAAGCCAAGACCTCCATGTCACCCCTTCTTACTTTCAGGGTTACCTCTGCCTTTTTCCCCTAAAGCATAATGTACGCATTCTCTCCCTATAACCATAACTGATGCCCGTCTCCCTTTGCCATTGACACAAGGTCTCCTTTCCATGGACCACTCTATCCATCTCATCACTAAAACCACTGCCCTCTCCGTTAAGGCCCACGTCTCCATCTCACCACGAATGCTCCTCAGAGGCGTGATAAAAACGGTGCCCACTCCCCTCCCGGAACACGATGAGGAGCCGCCGAGTCTCCCACGTCTCCAAATATATTCAGTGGCCTTGGGCAGGAAGCCCCGCACTCCATGAAGCGTAGCAGGGGCCTGCCTGACGCCCCGGTCTTCCTTTCTCTATGAATGCCCGTCTCCCTCTTACAGTGCCCCCGTCGCCTTCTCTCTCCGCTGACGTCCTGTCTTCCTTCTACCATTAACTCTCCTGTCTCCCTCCTACTGTTAACACCTTTCCCACTCACTAGTCACGCCCTGCCTGCTTCTCGCTCCCCATAACTGCCCTGATGCCTCTCTCACCACCACTAATGGCCCTGCTGCTTCTCTCTCACCATTAATCGCCCTGCTACTTCTCTCTCACCATTAATCGCCCTGCTGCTTCTCTCTCACCATTAATCGCCCTGATGCTTCTCTCTCACCATTAACGCCCCTGTTGCCTGAAAGCGTCATTATTACCTGGAAGAACCTGTGGCGTGAGTGGACTCCAGAGATTCTGAGTTCAGCAAGAGGCTTCGGCTCTTAAGAGTCATAGCCCTTTCCCACCCTCTGAATAGTAGTAAATGCCATACGACACTCTGCACATTTGTATATACTATAGCAATATGCACATATAGTCTTTTCAATCCATTCCAAATTAGTATCATAAAGTTATAGGCTGACCTGACAATTCGCATCCCAGTAGCGCCATCCTTAAAGTGCAATGTCTTCTGCACACCTGTGGAAACAGCCGTACGTACTGCGCTTCTACTGGAGGTGTGAACGAATTTACGTAGGGAGTGTTGTTGTCCACATTTCCACGGAACACCTATAATGAGAGCACAGACAATCACTTTATGTTGCCCTAAATTTTCATTTAAAGAGTTGCAGCATGTCTCAATCTTCACTGATGGCTAAATATCCTGCCTCTCTGTATTGTCCTCCCTGCCCTGGCTGCACCCCTCTGACCCACACCTGCCCCCTGCTTACACCCCCTGCCCTGGCTGTACACCTCTGACTGCAGCACAGCTCTCCCCTCTACCCCGCCCCCTGCTTGCACCCCTGTCCTGCTGCACCCCTCGGACTGAAGCACAGCTCTCCCCTCTACCCTGTCCCCGTGCTTGCACCCCTGTCCTGGCTGTACCCCTCGGACTGCAGTACAGCCCTCCCCACACCCCACCTCCCTGCTTGCCCTCCCTGCTATGGCTGTACGCTTCAGACTGCAGTATAGTCCACCTCCCTGCTTGCCCTCCCTGCTATGGCTGTACGCTTCAGACTGCAGTATAGTCCACCTCCCTGCTTGCCCTCCCTGCTATGGCTGTACGCTTCAGACTGCAGTATAGTCCACCCCCCTGCTTGGCCCGCCTGCTTGCCCCCCTTTCCTGGCTGCACCCCTCGGACTGAAGCACAGCTCTCCCCTCCACCACGGCCCCCCTGTTTGCCCCCCCTGTGCTGGTGTACTCCTTGGACTGTAGCACACCTGCCGCTGACCACTTCTCAAAAATGTCAAAAAGTGCCTCTTTCAAAAGTAACTGGAAGACTTCTCAATATGAAGAAAATATAAACACTTTGACAAGAATAATGGAACACAGTCTTAGAAAGGATGTTCAAGTTTCCCACACTTAACACAAGACCACCATTAAAAAGGGAAAATCATTGCTTCTGATATGCCAGTATATTGTAATATGAACCAATCTGATTTTTTTATCTATCCTCTTATTTTAAATGCATCATCTTACTTGTATTCTTATTCCCGGTGCAATACTCCTGGAATCAGTTGCCATGTTACTGAACCATAAATGACGGCACATTTTCAAAAATGTTCACCCGAACAATAAAAACACTAAAATGTTCGCTCGAACTCGCTCATGGGAAAATATGTCCGTCCTGTGCCCCGTGAATGTCTGTGGTTAAACTTCGATGCTTGTAACGAAGTGCACACGCACCCCACCATAGTACACGACAGGGAACTGTCCCTGGTGGCTAATTCCGTTCTGCAAAGGGGAATGCAACATACACATTCCCCCATAGACATTACAAGACTAAGTTAGGGCATAGGAGTGCCACATAGGACGTTCTATTATTATAATTTGTAGAGGGATAGCACAAGTAAGTTGCATGGCCAAAATAGGAACAGTGAAAAGCACCGATATATAAGACATTAGCTATCCTTTTACAGAATGACATTCTGGAAGCTTTTTTGCGCGTAGGCAGTGAGTAGCATCAGACAAAACATTACCTTCAAAAACGTTCTTCTAATCATATGTATCTGTTATGCGTTTCTTCAAGATTAGACTTGCCTCTTATGTTGTGATTCTTTTTCTCTTTTCTCTGTATAGCTTCACGGTTACTCAAGTTCCCAAGCGAACTCACTCATGCCCTTACGAAATGGCAATTGTAAATATTATGGACGGAAGTGTTCGATTTGGTCCCAAGGGGCGGTCTGGCATGGCCATTACAGCTAAACACCCTCCTTATGGTTTCATTATATTCTTTTATCGTACTTCGGCGCAGTTGTTGACAGGAGATAACCATTTCCGCAGTTCTAAGTAAATGACATTGGATTCTCAGGTGCCACGGTTTTTCCTCAACAGGAAACGTGTTTTCACAAGCGCGAGACTCAGGATTGTCTTTTCTCTCGTGTGTTTCGCCTGGGTAAGGAAGACAATTATTAATTTGATGACCAGGGGTACCTTTCAAAGCACTGCTCACATTACCTGCTTCACTTTGCAGGATTAGGACAAAGTGACCAATTAAATACATCACTTTTTGCGGTTGCGAAGTTGAGGTTGAGCAGGCGATCTGAGCAAGGGCGCATGGCGTATTATTTTCAGCATTGTTTATTATTCATAAGCTAATTTGTATTTATTCACTAAAAGGGCGGTTTAATGAAAGAGCACAGCAATATCGAAAAACACAGAATAAAGCCAAAGAAAGCAAGCAAGTTATTTCAGAGACCTGCATCTTTCAAGATTAGCAGGAACAGCTGGAGGGTCTCTGCTTTGAGCCCGCTGGCTGCGTATGGGGAGTTACAGGAAGTAAAGGTTTCTGGGGTAGGTTAGGCAGGGATGGGAACAGGAAGTTTTGGAGGAAGAGTGTACTGTTAACGGCGAAGGCTCTACAAGCTATTTATGGCTGTAAGGAGTGATTTAAAGATGGTGACGGATGGGTCACGCAGATGTTTGACGGGCACACGCTGGCACAGGCCACTGCACACGATGTTGGAAGACTTGCCGAAGTTTTCTTACCGCCGTCCGCTGACATCCTGATCCTCCTTGCAGCGTGTGCGTCGACAGTGTGTGCGCCACCCACCCCCCGCGCGGCATCCAATGATGGCTGCTGCGTGCTGGTGGACCAGCCAATCCTGGCGCAGGGGGGGCACATTTGCTGCTCGCCCTGTCGCCCTTCGAAAACCCGGGCTGTGGCACTGGCAGCAGGCGAACAAGTACCCCCCTGGGTCCCGCTGGGGAATTTAGTGCGCATGCTTGAGATAGTTTCCAACAATCCCAAGCATGCGCACAGCGCACTACGGTCTGCCTGAGTGTCACTCAAGCTGCAGGCCAGCCCCCCCCCCCCCCCCCCCCCCCCCCCTGCACAATTCCCGGCGGTGGGCTGAGGGCGGAGGCTGAGTGTTGCAATGTATTTAAAAAATGTATAGATAGGATTGCGGCCGCGATGCGGGTCCATTGTGGCTGGCAGGGCTATGCCCCTACGCCCCAATGGACGCACCGCTGCTGCAGTTAGGTCGGGAGTAGCCCGCGGGATTCGGGTGCAGTGCGGGAAGCACGGCTTGCACCAATGTAAGTCAATGGTGCGTAAAAGTTACAATGTTATTGCAAAAGGAGTCTTCCGACTGGACTAGGACTACCAAACTTTAGACTTAGGCACTAGAGGTGTGTACCAGTGTGGGAACACCGGCGCTAGTAAGTTACCTCACCCACAGGACGCGGGTGCACAGGTGCCAACCTGTGTCGGGTTTCGTCACGCAGTTCGATGGTGCCTGAGGATGAAGATGCTGCAGGCGTCCAGAAGAGAAGTGTCCGGTGCGATCCAAGGGTGGATCGAAGTTGAAGGGTACCTGAAAGCAGAGGGGACAGAGTCTGGGTCACTAGCCAGTGACCAGGAAGGAACCAGGAAGGAACCAGGCAATGTCGGGTGCAGTCAGGTCGTTGTCAGGTGCCTTGTCTCCGCTGCCACGTGGACTCTGGGGCACCAAGGATGTCCTGGAGTGGATCACAAGCTGTCCCACAAAGGCTCTCACTGTCGGCGGTGTCGGCTTCCGGATCGTAGTCAACAAGCCTTGGCAAAGGCAACCCACGCAGGATTCGAAGAAGGCTTAACACTCGGACCAGCAAGGTCTGAGCGAGTGCTCCTTTTCAGGGAAGCGAGTGCCAATCTGCAGCAACTAGATCAGCTGTGTAAATTTGTAGGTTCATCGGTTCTGGGGCCACTAGCCAAGGGGCAAGTGACCGGACCAACGCGTCAAGCAGGAAAATGCAAAAGGGCCCCACGCAACACTCGTCATGTGTGGAGGGGTGAGCTTTGGTGCACAAGCTGCTCGGGGCTGGAGCTTCTCAGACTCCAATGCACAGCTTCAAGGAAGCCTCGGGTGCTGCACGGTCAGCGCTTCGTGGTTTATTCAAGATGGTCGCTCCCACGCTTCAGGTCGCCTCCACGGGTCCCAGCTCTGCACAGACTGTGGATCGGGCTGTTGGAAGGCAGGAAAGCTGGCTCTTGTTGATCTCCGTTGCTCGTGTTCTGGCGGGAACTGCAACAAAGCAAATGTTGAGGTGCTGGATGGTGCCTGTTTGCACAGGGTGGTCACTCCTTGACCACAAGGGAGATTCATCAGTCTTCCACGTCGAGTGGGATGTCGAAGGGTCCAGAGTTTCATTTCATACGTTTCAGTCAGGATAATCTGATGTGCATTGGCACTGCTCCCACCTATATTCCAAATCTGGGGGCTGGGTTACCTGCTAGGTCCCTCCTATGGGTGGGACCCAGGAAGGGGGTGGTTACACCCCTTTTCTTTGTCCAGTTTGCCGCCAGGACTGGGGCTGGATGGCCCCAGAACCAGTTTGACTGGAATCTGCCCAGGGACACCTTGTGCGCCCCAGGAAGTGTCTAGTTTCTTTCAACCCTCCCTGCTACAATCCACTATCTCCTGTCTGGGGTGGTGTAACACCTCCCTGTGACAGGAAACTCTTTGTCCAGGCGTCCTCTGCCAGGTTTCGGCCAGCAGCAGGAGGTCAGACATGTGTCTGTGGCAGCAGCATCCATTTTGTGATGCTGGGGCTCTGGTTAGGATTAACCGCGTTTTCAGTAAAGTAACATGTCTTCTCCCTCTAGAAGGGTGGAATGCTACCCCCGTCACCAGAACTGGCGAGGGGGTAGTATTCCAAAATGTATGACACCAAACACAACATGTTTTGATAAAGCCAAACTAAAGTTAGCATTAACCGCGAGGATTATAATGCACTTAAGAGTATATGGTATGGCAGTATCACTAGAACAGCTATAAGGAAATGGTTCCGAAAGCTGCAGACAGGCTCAGCTCATGCTAGAGCACCAGCTCACATAAAACCAAGCACTCTGCCTCCAGGATTGTTAAGGCCTGCCATAGGAGTGACTTATAGGTATCTATGTGTCCAGATATAGGTTTAGACATAGGTATACTATATCTAAGCAAGGGGTGATTACACCACCTTGCCCCAGCTGTGTAAACAGCCAGTTGTGTCGATTTAAGTACCAGCCAGGGGTGGCAAAAGATATGCTGCAACCCCTGGTAGGCCTTGGATGCACCTATGCCCATGGCACCTTTAGTGCACTGTATAGGGGCTGACAAGGTGTCCAGTACCAAATTGGTTATGTACCTATAGTACATGTCTGTGAATTTAGAGAGAGAACAGCAGGCTGTGGGTCTGATTAGCAGGCCCACAGCCACATTAAGTCGAAAACCAGTGAAGCAAAAAGCAAAAATTGGGGTGACCATAGGATAGCAGACCCTACTCTCCTACATAACCCCCCCCCCAAACGCAGGGACATTAAACTTAACCTTGACCAGATAAGTCTTCATGTTCTAAGTGGAAGTACCTGGAGAGACCATCTGCATTACCATGGTCAGTCCCTGGGCGGTGCTCCACTGTAAAGTCCATCCCCTGTAGGGAAATGGACCACCTGAGCAGTATGGGATTTTCACCCTTCATCTGATTAAGCCACAAGAGGGGCTTATGGTCTGTCTGAATTAGGAAGTGAGTACCAAACAAGTATGGCCTCAGCTTCTTCAGGGCCCAAACCACAGCAAAGGCCTCCATCTCAATAGCTGACCAATGTTTCTCTCTAGGGGTCAGCCTTCTGCTAATAAGAGCAATGGGCTGGTCTTGACCATCTACATTGAGTTGTGAAAGCACAGCTCCCACCCCCAACTCAGAAGCATCTGTTTGAACAATGAACTGTTTGGAGTAGTCAGGACTCTTAAGGATTGGTGCAGAGCACATGGCCTTCTTCAGGTCATCAAATGCCATTTGACAGCTAACTGTCCACTGAACCTTTTTGGGCATCTTCTTGGATGTCAAGTCATTTAATGGTGTCACAATGGACCCATAATTCTTTACAAATTTTCTGTAATACCCAGTCAGGCCCAAGAAGGCTCTGACTTGTGTCTGGGTAGTTGGAGGAGCCCAGTCCTGTATGGCCTGGATCTTGCTCTCCAGTGGTTGAACTTGACCCCCACCTACTAGGTGGCCCAAGTACACAACCTTGCTCTGCCCTATCTGGCACTTGGTAGCCTTGATAGTCAGGCCTGCCTTTTGCAGGGCCTCCAGAACCTTCTTCAGGTGGATCAGGTGATCCTCCCAGGTAGAGCTAAAGACAGCAATATCATCTAAATATGCTGGACAAAAGTCATCCGACCCAGAAAGGACTTGATTCACCAACCTTTGGAAGGTGGCAGGTGCATTCTTCAAACCAAAGGGCATTACCACAAACTGATAATGTCCACTGGGGGTAGAGAATGCTGTCTTGGCCTTTGACTCCTCAGCTAACCTGATTTGCCAATAGCCAGCTGTCAGATCAAATGTGCTCAAAAACTTGGCAGAAGCCAATTTGTCAATGAGCTCATCTGCCCTTGGAATGGGATGAGCATCTGTCCTAGTGACAGCATTGAGACCTCTATAGTCCACACAAAATCTCATTTCTCTCTTTCCATCTTGGGTATGAGGTTTTGGGACAAGGCCTACTGGGCTGGCCCAGGGGCTCTCTGATGGCTCAATCACTCCAAGTTCTAACATTTTCTGCACCTCAGCCTTGATACAATCTGTGACATGTAAGCAAAAAGGATACTGAGTTCCCCGGGAATCCAAAGGAGGTATGGGAAAGTGGAGACAAAACTAAAGTCAGGGAACTAGGTGTTCCCTTGTAGGAACTAAGGGACCTCACACACCCAGGAATCTAGGTGTCATGCTTCATCATTGGTCCCCTGCTCCTCGTCAGACTGGCGCTGCAATGTCTGACGGGCGCCGTAGGCGCTCTTTGTTGGAGATCTTTTGTTCCAGCCAATAGTTTGCGTGCGTGTGAGGGGTCTGGTGGTGGTGTAGTCGTGAAGGGAAAGTGAGGTTTAAAAGGAGGTGAGTCAGTCCACAAGGGATTTTTATTCGGGTGGCTGACTCCCTTATTAAAAGGGTGGGAGGGGAGAAAGAAACTGTATAATTGACAGCGGACTGACTCAACCCTCTAAAAGGTCGACATGTTTCATGCCTGTCTGGCAATTCTTCAGGACCTCAATAGAAATGTACTACACAGTGAAACTAAGGTAAAAAAGTAAAAAGATACAACCTCACTGGGTCAATCAAGGAGCAAGCCAACAGGTCCTACTCTAAGGGGGAACCTAGAAGAAATATGTAAAGGAATACCACTTTAACATTAGGTGGATACAATTCCTACTAAACCTAGGATCCAAGAAAGTGCTCCATAACCCATACAACAATGGTCTATGAGGTCTGTACCCCCAATTACACAGTGATAGGCATGGTTAAAGTAGCATGTCCATTCATAAAAATTATGGCAGTGTAATGAAGGATTAAACCAATAACAATAACCATACCCCCTTTGGATTCCCGGGGAACTCAGTATCCTTTTTGCTTACAAGTTATCTGGACATATACTTTGGACCCCGTAAAAAACTGTCCACACTGGTTCCTTCCTTTGTACCAAATTTTCAAGCATGGGTTTTACCCATGGAACCTTGAGGGTTACCTACAGTGACAATTTTCACTGAGAGGACCAGCAGCCTGCGGAACCATTTTCCGGTTACCTCTTAAGGCCGCCCACTATTCACTGTATCTCTGTAATTTGTCTCAAAACTCAGCAGTCATTCTCACATACGGGCAGGCGATCTTCCCAATATGGAGGACGTACCAGGATTGAGTTTTGATGAAGAGGCTATAGCTGAGGCATTAAGATCAGCCGCTCCACCCTTTGGGGCTGGAGGGGCCACTGCCTTCAACTCCACTAATGATGACTGGTCTACGCTTACTGGATTGAAAAAAGAATGGTTAAGGATAACTGTTCATGGTATTATGATGACTGAATACCTTAGGGCTAAAATAGCTCCGCAAGGACTCCTGGTAACCATCATACCAAGACTCTTCCTTGAGGATAGTCAATTTAAGGGGGAATGGTGCCAGGTTTCCTGGAAGTGCACCAAGGACCTTTTGTTCCTAATAGTTAAAACAGCCAAGAGACTGCCGGATGCACTCCTAGCAAAGATTACGGCCTTGGAAACTGCCATCAGGGGCACTCTAACTAAAACTCCCTTCACTACGAAACTGGCAGAAATCAACCAAGAAATTTCCGACAGCCAAGAGTTTCTTCTCAAACAAAAAATGACTAAACTCCAAAAGGATGTTTCCAAATTTGATAAGGAAAAGGTCTATCCCTACCTGAGGGAAGGATATTCCAATAAAAAGACTAGCTACTCTTCTGACGAGAGCTCTGAATTTAATAACCGGAGGGGCTCCTCCAGTAGTGATTCCAGCGGGGGCAACCCAACATATAATAACAAAAAGAATCAGCAGCAGCAGAGATGGAACCAAGGTTTTAATCAAAGCCATATGTTCCAAGGGCCACCGCAAATGATACCTCCCTGGCAATATCCGTTCTATCCCCAGGGTCCGCCACCACAGTTCTTCCCCATGAACCCCCCTTTTCACGACAGAGGTTGGGGCAGAGGAAGAGGGCGAAGGCGAGGCAGTCAGAAAGGGGTACAATTCCAAGATCAACAGACAGCATCGACGTCAGTGGAGACGAGGAGCACAACCCGAGGGAGAAGAGTTTAATAGTTAACCTCTCCAGCAGACCATTGACCCCTACTGAGACAGTGGTTCTTGAAAAAGGTCTGGGATTCGTCCCCACTCCCACCCCAGATAGTTTCACAGAAATGTGTGAGATTAAACAGTTCTTTAGGAAAATACGCTTACGAGCCTATTTTGGTGATAAACCTGAGAACGTTTCATTGGATACTGGGTTGCGCAAACCCTCTACGTTCAACCCCACTGATGGCATGGTTCCCCCTGAGATCCTGGTTTTTGAAAAGGCAGTTCTCAAATCTATGAAGAACAAGCCTAACATACCAGTCTTCAACAACTTGAGCAAAAGGGAGAGGACAGCTGTACAGAATCTGGGTAATGACTGCTCCATCGTTATCAAACAAGCAGACAAAGGTGGAGCGACCGTGATTCAAAACATCACGGACTACGATTCTGAATGTAAACGCCAGCTTGCCAACACTAGCCATTACAGACCACTACCATCAGATCCCACCCCTAGACTGACTACTGCCATAACCAGTTTAGTTATGGAAGGAGAAACAAATGAATGGATCTTGAAAAACGAGGCAGACTTTCTGATCACAAAAGACCCGGTCATCCCTTATTTCTATACCCTTCCTAAAATACATAAGGGTACAACCCCCGGGAGACCGATAGTATCCGGCATAGGATCACTCCTTGAGCCGCTGTAAAAATTTTGTGATATATTCTTACAACCCATAGTGAGGAAGATACCATCTTTCCTCCAGGACACTAGGGATGTCCTCCGCCTCATCGAATCCTTCGAGGGCAGAGGGAATGTAGACCTCCTCCTGACTTTGGATGTGGAGGCCTTATATACTAACATTCCACAGCAGGCCACTCTGGACGCAGTTGAGCAAACCCTTCGGCTGGAGGATTGGAGCTCACCAACACCCATTTCCTTCATAATGGCATGTGCCAGCATTGCATTAACTGAGAACTTTTTCCAATATGGGTCTCAACTTTACCACCAGATCCAGGGGACCTCTATGGGTTCTACTTTTGCCCCTAGCCTAGCCTGTATCTACATGGCCACCTTTGTGAGCAATTACATTTACTCAGCTAACAACCCCTACATCCAGAACATCACAATGTGGCGTAGGTATATTGACGATATTCTGGTCCTATGGCATGGTGACCGAGAGAGCTGTGAAGCTTTCTGTTTATGGATTAACCATCAAAATCAATTCCTTAATTTCACAGCCACAATCTCAGACAATAAGATACCCTTCCTTGATCTCACTATCAGTCTTACTCAGGAGGGACTGAGTACCTCCTTGTACAGGAAAGAGACAGATAGAAATAGCTTGTTGCTCTTTGGGAGCAATCATCCAAGATCCTTACGAGAAAACCTCCCTTTCGGCCAGTTTCTGAGGATCAGAAGGAACTGTACCTCAGCCTCTGATTACAAGAAAGAATCTAGGATGCTTCAACACAAATTGCAAGACAGAGGCTATCCATCTAGACTGGTTAACAATTCACGCAAAAGAGCCTTAAACAATCCTAGAGAGGCCTTATTGGAGACACGCCCCAAAGAGTACGAAGACGTCATTACGTGCGTAACATGCTATACACAGAATTCAACTGCCTTGAAAAAGACAATCAACCAACATTGGGGTTTGTTGAACACGGGGGATCTGGAAATACCACGCCCTCGCTTTGCATTCAAACGCACGGCAAATTTAAAAGATTCCCTCATCCACACACGCCCCAAAAAACAGACTACTACCACCAGCCAGAGTACCTTGTGGAAACTTCCACCGGTGGTTGGTCATTATCCTTGTGGCGGCTGTGTTGTATGTCAACAAACAACACAATGCAAAGAGATCAAACTTTCTGAGACGTTCACCTGGCACTTGAACAAACATACGAATTGCAACAGTTCACGATGCATCTATCTTCTGACCTGACCTTGCGGCAGTCAGTACATAGGCATGACGATGAGACAAATAAAACTGAGAATTAGGGAACATAAGAGCAACATCCGGTGCTCCAAAACCCACACCAGATTGTACAAACACTACGTACAGCATGGCCACCAAGCTGATAGAATTAAATGGGTGGTCCTCGAGTCCCATGCTTCCATCACTCACCAAGCTCTATTCAGAATCGAACAGCATTGGATACATCGTCTACAGTTAGACACCCGGGGTCTTAATGATTCCGTACCCTGGGCATCACTAGCAAGATGAGTCCTCCCATTACTAGAGATGTTCTCCTTCCACCAGTTATGCTCCGTCTTGAACATGATTTATCCCCTCCTTGGTTGACTGTGTAGTCTCTATCTCGACACTGATAGCCATCACGGATGTCAGCCTTAGTTCTGACATAGGGGGGTTCACCATAGTCTGTCATCATAACATACAGACACATGAAAACATGACAGAGCAACATCATAATATACGGTCACAACATAGCACCATTGTGTACTATGTCACAATATAGCACCATTGAGAATGCTGCCTCTGGCAATTTAGCCACTCTCCCTTACTACATCGCACACCACGCCTTTAGGTTGATACCCCACTGCCTGTTCCATCTCGAACCCATTCGTCTTCGAGACACGCTTGCCCTCGTCCTTATAGGTTACACTCCTTTACTTATTGCAGGGCACTTAAGGTCTATGGTCTATAACTTATAATACTAACAAGCACCAAAATACAGACCATGAGATTTAAATGTATAGTGGAGTATCTCTCTACTCTCCTACCTCCTTTTAATTTATTTTAAAGTGACGTCCTGTCGCATTAGTAAGGTGGGACAATTCAACAATTTGCCAATCACTCCAGTCGACATAATTACAGCCTTATTACTATGGCTTTGGTAAAGTCCCCTACTGCTATATTACCATGGATAGACCTTCCCTGTACACACACTACCCCTTATAAGATGGCCGCCACAATAGGGAAGACGTGTCCCTCCGCGGATGGCAGACACGCGCTCAAGCCACTGCGCATGCGCAGCCTGGGTGGCTTGGCCACGCCCACCAACAGAGCGCGACGCGGCAAAGTCGCGATTATACAGCATATAACCCTGCCGATCCCACCGGGACAGGACCAGCTGTTTCGCGCTACCGGTTGGAGCGTCGTGCGTGGGGGGTAGGTCTTTCCACCTTTGCTGTTTGATATCAAGGTAAGAGCGTGTGTTTGTATCTGTTTGGAGAGTCACGCAGTGGACATGGTGCTTGCGTGATTGGCCCTACCGGGGAGAGCATTATCACGGTTCTCTCCCCGCTCTGTGGCCAGTGGACATTTACCTGGCGGTCGGGTGCCCAGTAGAGGCGGCAGACATTAGGACCGGGAGGGGCATGGCCCTCCGGACCTCTGTGACGGGGTGCGGGCGGGGACCACCGGTCCGGACCCTATCGGCCCCGAACGCAGAGGCGGGGCGGGTCGTGTTCCATGGCCTGCTGCTGCATGCCGGTTTTGGCCACCCACTGGCAGGGCTGTCCGACTGGTCGAGGGAGGGGGGAGGGGGATTGAGATGGCTCTCCCTGGTTCCCCCTTTCATTCAATCGCAGTCTTTTCAGTCAGGCCCAGTGTCCGGTTACCAACCTGGCCTGACTGCGCTTAACCACCCCATTTTCCACCTATAAACAAACCCTTTGGGTTCCTGTATTTGTTCCTCCTGTTATAGGTAATTTACCTCCTCGAACAGCCCCACGGGAACGGACTGCGGGGCCCTCCAGGGTTGTATTGTAGGGTAAGCTCTAATCCAGTCATGCATTATTTATTGTTGTGATAACCTCTTCTTCTTCTTTTTTATTGTTATTGGTTTAATCCTTCATTACACTGCCATAATTTTTATGAATGGACATGCTACTTTAACTATGCCTATCACTGTGTAATTGGGGGTACAGACCTCATAGACCATTGTTGTATGGGTTATGGAGCACTTTTTTGGATCCTAGGTTTAGTAGGAATTGTATCCACCTAATGTTAAAGTGGTATTCCTTTACATATTTCTTCTAGGTTCCCCCTTAGAGTAGGACCTGTTGGCTTGCTCCTTGATTGACCCAGTGAGGTTGTATCTTTTTACTTTTTTACCTTAGTTTCACTGTGTAGTACATTTCTATTGAGGTCCTGAAGAATTGCCAGACAGGCATGAAACATGTCGACCTTTTAGAGGGTTGAGTCAGTCCGCTGTCAATTATACAGTTTCTTTCTCCCCTCCCACCCTTTTAATAAGGGAGTCAGCCACCCGAATAAAAATCCCTTGTGAACTGACTCACCTCCTTTTAAACCTCACTTTCCCTTCACGACTACACCACCACCAGACCCCTCACACGCACGCAGACTATTGGCTGGAACAAAAGATCTCCAACAAAGAGCGCCTACGGCGCCCGTCAGACATTGCAGCGCCAGTCTGACGAGGAGCAGGGGACCAATGATGAAGCATGACACCTAGATTCCTGGGTGTGTGAGGTCCCTTAGTTCCTACAAGGGAACACCTAGTTCCCTGACTTTAGTTTTGTCTCCACTTTCCCATACCTCCTTTGGATTCCCGGGGAACTCAGTATCCTTTTTGCTTACAAGTTATCTGGACATATACTTTGGACCCCGTAAAAAACTGTCCACACTGGTTCCTTCCTTTGTACCAAACAATCTGTGACATGGTCAGGCTGCCTGTACATTTTGTTCTTCACAGGTAGACTATCACCAGTGTCCACCACATGGGTGCACCAGGTAGTCTGACTGGGTGTGAGTGAAAACGTATGTCTATGGGCTTGCAAAACTTGTCTGCAGTCCATCTGTTGCTGGTCAGTGAGGCTGCCTGCCAAGGCTACTCCATCAACTGAGCCATCATCAGGGTTTTGGGAAAGCAGGTCTGGGAGAGGGTCACTCTCTTCCTCCTGTTCCCCATCTGTAGCCATGAGCAAGCCCATGCTTTCCCTGTCAACAAATGCTTTCAGTCTGTTCACATGGATCACCCTGTGGGGGTTCCTAGGGGTTTCAAAGTCCACCATGTAGGTGACTTCCCCCTTCTTTTCCATTATGGTGTAGGGTCCAGACCATTTGTCCTGGAGTGCTGCTGGGGACACTGGCTCCAACACCCACACCTTCTGCCCTGGCTGGTACTCAGTCACAACAGCCTTTTGGTCATGCCAAGCTTTCTGTAATTCTTGGCTGGCCTCCAGGTTTTTGGATGCTTTCTCCATGTACTCAGCCATCCTGGAGCGGAGACCAAGTACATAGTCCACAATATCAAGTTTGGGCTTTTTGAGAGGTAACTCCCATCCTTCCCTCACAAGACACAATGGACCCCTCACAGGGTGGCCAAACAAAAGTTCAAAAGGGCTGTAGCCAACCCCCTTCTGTGGGACCTCTCTGTAAGCAAAGAGTAAGCAGGGTAAAAGGATATCCCATCTACGCCTGAGTTTTTCAGGTAATCCTTTTATCATTCCCTTGAGGGTCTTGTTGAACCTTTCAACAAGCCCATTGCACTGTGGGTGATAGGGTGTGGTGAACTTGTAGTTCACTCCACACTCCTTCCACATTGCCTTTAAGTATCCAGACATAAAGTTTGTACCTCTGTCTGAAAGTACCTCCTTTGGAAAGCCCACTCTGGAGAAAACCCCAAGTAGGGCCCTTGCCACAACAGGATCTGTTGTGGTCCTCAGGGGAATTGCCTCTGGGTACCTGGTGGCATGATCCACTACCACCAGTATAAATCTGTCCCCAGATGCTGTTTGGGGATCCATTGGTCCAACAATGTCAATCCCAACTCTCTCAAAGGGTACCCCCACCACAGGTAGTGGTATAAGGGGGGCCTTTGTTGTGCCACCTGATTTGCCACTGGCTTGGCAGGTGACACAGGAGCGACAAAACTCCTTGGTATCCTCTGACATATGAGGCCAGTGAAAGTGAGGGACACGCCTGTCCCAAGTCTTGTTCTGGCCTAAGTGTCCTGCAAGGGAAATATCATGGGCCAAGGTTAGAAGGAAGCCCCTATATTGCAAAGGTATGACCAACCTCCTGGTTTCACCAGGCTTGGGGTCTCTAGCCTCTGAATAAAGGAGCCCATCATCCCAATACACTGAATGGGTACCTTGAGCATTCCCTGCAGCCTCAGCAGCAGCTTGCTGTCTGAGGGGTTCAAGTGAAGGGCAAGTCAACTGAGCCTGCCCCAGGTCTGCCCTTGAGGGTCCCCCTGTCCCCAGAAACTCAACCTGATCAGGTTCAAGCTCTTCAGAGACAGTCTCCTCTTGGGTCACAGAATCACCCTCCTGTGAGGTCTGATCCTCAACCTGGGGCAAGTGGGAAGGCTCTGCCTTGACCCTCTTGCTCCTTCTCCTGGGTTGTGGTTGGTCTATAGTTTCAAGATCCACCACAGGTTCAGGTAGGCACTTCTTGGCCTGGGACCTGGTTACAGCCAGCACATGTGCTGAAATCCCTAGCATTTCTGCATGAGTCCTGTACTCCACTTCTGACCATAATGATTCCTCCAGATCATTGCCCAACAAACAGTCAACTGGGAGGTCTGCACTAACAACAACCCTTTTGAGGCCAGTTACCCCTCCCCAGGAGAAATTAACAACAGCCACACTGTGTGCAGTAGTGGTGTTGCTAGCATTGGTCACTAGGTAATTCTCACCTAGTATCATCTGTTCAGGGTCCACAAAGTTAGGTGTCACCATAGTGACACTGGCACAAGTGTCCCTGTAGACCTGAGCCATTTTGTCATTGATTAAAGGCGTCTGTCTGTACTTGCCCAGGTTACTGGGACTCACAGTAGAGGACATAGCTATGTCCCCCTCACAGATCAGAACTGCCTGAGTAGGGATCCTGACTAAGCCAGTCTCCCCCTCAGATCCCAGGGTTAACCCTACTATCCCCTTGGGTTGTGTACTACCACTGCTTACTGTACTAGGGGGTGCAGGTGTCTTAGGGACTGCAGTAGTAGCCACTGGGTTCCTTTTAGTGCATTCACTCCCCCAATGGGAAGTGGACTTGTAAAAGTTGCACCAAGGTTTCTTTGGGCCATCATTCTTCTTCTTTTTTCCATTTTGGGAACCACCCTCCTTATTATTAGTTTGGGGGCCTGGAGAAGACTTCTGGTCTTTATCTTTCTGATTACCACCCTTCTGATCTGCTTTCTTCTGATCACCTCCTTGGTTCTGGGGTTTCTGCTTAACCCTTGTTCTGACCCATTTGTCTGCCTTCTTTCCCAATTCTTGGGGAGAGGTCAGATCAGAGTCTACAAAGTGTTGATGCAATAGCTGGTTTTGACAGTTATTAAGGATCTGCTCTCTCATTATAAGATTGTACAATCCTGTATAGTCTGAGACTTTACTTCCCTGCAACCAACCCTCCAGAGCCTTAGTGGCACAATCAACGAAATCAGTCCAGTCTTGAGTCTGTGCTTTTTGGGTGTCTCTGAACAACAACCTGTATTGTTCAGTGGTTAGGCCAAACCCATCAATAAGAGCACTCTTCAAGACAGAGTAGTTTTTAGCATCCTCAGGTCTAACTGTCAGGAGATTATCTCTCCCTTTCGCAGAAAAGGAGAGCCACAAGATTGCTGCCCACTGATCCTCAGGGACCTGCTGTACCATGCAGGCCCTCTCAAGAGCAGTTATCCATTTGTGGATATCATCCCCAGCTTTGTAGGGGGTCACAATCTTACTCAGGTTTCTATTGTCATAGGACCTGTCTTTATCCCTGGGGATAATGCTGCCACCAGTGGGAGTCTCCCCACTCAATCTTTGCTCTCTTGCAAGAGCAAGTCTAGCTTTGGCCAGGGCTAATTCCTCTATCTCTATCTGGAGATTCACTGCTCTCATCCTGGCTTTATGCTCTCTTCTTTGAGGGGAAGTCATTCCTCTCTGTGATTCCCTTGAGGCACTAGAAATGTGAGAATCCCTGGAAGGGCTTCTCTCTCTCCTATTGCCTGGGGGAATCCTGTTATGTACTCTGGGGAGGTGCTGGCCCTCTCCATTTCCATGTAGGTCCACGTTGGCTTGGCTAAGCCTCCCCACGGGTACCTGGTTATCCCCTTGATCCACATCTGAATCTTCACCATTAGATTCTGGGTCTGCCTCCACATTTTCTACTTCTGGGGAGGTGTTCTCAGTCTCTGGGGCATCTACTCCTTCTCCTGATCCTGAGGGAAGTACCGTAGCTCTCTCTAAGTCATCCTTTTCCAAGATGGCTATCATGATAGGAATAGTAGGGTTGTGACCCTTTCTCAGCTTCCTTGCAGTGCACAAGGCACTCAAGTCTTTGTAGCTGAATTTGTCATAGCTGGAGGTTGCCTGTGGAAGGTCAACCTTCACAGGTAGAGACCCTGTAGGTTCACCTGTGGCAGCCATGACTCTAGTGTGGTGTAAGTGATGCACCTACCTACACTTAGGGGCAGATTTATGTTGGTAATGCGCCACGTTTGCGTCACGCAACTGCGGCGTAAACGTGGCGCATCCCTACGACCCATTTACAACGTGACGCATCTAGGCAGATGCGTCACGTTGTAAAGCCCTGCGCCACTTATGGGCGTTCCGGCGCAGGGTGGGCGTTCCGGGGCAGGTGCACCTCGCAAAAGTGGCTGAGTGAAATCTATAAGATTTCACTCAGTCACTTTCAGGCCAATGCTGCGTCAAAACCATGCGCCTGCTTGAAGCAGGCGTAGGTCTTGATGCAGCATTGGTCAGATAGGACACCCCCGAGCCTTGCTGGAGCTGCGTCGCGCTTGCGACGCAACTCCAGCAATGCACCACCTTTACGGCACAGATGCGTGACGCATCTGTGCCGTAAAGGTGGTGCATTGCTTTTACCCCATGGTGCGCTGCATTGTAAATGCGGCGCACCATGGGTGGTGGAGCAGCGGCGCAATATAACTGGCGCATCCCTGGGGATGCGCCAGTCATCATAAATCTGCCCCATTGTGTTTTCCTACTGTCCCTTACTAGTGAGTTGTAGTCAGGGTGTGCTAAGCCCTTCTACCTACAATCACTAAGTTCAGTAGAACTTAAATATGCTAAGCTTTTATTTATATGTACCTATGGTACTTAATGTGATCTTTCAATTTGATAAAAAGATTGCAAAGGTAAAACAACAGCAAGCTCAAATCGGTACCGCTGCTCACGAATGTGAGAAGTTGGCCTGGTATAGGATGTCCACAGTTCTGTGGGCACCTTGTATCAGTCCAAACAATCCCTTATGGTGGTGGTTGTAAGTCAACCTTATAGACAAGCTATCCTAGGGGTAGCATGGACTAGGCAGCCTTAAAGGCTTAACTCCAAAGGACATGTGAAGCCAGCTGTTTTACCATATGCAATCCTGTAATATCAAATGAAAGGACACCACACAAGTTATATATTATCAAAATATATGTATTTATTCTTAGAATAATCCCCACTACTCTTTATGAGAAATGAAGCACAAGCGTTTAAATAAAAGCACAGTATAACATAGACAAGTTGCACGTTTTGGATGAGGCCGGTGGCCACTCAAACCATATATCAAAAAAGTGGTATAACAATCACTAATCGATCTGGGGTAAGGCCTAGGGCCTTGTGAATCGCTGGGACTACACTGGACTAACAGCAGTTAGGTCGGGAGTAGCCCGCGGGATTCGGGTGCAGTGCGGGAAGCACGGCTTGTACCAATGTAAAGTCAATGGTGCGTAAAAGTTACAATGTTATTGCAAATGGAGTCTTCCGACTGGACTAGGACTACCAAAACTTTAGACTTAGGCACTAGAGGTGTGTACCAGTGTGGGAACACCGGCGCTAGTAAGTTACCTCACCCACAGGACGCGGGTGCACAGGTGCCAACCTGTGTCGGGTTTCGTCACGCAGTTCGATGGTGCCTGAGGATGAAGATGCTGCAGGCGTCCAGAAGAGAAGTGTCCGGTGCGATCCAAGGGTGGATCGAAGTTGAAGGGTACCTGAAAGCAGAGGGGACAGAGTCTGGGTCACTAGCCAGTGACCAGGAAGGAACCAGGAAGGAACCAGGCAATGTCGGGCGCAGTCAGGTCATTGTCTGGTGCCTTGTCTCCGCTGCCACGTGGACTCTGAGGCACCGAGGATGTCCTGGAGTAGATCACAAGCTGTCCCATGAAGGCTCTCACTGTCGGCAGTGTCGGCTTCCGGATCGTAGTCAACAAGCCTTGGCAAAGGCAACCCATGCAGGATTCAAAGAAGGCTTAACACTCGGACCAGCAAGGTTTGAGCGGGTGCTCCTTTTCAGTGGAGCGAGTGCCAATCTGGAGCAACCAGATCAGCTGTGTAAATTTGTAGGTTCGTCGGTTCTGGGGCCACTAGCCAAGGGGCAAGCGACCGGACCAACGCGTCAAGCAGGAAAATGCAAAAGGGCCCCACGCAGCACTCGTCAAGTGTGGAGGGGTGAGCTTCGGTACACAAGCTGCTCGGGGCTGGAGCTTCTCAGACTCCAATGCACAGCTTCAAGGAAGCCTCGGGTGCTGCACGGTCAGCGCTTTGTGGTTTATTCAAGATGGCCGCTCCCACGCTTCAGGTCGCCTCCACGGGTCCCAGCTCTGCATAGACTGTGGATCGGGCTGTTAGAAGGCAGGAAAGCTGGCTCTTGTTGATCTCTGTTGCTCGAGTTCTGGCGGGAACTGCAACAAAGCAAACATTGAGGTGCTGGATGGTGCCTGTTTGCACAGGGTGGTCTCTCCTTGACCACAAGGGAAATTCTTCAGTCTTCCACGTCGAGTGGGATGTCGAAAGGTCGAAGGGTCCAGAGTTTCGTTTCATAAGTTTCAGTCAGGATAATCTGATGTGCATTGGCACTGCTCCCACCTATATTCCAAATCTGGGGGCTGGATTACCTGCTAGGTCCCTCGTATGGGTGGGACCCAGGAAGGGTCCTTTGTCCAGTTTGCCTCCAGGACTGGGGCTGGATGGCCCCAGAACCGGTTTGACTGGAATCTGTCTAGGGACACCTTGTGCGCCCCAGGCAGTGTCTAGTTTCTTTCAACCCTCCCTGCTACAATCCACTATGTCCTGTCTGGGGTGGTGTAACACCTCCCTGTGACAGGAAACTCTTTGTCCAGGCGTACTCTGCCAGGTTTCGGCCAGCAGCAGGAGGTCAGACATGTGTCTGTGGCAGCAGCATCCATTTTGTGATGCTGGGGCTCTGGTTAGGATTAACCGCGTTTTCAGTAAAGTAACATGTCTTCTCCCTCTAGAAGGGTGGAATGCTACCCCCGTCGCCAGAACTGGCGAGGGGGTAGTATTCCAAAATGTATGACACCAAACACGAAATTTTTTGATAAAGCCAAACCAAAGTTAGCATTAACCGCGAGGATTATAATGCACTTAAGAGTATATGGTATGGCAGTATCACTAAAACAGCTATAAGGAAATGGTTCCGAAAGCTGCAGACAGGCTCAGCTCATGCTAGAGCACCATCTCACATAAAACCAAGCACTCTGCCTCCAGGATTGTTAAGGCCTGCCATAGGAGTGACTTATAGGTATCTATGTGTCCAGATATAGGTTTAGACATAGGTATACTATATCTAAGCAAGGGGTGAGTACACCACCTTGCCCCAGCTGTGTGAACAGCCAGTTGTGTCGATTTAAGTACCAGCCAGGGGTGGCAAAAGATATGCTGCTGTCCCTGGAAGGCCTTGGATGCACCTATGCCCATGGCACCTATAGTGCACTGTATAGGGGCTGACTAGGTGTCCAGTACCAAATTGGTTACGTACCTATAGTACATGTCTGTGAATTTAGAGAGAGAACAGCAGGCTGTGGGTCTGATTAGCAGGCCCACAGCCACATTAAGTCGAAAACCAGTGAAGCAAAAAGCAAAAATTGGGGTGACCATAGGATAGCAGACCCTACTCTCCTACACTGCTATATTTGAATGGTAAGTTAGAAGTAAAACAAAGTTTTCACCAGCACAAAAACAGTCAAGTAGCAATCTGCAGCTTACAGACTATGCTGTACAAAAGGAAAACAAATATAAATAAATAAAACATATTGAAACAGGAAACAGGATTGGGTGTGGGACAGGGAGAATCAGGGAAGGGAGAAGGAAAGACTAAAGAGAGCACAGAGAGCAAGAAACCAATGCTCTCCCATGTAGGGCCGAATGCAAAATAGAGTACCATCAAGTCAGCAGCAGAAAAATACAACTCATCCGTTCATTATACTTTGAGACTGAAATGCTCCTGGCCAGGAAAAACTCAAGAATAGGTGGGAAATCCGTAAAAAAAAAAAGCAGTCACCTGAGATAGACAGCAAAGCCATCCAGTCATGAGCAAGTGGCTAACCTAAAGTCCACTCTAATTAGATGTTGTATAATGTTTTGGACTTGGTCCTATCTGCAGGGTCACCCCTAAACGTTTTGCATTAACCCTCCTATTTTCTGAACCCGTTTTTTGATGGCTTTTAGGACTCTGTGCACTTTACTACTGCTAACCAGTGCTAAAGTGCTTATGTTCTCCCTTGAAACATGAGCAAATTGGTTTACAGCTAATTGGCACATTTAATTTACTTATAAGTCCCTAGTCAAGTTGTACTACATGTACATAGAGCCAGTAAATTAAATGCTACTAGGTGGGCCTGCAGCACTGATTGTGCCCTGTAAACATGTCTCAGGCCTGCAAATGCAGCCCGTGTGTGAAGTTTTAAAATGCCATTTCAACTCGGCAAAATAAACCTTCTGTCAGGCCTAAACCTTCCTTGTTAATACATATAAGTCCCTGACCTCGACACACCTCTGTACCGACACATGTCTCTGCAAGCCCTCACATTGACAGCCCCCGACCAGTGGTCCCAGCGGCCTCAAAGCAGAGTGACACCTCCCGAAGCCTACATTGCAGTACCTGATTCGGTGGCCTTAACGCCACCAACCCAGCATGACGCATCTCTACACTGAACCACGCCTTACAGCTTCTGCTCTGAGGCTCATAGGCGCAGTGCAGCACAGGGCGGTGCAGACTTTGCACCTTGACACCGAGAACACAAGGTACTCTTGAAAGTGGACTCAACTCGGTCCTGCACCCGGACTGGGGTCTATCGCGGTTGACCTGAACTTGTGACTATGTGCATGTCCAGCGCAACCAGATAACCACTGTTGGCACTTTGTGCTTTTTGGCACTATTTTCACTTTAAATTTTAAAGATTCATAACTTCAGTTCTATTGATTAGATTTTTGTCATTTTGGTGTCAAATGATTTATTAAATTGTCTTCCACATTATTTTTGTTTGAGTGCTGGATAAATACTTTACACATTGCCTCTTAATTAAGCCTACCTGCTTTTGTGCCAAGCTACCAGAGGGCTAAGCACTGGTTAATTTAGTGACTGTTTGTGGCTCCCACTGACAAGGTTTGTGGCTGTTGGTGGAGAAGGGCTCACGCCCCCTCAACCAACAATCCAATTTCTCCCATATTGGAAACAATTTGTCAGCCATGAGACAGTTACAGCTGTCTGCAGGTGAGACTTACTGAATTAAACTACAAGTTCCATCAGGCTTACTTCTATTGGCTAACAAAAATAGATAAGGCTGCAAAATGCCCAATAACATGGATCCTGTTGAAAGCTAGGGTGTTACATCTGGCTTCAGTGTTCTGGACAAGTGCCTAATAACTTGCAGTAGAATCATTGTACATTTTCGAAATTAATTTGCACTTTTACCACCAGTATCTTTCCCAAGGTTAAACAATATTACAGCAACAATGAAAATCTGCACGAATGGCAGGAATGTGGGGGTAAAATCCTCCTGGGGTTTGCTGATGCTATGTCCTTTATGCACACATCAAACTTCCAAACGAGGGAGCCCAATGCTCATTTCTTGTCTGACTCATTAATATACTACATATATCGCACAGACGCACACAAACGGATGCATACTCACGCACGCACAAGGACACGCACACACACACATGGACAAGGACACACACAGGGACATGCAAACACATCAATGGGCCTGGAAAGGATTCACAAGCCCCTCTCAGGTCCATCCATGGATCCTGACGGTAGGCAGGGTTACATTAGGTTCTAAGGGAAGTTATTGATGCCACCAGCTCCTCCAAGCATTGCCTGCCAGCTTGAGAAACCTATTTTGGTTAGTGAGAAGGAGGAAGGTGGGAGTGAGGGAAAGGGGAGTGGACCACATCCTCCCCACACCTCCTACCAACAAAATACATTAACCAGGAGTTGGGGAGTGGAAGTGGAGGGACAAGGATTATTCCTAGTCCCTCCCCTTCCAGCATCTACTTTCTGATTCAGTTTCACACAGATTCTTCATTTCTCAATGCTTCTCTGTTCAAGAAAGGCACTGAGTGAGAAAGGAGCTGTGCCCCAGCAAGAAACCAGATGTCATATTCATTTTCTTTAGCCTAAGAAAGAATCCAAGCAGGGCCAGACTCTTTTCTGGGGCACAGGCCGACAGTTCTGTGCCCCAGCAAGCCACTAGACACTGTTTGGATTTGTTCTTATCCTCAAACAAAATTCCACACAATGTCTTGCTCCTTGCTGGGGCACGGAAACACAAATTTCCTTCATTTCCGTTTGGTGACGATGCAGTGCATGGATGGCAAGAGCCAGTGTCATGTTGTCCATGTAGTTTACAGGGATAGAAGTACAACATGAATAATTGACCATAGCAAACACCCTTCACTCCATCGCGGTCATCAAGTCCAACACATACAAATGTTGCATCACCATGAGGCGTGTGGCTCTCAGTTCTTCCCTGATAGCATGAAGGCCAAGCTCGGTGTCATTGATCATCTTCAGCATCTCCCACCTGGTAAAAAAAACAGCAGGCATTTGCTTTTGTTTGAACAGTGAAGAAAGGTATGGACCCTCCTGCATTGATTTGAGTGTCCTTGAACAGTCTGAATACTTCCGAAATGTCCCTGTATTGAGCCCAACCAGAGTAATCAGCAGTTCTTCTTCTTCAAGCCTGATGCAACAGAGTTGCTTTCTTCTGTAGCGGATTTTGGAACAAGTCAGACAGATCTTCTTCAGGGATGACCAGGGTTGGGGTGCATATGGCTACTAGGGCGCAGAGGCCTCACCATCCAGGAGCGAGTTGGGCATAGGCAAGGTCGCCACAATGCTAGTAAAAATCCATGAGCGTGGAGGTGTCCCATTGTAGGTCCAGTATGTGCAACACTGCTTCAAAGTTGCCATTGGTCCGGAGTGGTATCGTCCCTTTGCCTCTGAAACACAAAGAATTCTGTGTAAGTTTCCGTACAATTAGGGGTTGCCCCTTCCCTTCCAACTACGTGTACCTATTTATCTCAGTATCCCAAATTTCCTGACTTTGGGTGTCTGTATTGGAATTCGACCCCCTCCCATAGGACTCATTTCCCCTAGCGTTACGGAGGTGAATGGCCCTACCCTGGAATGCCATACCGGGGACCAGTTGTCATTAAAAAAGGCGGCCCCAAATACGTTAAGGTCCTTCCAGAGACCACAGACAGAAGCGGGCAGACTTGTTTGCACACTGGAGCGGTGATCTTTTCCGGGCCAATCTCCTTGGTCCTGTTAGTGGTGTGACTACCTATTTGTGGGATCGAACAAGGTTTTCCCTGGATGCACGTTTGTCTATGGGCGAAGTGTAACCCCACTTGTAACCTGTCAATTGGTCGGTTTGGGTTTGGGTCGAAGGGCCTGTCTGGCCATGTATCTCTGACTTGGGGTTGATGGGGAGTTAATTTCAGATGAATTCAACAGCAAAGATACAAGTTTGTGAGTGTGTGTACGTGTAACATGGTGGTCACTTGATATCATATTTGCCGATGTTCTCATTATATGTAAAGTTGTTGCATTGTACATCAACATTACATTCACTGATGTTAATGTCATTCAGCTCGCGCGCAGAACAGGGACCACTACCCCTCTGAGCATGCGCAGACCGTGGATGACATGGCGCTTTCGCGCAAAAGCACCCCTCCCTCTATTTCCACTCTCACCCAGGTGCAGGCAATCACGGAGGCTTTAAAAACATGCCCGGCCAGGCCCTCCTTTCACAACCGGGCGCCGCAGAAGGACGACAGGTCCAAGGAGGAACCAGACCGACATTTTCGTGAGTAATGAGGCTGCGCACTACAGCTACTGTTGGGGTAAGGTGTTGAGGTCTTCCCTTACAGGTTGGATAATTTTGTAAGCCAATGCAACCTTCTTTTAGGGTCTTTTTCTCTGCCAGGCGACCCAAGGAGGCTTTGATCAGCAAAATACTGTGTGAGGATAATTTTCTTTCACTTACCTGAACCTCACATTGGTATTTTCCGTTTTCTAGCTCACCACAACAACCGGCTTCTAGATAACAATCACATGAGTCTTGCCACTGACAAGGCCACACTTTAGCCATGCATAGTTCGTTCACTCACCTTATAAGACGGTGGAATGACGGCTTATTTCGCAATAATATGCTAATAAGACTCTACCCTGTACGTCTGTCTGTCTCCCTTTTATGTTATATGTAGCAAAGCGAGAGGGAACCCCCTTCTCACCCATATAGCACCTTAGGGAGTGCTACACATAAAAACAAAAACACTCACTGTAAATTAACTTTTTCACCTCCACACATACTCACTTGGTCCTGAGGAAAGCCTGTTTTAAATTAAGAAAGGCCAGGCTGAAACATGTAGACCACACAGGACACTGGAGGTCATAATTCATACTCCACCGTGTCCGTCTGCCTTTTAATATGCCAACAGAGACCCAGTTAATTAAAATATTGTTTTTACCCTCGGGTGCTGGGATTTCCTGTATGGCCTTTTAATCTTCACCTTCACACTCACCACACTGCACACTCAGTAAGTATACCAGCTCCGCAGTAATCTGGCGTCGAAGCACACCCGGGGCACGCTAGGTGCCACTGTGGTGGGCCCGATGATGAAGCATGCCACCAACTAGGTTGGTGGGTGAGGGCTTTTCAAAAAACCTACTGGTTTTCCTTGGCATACGTACTCCATTGAGTCTTTCCTGTAAAAAACCTAGCTAGTCCTTCTTGATTTTTGATATATAAAAGTGGGGATTTGGACTAGCTTACCTAGTCCTCCCTCTCTCCTTTGATTCAGTGAATGTCATTCAGCAGTCATAAGTTACTGTGTACATCAACATTGGATTTACTGATATAGACATCACTGTGCATGCATAGATTAGAGCGTACATTGACATTAAATTTTCTTGTATTGACATAATTGTGCGTGCATAAATCACAGCGTACATCAATATTGCATTTATTGGTACTGCCGCTGCTAAGCGTGCATGCATCAAGGTGCACATTGCTATCGTATTTATCAATTTCAACAATGGTATAAATAACACCAAAACAACAAAAATCCAATAAGAGGAACGAGAAATATGAATTTTTAAAGTTTTAAATAAAATGAGACCCAAAAAGCATTAAGCATTAATGCGGGTCACCGGGTCATGGTAGACCGGGACCTAGGTGTGAGTTGAGACTGACCGACATAGAGCGCTGGACGGATGCACCAACCGGGTTTGACCAATTCGGATGGTTTACCTTAGGAGTTAGTCTTTTTCTTGAATTTCAAAATCCATCAGTGTGGCACAGCAGCAGGCTTTTTCCAACAAGGGTTCCACAATGTCATATAGGAGTTAGTTGAGGTCACGATGAAGCGCTGGTTTAGGCAGGAAAAGCTCATAGTAGGAAAATTAAAAATTCTGCCCTGGAAAGTCCTCTTGCAATCTGGATACCTTTGGCCAAAGAGGGCTCCACAAGACTGGATATGTTCTCTGCAATGTCCCACTGAAAGGAATTTTCTGCTGCAATAAAACTTTAATCGGGGAGAAACCTGAATCTTTGGCACAGCAGCAACGCATCTTGGTTCGATCGACTTGGCAGGTTTGTTCCTGTCCTCCAAAGGTCTTTGGAGCTAAAAAGCTTCTGAGTTCCAAATTTCTCAGGATGTTAGGAGTAGTACACCTTGACACAGACAAGGGTCCCAAGACAACAGCAACAGCACTTGGGTTCAAGATACACTCCATCAGAAACCACCAGCAGTATCCAGGGCAGGTCTAGTTGGAACTGGTCAGCTGGGCTCTTCAGAAAAAGGCTCCTTGCTGTGGCCTGTAGGTTAACAGTTCAGCCTTATGACACTTGGTGTCCACTTCTTTATCCTGGGTACAAGTGGAAGCAGGTCCAGACCTTCACGTCTCCTCTTACATCTTAAACAGCAGGACCAGTCTTTCTTCAGTTCTTCCATGGTCGAGAGTGTTCAGAGGAGGTTACCGAGGATGCCACATTTATGCCTGGCACCGACCTGTGGGTGGGGGTTGACTCTTGGCTCCACCCTAACCAGTGGTGTAAAAGTTCCCATGGGTTATTACGCCCAGTTTTGCAGCATTTCCAATGTGTCCAACTGTAAACAATCCAACAGTGCCTCTCTCTGCCTAGATCCAAGATAGTGAAACCCTTCCCCCCCTTCTGTAGCACCTATGTACCCACCCCAGAAATATCAGCATAGAAATTAGTTACCTCTACTCTGTGGTCGCTTCAAACCAGGTCTGAGGGCTGCCCCCTCCCCAATGGGACTAGAGACTATTTGTCTGACTGGGGATCAAAGAAAGGGGCCCCACCAGTTCCAGTTAACATTCTCCTGTGACAGGGGAGACCTCTATGAAGTGAATCAAGTTTCTGGACATTTTCCAAATGGTCATCCTGTCAGAGCAAAAGAAAAAACCGCTCACACTGAGGCCTTTTTCTCTGTTCTTGGAGCAGTTTTCACAGCTCATTCATGGCTTGAGCACTGCAGCTGGAGACTAATGCAGATCATTCTCCACGGGCTTTAGTAATGGAAAAGGTAGCTTTCTGAAAATACCCTTTCTTAAATATTTAGTAAAAAGACAACTTCATCAATGAATTGGGTTTTAAGAAATATTACAAGAATGAAATTTGTACCTGTTTCCTTGCCGGAGGTACAATTATTACATTTAATAGTGTACCTAAGTGTTACTGTATGGAACAACCATCAATGCTACAGTGAAAATAATTTTTAGGTGCTAGTCATTTTTTAATATCAACTTTCCGCATTTTCTACCTTTATATACCATGTACCCTACCTTATGGGCTATAAGACCTACTTAGGCGTGACTTTTTAATCTTTGAAAGGAAGGTTTAAACATATTGGTTTATTTAACAGGGTATTTTGCAGTTTTTAAACTGTCAGTGTCTGGCTACATGGTAGGCCTGAAGCTATTTTTAAATGTTTACTACACTGGGTAGCACAATAGGTGCTGCTGTCTGCTGTAACATTTACCTTGCAATCCTTGGATACACGTTGTACCATTTACTAGGGAATTGCAGGTAAGTTAAATGTACTAGTTAGGCGTATAACCAATTACAACAAGCAAAGCAAATGCACTGGGGCTTGGTTAGCAGAGTTCTAGTGCACAGAGTTAAAAAATCACTCCACAAAAATGGGGGTGACCCCATAAAAAGAAACACCTTCTAAAATTCTATACAGCCTAGGGCTGATATTTACAACTAAAAGACAGGTAGCCTAAACTGCCATTTCACTTGCAGCTGCTTTTCAAATTTCCGAAATGTATTGCACCCAGCCACATACAACACCCTAAATTCTTGGAAAACTCATACATTTCTGGTACTCCCATTCTCAGGTGGCCTAGAAGAATAACTCTGTGGTTCAAGCCTTAAAATGGATATGTTCCTGGATAAAAGAGACAAGAGGAAAATATCATAATGTGGGAAAAAGCTTAAAATCTGAAAAGGCCTTATTCATGTCTCTCTCCCGGCCGGCCAGTCTGGATGAAGTTGGTATGGCATCCAACGCTGGAAACCTTAGGAATTTTACAAGTTAAAAAATATATGTTTGTGGCATGCCCCCGTACATTTCAGGCGTGATATATGCGACCAAAAGTCAGGTACCCCAAATTGGCATTTCTCATGCAGCTGCTTTTCAAATTTCTAAAATGCATCCAGTTTATAGCCTGCAGGACCTTTAACCAAAACCCATACATATCTGGCACTTCCATGCTCAAAAGACCCAGAATAAATGTGGGGGTCAATCTTTGATAAGGATATGTTCCTGCGGAGGGAAACTGGAGGAAAATAGCATAGGGCAGTTTTCCTTTTGTGTCTTACCGGTGGTGCATTTTCCTGCTCTATATTTACAAGGACACGAAAAGCCACCCTGCGTGACTTTTCCTGTCCTAGTAAATATGGCCCCTCTGCACTCAGCACTTTGCGTGAAAGGGGTGTTCCATGGGTATTGCTGTGGGTGTTCCCACGCAACACCAATGGAACCAGACACATTTCCAGATTTACGAGGAATCATAAATATGGAAATGCGTGTGAATGCTACGCCTCCCCTGGGGAGGTCTAGGGAGGCGCAACGAGGGGAAATATATTAACTTCTCGTTTTTTTTCCCTCTTTCTATTCGTGCTGCATTCTGCAGCACACATACAAAGAGGAACTCACCTATAATGATTGTTTTGGTTCAGGAAAGGTTCCCTTCCTGCACCTAAACAATCATTGAAACAATGACGTTTTTCAACTACTATGTGTGCTAATGCAGCACACACAGAAGTTGAAAAACAGCATTTCAGATGTTTTTGTGTAGGAAGTGAACCCTTCCTGAACAAAAACAATACCCTCACGACGCAGGCCTCCTTGCACCATGGTGCAAGGTTGCCTGCGCCGGCACATGGCAGCAGTTTGTACGCCAGCACAGGGGGAAGCACAGAGATGCGACATATTGTTGTAAATATGTATTCCTGTGCTTTAAAAGTGACTCAGTGCGGCGCAGCCAAATGGCTTGCGTTCGGCACTGAGTCACTTTCATTGTAAATCTGCCCCCCTGTTTTTCAGAAAACAAATGCTAAATTTCTAACTAACGTCATGTTCATTTCGATTTCTCAGCCAGCCAATTAGAGTGAGGGAGATCTGGCATGCTGTGATAAAAACGTCAGGATATATAGATGTGAAAAATATATGGTTGTGGTGTGTTTACACATAGCCCAAGGGTGATCTCTCTGACCAAATGACAGGTAACTAAACTGGCATTTCACTTGCTGCAGCTTTCCACATTTCCAAAGTGCACTACACCCAGTTTATTGCCTGTGTGCATATTGAACTCATAAAAAACCCATATATGTCCTGTATGCCCTTCAGGAAACCCGGAAGAAATAATTTAGGGGTCATGTTTTGCAAGAATATGTTCATGTGTGAATGAGACTGAAGGGGAATTTTATGGTTTAGTTAAAAATGTAACAAATGTGACAAAAATAATGTTTAGTGCAGTCTCCTGGCATCCAGTGTTGGGAACCATGAGAAATGCTTATAACAAGCATTTGCAATGCAATAGGTCTCGCATTAGGAAAGTGTGAGCTATTGGTATTGTAAATGACATTTTTTTTAAATATGTGTTAGCTTTGAAAATACATAAATTAATAGCATTGTTATCCACATAGCCAATAGCTTACACTTTCCTAATGCGAGTCCTATTGGCTATGGCAATGCTTGTTGGTAGCAAGCAAGGAAAGTGCTGTTGTGGTGCTGAGTGATGATGTAGTTGGGCTGAGTTATGTGGTGGTGTCCCAGACTGATGTGGTGGTGTCCAGAGTGAAGTGGGGGTGTCCCAGAGTGATGTGGTGGTGTCCCCGAGCGATGTGGTGGTGTCCCCGAGTGATGTGGTGGTGTCCCCGAGTGAAGTGGTGCAGCAGTGTGAGGCGTGCAGCAGTGTGTGGCGTGCAGCAGTGTGTGGCGTGCAGCAGTGTGTGGCGTGCAGCAGTGTGTGGCGTGCAGCAGTGTGAGTAATGCAGCAGCGTGTAGCAGTGTGAGGCGTGCAGCAGTGTGAGGCGTGCAGCAGTGTGAGGCGTGCAGCAGTGTGAGGCGTGCAGAAGTGTGTGGCGTGCAGCAGTGTGTGGAATGCAACAGTGTTGTGCAGTAGTGTGCGGCATGCAGCAGTGTGAGTAATGCAGCAGCGTGTAGCAGTGTGAGGCATGCAGCAGTGTGAGGCGTGCAGCAGTGTGAGTCGTGGAGCAGTGTGCAGCATGCATCAGTGTGAGTAATGCAGCAGTGTGCAGCAGTGTGTGTCGTGCAGCAGTGTGTGTCGTGCAGCAGTGTGTTGCATGCAGCAGTGTGTGGCGTGCAGCAGTGTGAGGCGTGCAGCAGTGTGCGGCGTGCAGCAGTGTGAGTAATGCAGCAGTGTGCAACAGTGTGAGGCATGCAGCAGTGTGCAGCACTGTGAGTAATGCAGCAGTGTGCAGCAGTGTGAGGCGTGCAGCAGTGTGAGGCGTGCAGCACTGTGTGGCGTGCAGAGAGAGAGAGAGAGGTAGAGAGAGAAGTAGAGAGAGAGGTAGAGAGAGGTAGAGAGAGAGAGAGGTAGAGAGAGAGGTAGAGAGAGAGGTAGAGAGAGAGAGAGGTAGAGAGAGAGAAAGGTTGAGAGAGAGGGGGTAGAGAGAGAGAAGGGTAGAGAGAGAGGGTAGAGAGAGAAGGGTAGAGAGGGGTAGAGAGAGGGGTAGAGAGAGAGGGGTAGAGAGAGGGGTAGAGAGAGAGGTAGAAAGAGAGGGGTAGAGAGAGGGGTAGCGAGAGAGGAAGCGAGAGAGAGGTAGCGAGAGAGAGGTAGCGAGAGAGAGGTAGAGAGAGAGAGGTAGAGAGAGAGAGGTAGAGAGAGGTAGAGGTAGAGAGAGAGAGGTAGAGAGGTAGAGAGAGGTTGAAATGCAGATGTTCACCCTGGTACAAGTTAAAAATCTTTGCAGTGTTTTGGGCATTTTTTAAAGTGATTTTTTTTTTGGTGATTGTGTACACATTCATGCCTGCCGCCCTGACGACTTTGCCAGGAGTTCACAAAGAGTCGATGTGAGTAAGACAAAGAATGGCAGCTCAGCTTTTCACGTCTTTCCAATGACAACAAACTGAGCACGGGTGAATTTTGACAAAGCAAATCAAGTTACTTACTGGTTAGCTCTGAGAAAAAGCCCACTGTGGCATTTGCTGCTATCTTAAAAGAAAGTTATAATCAACCGCCAATGTAGCGAAGAACAACAAGCATTGGCGTTTATTAGTCAAACAAAGACGCCAGCACAGTATGAGGGTGAAGGGGCAACGCAGGTGGCAGGATTACAAACGCCACGGGAGAGGGGAGCGATTGGAGTGCGGCGGTAGCATCAAAGGGCTGGGAATGCGTGGGGGGAAGGGTCGCAACACGGTGACATGGAGCAAGCTGGCGCTGTGCACGTTCACGCGCACATGCACTCAAGATTGCAGCCAGGGAAAACAGGGGTAGCAATTTGAAAAGCCCCTGTACAAAATGTCGAGCAAGCTCGACCTAAAAAACACACATGACGTGTGATTTGTTCTCGATTTGAGTGGGAAGTTCTGTCACCGGATGCACGAGAAGAGGGAAACTCCACAAAATTAGGGAGGGGGGTGGGAAACGGCAGCTGCGAGAGAGCCTGGCACGGTGCGAGAAGTCACAAGTATCCTGCCAGCAGCTAAAGTGAAAGCACGCGTGGCCGCCTAAGAGAATATAGTGCACACTGAAAAGCGGACGATGTATAATTGCGCTTAGAGAGCTGACGAACACAGTAGTTAGGCGCTGCTGCTTCCGGTCTAAACGGAAGTAAGTATCGCATCAAACAGCCAATTGAAAAAAACACCTAACAAGAGCAATGACTAAGTAAAACGAATGGGAAGCAGCAACAGAAATGTCAGCCAAGAGGTGGAGCTTCACCCCAACATACTTATTACTTGATGCCTCGTAGAGGCAGCATTCGCTGCCTATGCGAGACCTAAAAACGACAGTAAGCATAATTTGTGTGGATTCTGCTGCAGTGATGCATACTGACACCATCTTATATACCATATTGCAGTGGTCATCCTATAAAAAGTTAACTGAGAACTCTATCAGCCTGATTTAGCCTCTTATTCGAGTACATAGCCAGCAAAGTTTTAACATCTACATTTTTCACGTATCTAACAAAGGTAGGTAACAGCAGTTCGTCACTACATTTAAAACATTTTTAAATTGCTGCATTACAAGTCCTCAACCCTAGTCCATGGAATGATGGTTTTATTTCAAAGTATTTTATTGAAAATAAAATTTAGCATATACAATACAATACAGTTTGAAACATTTACTTGGCTGTTTGGTTTTAGGTGGAGAAGAAAGAGAAAGAAGAAAGAGGGGGGCGGGAGGGGGGGGGGGGTTTATTGTTCCAGATGAGCGTCTAGGGCTGCCCACATCCCCTTTCTTGCTGTATGGTTGGCCGGTTGGTGGTTTGCGGTGATGTTGTCTGCCCCCCGCAGGAAGGTCACCCAGTTAAACCAACATTTGAAAGTGGCTTTCCCAGTGTCCTTCCAGTTACCCAAGATAGTTTTGGCGGCAGCTGTGAGCAGGACATCCACTAGGTCACTGTTTTCTTTCGAGTCAAGCGATGTGTCCATGAAGGCCATGGTGATGCCTGGTAGGCCGCGTGTGGTTTGGCAGCCTGTGAGTGTGTCTATGAATTTGTGTACCCTGCGCCAAAAGACCTTAACCTTGGGGCATTCGTATATAACGTGTGCTAGATCCCCCCTAGCTTTTTGGCAGTTCCAGCAGGTGTCACTGTCTCTGGCTCCCACTGTCTCTAGTTTGGCTGGTGTCCAGTGTAGTCTATGCAGTAGCCAGTATTTGTTTGGGCTAGCTGGGGTGTAACTTTGTTTTTTGACGCCGAATTCCATAATTTGGCTTTTGCTCAACCCTAGTCCTCAACCCTAGTCCATGGAATGATGGTTTTAAGATGCAGCGACTTTTTACTGATCACACTTGGACAGAGGCAGAAAAAAATTACTCAATGTACAACTTGGAAAATTCAAATAAATAAATCCATTTATCGGAAGTTGTCTTATTTTTCACTTCTGACCAGAGTCGCTAAAACTAAACCTTAGTATGGACAAAAACGATTTTTATAGACTTTCTCAAATTATATGCAAAGTAGGCTATACGCCTTTATGCCTCTAAAGGCACTGTAATCTGAAATGTTGTAACCTCTTTTTATTGTTTTAGTCTCATATCATACATGGTCACAGAAACTTTGCAATATGCCACTTTTTCGTACATAAAGCCAATATGCATTGGAAAAAAAAATACGAGTGAGGTTCTTCATATAGTTTTAAACGATACATCAAATCAAACAAGGGTCAAACATCTAAAGATGGATCAAAGGGCTGCGGTATCGTGGGATTCAACCTTTGACATTCCAGACATTCGTATACTGTCCAGGGAAACCCCCCCCCATCTCCCCCTCACCCTCCTTTTGTACTTCGGGCTTGCTCGCTATGCTAGCTAGCTGTTTATAATCGGTTACAACACCTTTCGCCTCACCACTTTGAAAACCCACTAGCGGCCACTGATTTGCACATAAATCGGTTCTCAATCACAGGAGGCATAGACCATCCACAAAAAAACTGTATTCAGAAACAGTTGTTCAGAAATATACAAATCAATGTAGTTGCTCAAAACAATGCAAAAAAAAGTACTAAATCAGTTATTAATGACAGGAAAATAATTTAGTAATTCAAATAAACTGCTCAAAAGGTGATCAAACTGTGCAGAAAGGGTGAAGAAGAAGTGAAGGGTGGATACACATAAAAAGATGCATGACTTTTGACACCAAAGTATTCTTTACAGGGGGTCAAAAGAGTCTATATCTCATGTATTGTCAACAGCGTTTCAACCTAAGTTTTACTATGAGGTCATTATCAGGACTGTATATATTCAATCTTTATTTGGATATAAAATATCCTTAAAAGAGCACATCAAAAATACCAGCAACAATACAGATTATTATAAAAAAAAGCAAAACATAAAAACAGTGAGTAGATAAAAACTTCCAAATTGAATTAGAGGACTTCAATAGCATAGATATGTTAAAAAGGCATGATGTGCAAAACAGCAATATCAACAATGGCGTTAAAACATAGAGAGTTTGTGGCCCTAACGAATAGCAATATTGTGGTAGTAGATACAATCAAATGTTCAACAAATAGCAGCAGGTTATGTTAAAGTGCAATCAGATGTAAACAATTCTAGCAGCGTAGAGTAAAATGCAATTTAGTATAGACTGTTTCTATAAATACAGGCCCCTCCGGTTACTGAGTGAAATAACGGTATGCATAGCGTATACAAATATTTAAAGCTGTATTTTCAGGAGTCACAGCTGCGATAATTGCCTGTCTGCGGGTCTGGGTTCCCAGCCTAATCCACTCAGTTTTCAGTTTTCGTCTGCGCTGTGGCATAAGAGCGGGGCAAAGACATACTACATGCTCCAAAGTTTCAGCCGTCTTGCCACACCCTCTGCACAATAAATCCTCCGACGTTCGACGCCAGGAGGGTAAATCTTTTAAAAATTGCCAGTCACCCAATCTAAGAGCCATAAAGCTAAGTTTTAAGTACAAAGGATAAGTGCAGGACAGATAAGAAGAAGGAGAGACCAGCCCATAAGAATTCATTATTGCCCAAGCGTGTCTACGTTTAGCGAAGTGGGCTTTATCAGTGATTAGGGACCTCATTCGAGTACGTTTCTTAATACTGATTTTAAATACTGCCTTGCTGGAGTTGAGATCCCATAGGTCGCCCACAGACATTTGTTGGACGGAGTCCTTAAAAAATCGGCCGTAAGAGCCACCTGGGTTTTTCTGAGAGATGTCTAACCAAAGTAATGACTCCAATGAACCTGGATCTGCTTGCCTAAGTTTGTGGCAGAGATTTAAATACGTGCCAGTGTTTGAAATTTCATAGTTTTGTAAGCCCAGTTCTAATCTGATCTGTGCGGCAGAGGCGGTTATAGGCATGTGGAGGACTTTTTCATACATTTTGGTCACATGTTGGTATAGATTGGCGTTTAGTTTTCCCCTAAAAATGTTAATGCCATACGACAGAGTAGGCCCGATTTTTGCTCTCATGACTTCCAGTAGTGGTGATAGACTCGGACCAGACAGTTGTTTTGAGAGCTTGGAAAGATTCACCTGGAGGTTCATGGCTTTTGCTGAGATTTCACTGCGTTGTTTGGCAAAGGTACCCCTAGAGTCAAAGTTGACCCCTAAATATTTATATGTTTTTACTATTGTAAGGCTCATATTGTTGTATAGCCATCCGCCACCGAGGTTACGTTTTCTAACGAAGATAACCACTTGTGTTTTCTTTAGATTAACCTCTAAGGTATTCATGGTGGTATAGTTTGTTTAATAGCCTTTGCAGCCCTACCCGGGTGAGACTAAAAAGGACCAAGTCATCGGGGTATAAAAGGTTACTTATTGACACACCTCCCATCTTGGGTGGGTGGCTGTTTATTTCTTCTAGGGTGGCTGGTAAGTCTGCTATAAACAAATTAAAAAGTAGTGGGGCCAGCACACATCCCTGTTTGACACCTCTAGTTGTCATGATTTTCCGAGAGAGATTTTTGCCAGTCCCCAATTTCACTTGTATCCATGTGCCTGAGTGCAGTTGGATAATCGCCTCCAAAAGTTTGGCTGGGATCCCCCATTTTTTTAGCTTTACCCATAGAGCAGCCCTTGGGACCCGGTCAAAGGCGGCTTTAAAATCTACAAAGCAGCAAAACACATCCCTGCTTTATCAACAATTATAGACAATGTCAATAGGTTGGTCATGGTGCCAGAATTTGCAGTGAAGCCGGTTTGGTTCTTTGGAATCAAATTATTCTGCTCTACCCAGGTTCTCAGCTCCTCCAGTAGAATACCTGCGTAATGCTTTGCCTCAATATCTAAAAGAGCAATTAATCTGTAATTGTTTGGAGAGGCATGAGAACCTGACTTGTGAATCGGATGGATTATTGCGCCTCGCCAAGAGTCCGGTATGCTTGAGCTTCTTAACGCAAAATTGAAAAGATTAGTTAAGTATACCGACCAAAGGTTTATATTTGTTTTGAACAAATTCTGTGGTAGGCCATTTGGGCCGGACGCTCCATCTGATCTTGTTTTTAATAATACTTTGGTGACCATTTCTTGGGTGATCTGCAGATCTTCACTTGGAGATTCCAAAGATTCAGTGTGCCTGCTCCAGCTCTTACTCTGGCTTATTTTTGTCGGGTTGAGAGCACATATGTCTGTGGAAGCTGTTCCCTCTGTGGCCCTAAAGTGGTCAGTCAAAAAGGCGGACCAGTCGGCTTCTGCAATGTTTGCGCTCCCAAAGGCGGATGAACTAGAGTTTTGGCGATGGATTAAGGCCCAAAATTGTCTTGGGTTACGATTTTTACTCTCCCATAGTAGTTTACACCAGAATTGGCCTAGGTAAAGTCGTTTGTCTTTTTGTTGAGCCTGCCTAAATGTTTTTTGGGTGGTTTTGTACACATTCAAGAGCTCACTACTGTTCCCTGGGGATTTCTTAAGTGTGCGCAAGGCATTATTTCTTGATTTCTTCAGTGCCCTAGTTTGGATTGAGATCAAAAACTGGGGGCTAGAAGGAGCCTTATGGGAATGCTGTTTGGATGGGAAAAGGCTTATCAAATGGGAACAGAAGATCGACCAGGAAACAGTGGGGGAGGCCGCCAAGTCAGTGCCTCCTGTTGTAAAGGCCAAACATGCCTTCATAACGTTAGCGCAGATGTCTTCGCTACATCCTAGTCGTTTTAGGTTTTCAGTGTGAGTTCCTATGCATGTTGTTGAGGCAAATTTATGTTACAATGGCTTTACATTGAGGGTGACGACTTGTGGGCGATGGTCGCTTTCCGATCGGGGATGATTGCTATAGTTACCCAAGTGTTGGAACAGGGCTGAATTACAGATGGCATAATCAAGATAGGAATGTTTGCGGCCGTTTGTCCAAGACCACTTTGGTGGAATGTCTTTCGTAGATCTACCGTTCATTACAAAAAAGCCGGCACTGTAAAATTGCAACACACAAAGCTCTCCTAGACCGCAGTATTCTTGGTTTGATGGTTTGGACTGTGCCACAACTTCTGTTGATGTGGATGGAAAAAGCCCTTCAAAGTCAGCAGGGTTTCCCTGAAAGAGGTTAGTGTTGAAGTCTCTGGTGATCATAGAGTCTGAATGGGGATGATCCACAACCAGGTCACACACGATTTTCATTAAGCGTGTTAGATGCTCCTTTTTCGAACGAGTGCTCGGATTAATGTAAACATTAAGAAGTAAAAGCGATCGCTGTTTGCTCCATGAGCTGATTTTGACTCCGAGTAGCCAGTCCTCATCAAAATTCAATAGCTCGATCGGGCCTTTTAAATTGTTTGAGACGTAGATCGACAGACCACCTTTGGGGTGGCCATAAGGACGGTCTCTAATTGCAGGCTTCAAGTATTCAATAAAGCCTATTACTGGACAGTTTTGGGTGGCCCATGTTTCCTGAAGGGCTATTAAATCGTGCCCAAATGTGAAGTTGTGCGTCTCCAAATTGGTCATTTTCTGATGGAGACCACTAATATTCCATTAACACAGTGTAAAAGAGGACTGCGACTGGGGGTTTAGAAGGTTTGTAGGGAGTGATAATTGGGGTCTTGATTGGACCAAGTCATTGCAATTTGGGTCTGCAGAATATTTTTCAGATGGTCAGTCTGATATTTTGCGGGACAGGCCGGCCGGCAGCCATCCCCAATCTGGGTTTTTTCAGGGTTAGGGGCTTTGGTCCATAAATTTTCAGTCAGTTGTGTTGTGCCTTAGGCATTTTTTAAGAAAGAATATGGCCTGTTTTTGACACCAATCCTTGGGCATTGCGCTCTTGTCGGAGTGGCTGGCTGCTTTAATAGCACTGTGGGATAGCTTGGGGTAGAATAAGGACAGATTTGAATTCCTCATTGCTGAAAAATATCCTTTTGGGCTAAGAATGCTCGTGCCCAAATAACGGATCTAAATGACACCAAGGTTACCTCAGAGGGTTGTAGACCTCTTGGTGGAAGGAATTCAATGGACTCAATTTCGTCCGATGTCAGAGTCTCAAAACCCGGGGCACCGTTCACTAATTTAATGATGTTTGATCTGTTGAGAATATCATGCCGACCTTTTGATTTATATTCAGGAGCAAGAAGTATTTTGGAGTGCTGTAGGTCACTTTTGGCGCTCTTGGTGCTAGGACTTAGGTTGGGCAGAGTGGATTTATCAATTAAGGAGCCTAAGTCTGATCCCAGATGGGTTTGGGGAGGATCTCGTAAACCTTGCCTGGATGTCTGAATGTCTTTGAGTGGAATTGATGTGTTACTAAAAATTACTGATTGTGGACTGATTGTGCTGTGAAAAAAAACAAGAGAACAATATGGACAATTATGACTTCTTGACAAGAGCCCTAGGGTAGAACAAAAATAACAATCTGGTATTAGGGTCGAGGAGGAGCTCACTCTGTATGATTAGATGCTGGCAGTCAGGGAGACAGAATCAACACTGGAATTCAAAATTGATACTGCGGCAGATCTACTTTGCACAGAACCACGTGAGGTCAGTGAGAGGGTATTGAAGAACGAAAGCACCCTGGCAAAGAGAAAAGAGGGGGTGACCATTTTCTGATCGGCAGTGACCACCCAAAAAAAGATGCTGCCACCTCCCAGGCCAACATGCAAGGGTTGATCTCGAAGAAACAATATCAAACTAGTCGGAGTCCCCAAAAGAGCAGAGGGCCCTATATTAATCTGTTTCTTGAAGAGTTAATACTTAATCATCTCCAGCCCAAATGTCTCTCAAAATTTGTTTCAGTGAAAAGTGCACAGAGGGCCCCAATACCCTCACTTAAACCTGGCAAGACACCAAGAAAAATAATTGTCAGGATTTTCAGCACTAGGAATTGAGATGCCGTCCTACAAGTGACCAGAACTCAGAGAGATCTTCAAAACGAGAATGTTACTATCGGTATTTTCCCAGACACCCTGCTGGCCAACCAGAGAAAGAGGCGGTCTTTTGATGAGGTTAAGAAGTGCCTACGAGACAAGGAGATCAAGTACATGATGTTATTTCCGGAAAAGTTATAGATCATTGTTGATGGCAAATTGTGGACCTTCCAGACACCTGAGACGATGACCCAGAAGAGAGGTGAAACTCACATGGGAAGAGTGGGGGGCAGGTCAACACTTGCGTAGACCTTAAAAAGCACGCCAAAAAAAAAAGGAATACCAAGAGCTGACATTTAATGCTGCCTGTAATCATTATCTGGTAAATCATAAGTGGTTATTTGATGAGGCCAACAAACTGCTGACGTGGCTTGGAGGAGGGAGGAGGAATCCAGATAGAGGAACAAGGTGCACTGAGTCACAGGTGAAAGGGTTACAGAAAATGAAGTAATCGCTGAAGCATTTGCTGGCCTCTACCAATAGCTTTATGTGTCGGTAAATGACTGTTTGAAGGAGGAGATTAGGGACTGTTTGACACATATTCGGTTCACTTGGTTGGGTACACTCAAGAGGGAGAGCTTGGATGCTAAGATCTCAGAGACAGAGATAGAAGAAGCTATTAATATACTACAAGCATGAAATAGTCCTTGGCGTAATAGCCTACCAGCCGAGCACTGCAAAGGGATAGCAGGATGTTTGTCAACTCACCTCTTAAACGTGCACAGAGCGGCAAGGTAAGAGGGTTCATTGTCCAGGGAGTTCCGATTGGCCATTGTTGTGCTGATACACAAGGAGGGAAACTGACCCTAGTTGTTCTCATCATACAAAAACCAATGTATTTGCTTATATTCTGGTAGGTAGGCTGGCCAGGATTATTGGGGGATTAGCATGCCTGGGCCAGTCTGGAACTGTCCTGGGCCCCAGCACAAGACTCACATTTAGGCATTTATACTGTTGTATGGCAAGTTCAGAGTCACTGGAGGAGCTGGCAATTCTAGTGTCCCTGGATGCTTTGAATGCCTTTGGCTCCATGGAGTGGCAGTTTATTTTCCAGGTGCTTGGAAAGATAAACATAGGGTCTACATATATGAACTGGGTTAAACTGCTCTATCATAAACAGTTTGCCTGTGTAAGTGTAAATGGCAAGCTCTCACACTTATTTCCCTATGAGTCAGGGGACCAGGCAAAGATGCCCCTTTCATCATTCATATTCACCCTGGCGATGGAACTGTTTGCGCGTTGGATTTGGCAGGTTTCCTTGGTCAAGGGTATAGCTGTTGCCTCTAACTGTGAAGAACGAATATCGCTGTATGTGGGCAATGTCCTTTCCATGTTTCGAATTCTGAATTATCCATCAATAGATTAACTACTGGTGCTACTGGTCTTTGAGAAATATAGTGGTTTTCAAAATCAACTGGGCTAAATCAGTGCTCTAACCCTTGATTTGCTGGATCCCCAGGGCAGCAATAAGGTGGAAGCTTTAGATTTGCAAGGGGAGTTTTTGATATTTAGGTATGTGTATCACAGGAGACCAGGAGACATTTCTAAAACATAACTTACATATCATCCTAGAGAAATTCTGAGAGGATGCAGGCTGCTCGAGATCCCTACTGTAGGAATCTGGCTCTCTATATAGTGTACTGAAAAGAAGTACACTGTGCAGAGTGTCCAGTGAATCCCCAATCGATTTACAGATGCTCAAGTAGATAGTACTAATACTCTCTTTTGGGGTAGTGTGTGCGAGCAGGTAGGCTTATCAGAGGGTAGTGCTAAGCACTTATTGTACTCAAACAGGTAATAAATGAGACACAGACTCAAAGAAAAATAACACTTCTTATTATATATGTTTCAAAACCCAGAACTTCATTTAAGGGTAAGTTATTTTTGTGGTATACATTTTTACAAGTAAGTAACACCTTTAAAGTCATGCGCCTTTACGCAAATGCTAACCTATGGAAGGAAAAGTCATAAATGCAATTAAGGTAATTACAGTCGGTTTCAGGGGTTTACCTTCTGGGCTGAAAGTTCTAGAGGGCCAAGGTCCAAGGTACTACCAGTAGTTCTCCAGGAACTGCCCAGGTTTAATCAGAAGCAGGGTTCTGGTGTTGTTGTAACCGTGTTTTTCAGAACTCATTAGCTGATATTTGGAGAAAAATGGTTGTATTTTCAAAATATATTTGAAGCTGATATTTGAGTGCTAAATGATGTGGCATTGGAGATACTCTTTACAAATGTTATTGCCATGGCAGTTTGCTTGAACTTGGTAAGGAGTCCCTTAGGGTGACACAATTTGTGCTGTAGTCCCGAGAACCCCTCTTTAGTTCCAATGCTCTAGGTACCAGTGTCCCACTTACTAGGGGCTTACATGGAGCCTAAAGTAATGCCAATTGTGCACTTTAGGGAAAGAACACTAGTACTGGGGACTTGGTTAGTAGGGGATTCTAGTACCCTTCCAGTCAAAGTCACATCAGATACAAGGCAACAAGTGGGGGTAGCCATGTCAGAAAGGGGCACTTTCCTACATCTACTGCTCTCCATCCTGTGTAGGGCAGCCATGTTCAAAATGGTTGTTCTTCACAAATTCATATATGCCCTACACAATATTGCATACAGTATTTCAGAGGGGATTTTCTAAATTGGTGTGACGGCTCCATGAGAGAGGTATCACCCTACTGGCCATACAGAAACACTATTGGGCGACTTTGCTGGTGGTGGTGAATGAGTGGGTATGTGTGATGCTGGGGAAGTCATTGACTAGTCATCATATAGTCTGGATGGGCTTTTGAGGGTACCCGGCTGCCTTATATGGTAACAGCCATAGACACGATTGGTCGGCATACATGACAGTGGTCCTGGACATATGGGGGAAGAAGTTACAATTGCATGGATGGTAGACTATTCTGGCAAGTGAGACCCTTCTTTGGTACTCCTGGAGACTAGGCGAAACAAACAAATTAAATGGTTTTGTTGTCTTAGATTTAATTGGGATTAGCATGTTTGGAGATGTCTAGAAGGGTACAGCTCTTAAGAGCTTTCAGGAGCTCAGGAAAAATATGAGATGTTGGAGGGGGAGGTCTTTTGTTACTCCACCATGCCCTGAGAGCAGATGTACCCAAAGTTGCACAGAGAGAGAAATCCAATCACATAGGAAGATAGGATCTAATCCGAACCCTTACTCAGAAAAGCACTCTCGCTCATATAAAAGAAAATAATGAATAATCTCCCGTTGTTTTCAAGGGGCCTTTGGTTCAGCTGGGATTGAGACCTGGAGGGCCTCTTGGATGAGGAGTGGTGCGAGGCACTACAAGGGCCAAGAGCAGTAGTAACCAGAGCTGGTTTTAGTCTGATACATCTCAAGGGTCTCCCAAGAGTTTTTTACACACGTTCACAATTGGTTACGTTTGGATGAGCTGCAACCAATGACCATATCCCCTTAAAGTTATGGTCAACTGAGAACTTATCTGCATATGATTTGGGACAGCCCGGGAGTTAAGGAATAGTGGGAGAAATGAATACATTGCCTGGTGCGTGTCTCCTCCAGTCAGCTGACCTGAGTGACTATGTTTATTGAAGAGACTAGAGAGCCTATTTACAAGCCCCTTGCGCCGCCAGTGCGCCACTTTTTCCCATGTTAAAAGTGGTGCACCGACGTCTATTGAGCATTTGGGATGAGAATACCACTGCATGATATCAGCGACTTTTCTGTACTCTGGGACTGGTGGTGGCAAGGTACGAAATAGCAAAATTATTGCAGTCGCCTTTGCTTTAGCTGTTTGAACACTGATGCAATGATGTTGACTGGTGATTGCACACTGAACAATTAGTTTGTCATGGGTGGGGCCCTGCCCTCTAGGTTTGATAAAATATGGGGCAACTGTGCAGATAATCAAGGCTACCGCTGAGCCCACCAGTATATGGAAGGGGCCTGGACTCTACTTGAATAGGACTTCTTAACAGGGGGGTGTGTCAGTCTATACACTTTCAGTACAGACTGAGTCAGGGTTTTGGATTTTCAGGATTCCTACAAGAACTCATCAATAATGAGGGTAAAGTCATTTGCATGTATGAGCATAGCTGAATGGGGGACAGGGAACACTCTGTCATTGATGTAGTTAGCATGCTTTCTGCAGCTGACGAGAATTTTGAGTACAGTTTAACCAAGGAGTATGATGAATGCCTCATGTTCAGCCACTCAGGGTCCAATTGGACTCAGTCGAAACTAACAAGGGAATCGTCTCTCTGGGAATGCCTTTGCCTTAGTGGAACTGATGGGAGGACTGTCAATCATGTTCCGCCATTTTTTGTAATCGTACTGTTGGTGTTCTCATTAAGGAGTTATGCATGGGCGTGGAGATTCTGTACTGTAAAACCCCTCTCCTTTCACAGCATGATCACAGAAAGAAAGAGCTACGTTTTAGGTTGCAGCCTACCAAATGGTTTAGCTGTGTGATTTGTGAAAGACATCTTGGGGAGTTTCAGAAAGTTGACCTGGGAATGCATTCTGCCTGTTGCTTGTCACTGGCTTAGTGGTTTGTAACTCACGTTTTCTGGCTTTACATTTGCTGGATTTATTTGTTTTATGTGCGCAGAGCAAGTTTGTACTCCTTATGCCAGAACTATGTTTACAGTTTTCTTCCCAAAACTTTTTTCTGTAATATATAGGCCGGTAAATCTTGTTCTTTTCTCGTCGCATTTGCTGGGCATTCAAAGACCTAGGTAAAATGACAATCTGTGTCTTCGAGGGAGCCTGGTGTTTATTTTGCTCTCGGCTGACTTTAAAGTGAGAGCATTTACAGGAAAGAGGAATGCAGCGTACTTTCCCCATGGATGCTACTTGTGCCCTTTTTATTTAAATTTTATTATAGACATAGCCATCTCAAAAGGTATCTTATTCTTCAGCTGCACAAAACATTTGCCTTTCCTTCACGGGGCATGTAGTTCACTATTGGCAATTTCACGGTGAGTGGAAGCATGAATATTTCGAAAATAATGTTTGAAAACTATTACTTACAAAAAAATTATTTAGTCCGATTTACTAGTACTACTAAGATGCAACAGTTCTGCATGTAAATGAAATACATATTTGGAATTTTTGCAGGGACTTTTTAATATTTAACACATTTTTTGCAAAATGTCTTTACAAATGAAAGTGGCCCGAACGTTAAGTGTGCCGGACACCATTCTTACTTGCTTTCTTCAGGCTAACATTTGGTGATCTTGGGAAATTTTAACTTTCTATCCCATTTGCTGCCAGGCACAGGATAAGATCTTTTCACATGAAGAAGCCAGTCACATTGTAACACAATTTAAGAATGATTGGTTTCATTTATGACATCTGTAGCAATTCATTTTGGAGGGCTGGATGATGCAGGAGGTGCAGTGGCACAAGGACCAAAAGGACTAGTGTTGGACTTGGCCCTTTTTGTAGGGTCATCCCTGAACGTTTTGCCTTCCTCCTGTATTTTGTTTGACCTGATTTTGTTGGTTTTATGACTCTGGGCACTTTACCACTGCTGATCATTGCTAAAGTGCATATGCTCCCTATTGTAAATTAATGTATGAATTTGTGATTCCATGATTGACTGGTTTGGTTGACCTGTCAGACCCATGTACAGTGCACTAGGAGTGCCCAGGGCTTGTAACCCAAATGCTGCTGGTGTGCTTGCAGCACTGGTTGTGCCACCCCCAGAAGCAGCCTGTAAAAATGTGTCTAAGGACTGCCATTGCAGAGCCTGTGCGCAGTCTGGTACTGCCATGTTGACTGAGCACATGTACCCACTTGCCAGTCCCTAAACCTTCCATTTGATTCATATCAAACACCCCTATGGTAGGTCAAGGGCAGGGTGCATTGTAAGTATAAGGTAGGACAAGCCCTGGTGTGTGTGGCATGCCCTAATAGTGAATTACAGCAATTTTCGTGTTTCACTCTTGCAAGGCTACCTGTTCTCCATAGGCCGGAATGGGCAGTTAGATTATTGCATTTTATAATCCTAACTGACTCAGGGAACACAGTAGAAATTCGAGTTAGTATGCCTGAACTCAGAATGATAAAATACATCTTTTAGTGAAGTTGATTTTAACATTCTGTGTTTGAAAATACCACTTTTAGAAAGTAGGTATTTTCTTGTCTAACTATCCAAGCCTGCCTCTGCTAGGTTGTGTATTCCTTGTCTGAAGTTTAAGTGACAGGGCTGGGGGATTCCAGGAGACAGGATGAATCAGCCCAGTGGTGAATAGAGAGATCTGCATCTAGATGGGAGGGAGGAGTTGCACCTGGGACCTGAATAGGACTGTGGTAAAGCTGTGGTAAAGTTTTTATTTAGCATAGTTACTTAAAACCGTTGCTACAAAATATCTCATTGCAGATTTAAAACCAATTAAAACCAATTAAAAAACATTATAACCTAATGATATTTGCAACGCATTAAAACAAGCAATTATTGTAGCAGCGTTTGTCCTTATACCTATCTGCTGTGCGGTAATTCAGTCTTTGGCATTTTCTTCTCTACTTGTATTAAAATTTTTACAAAGCAACAGTTAAGCTGCGTGTCCTCGGGTGCAAAACATGCCAACACAGCTTGTCTCCGTGTGTGAATGCCTCTCTGGTTAAAAAGTGTTTTTAAAAACCGTCTCCTTTCCTCAGTTAATTCTTTACATGTACAGAGGAGATGCAGCATATCTTCTTGCATTGTCCCACATAAGCGGCAGTTGGAATCAGATTGGGTTTTCAGCCAATGCGGAAAGTGCTTTGTGCATGGCAACAAGCCTAGTCTGTATTTCAAAAATGAAATTTTTGTATGTTTAGCAAAACCCAAAGCTAGATACTTCTGAGCCCCCAGAGAGGAATAGGTGCTCAGAATCATCCAACCATGCGACCTTCTTGTTAAGGCTGCCTTATCTTCAATCCAGGATTCATTTCGCACCGATTTCTTTGTTAGTTTTTTAAGGAGGTTGTGACTTGTGGGTATTGCCCAAAGTTCTTTAAGACCCAGCGTTGCCACGCATGTTGCTAAATATTTCGCCACTGGTGATGACTCCTTCTGTTGTAGTTCTGTCCATAAGTGCCAATTTAGGGTGCCAGGTTCAGATTTCCTTACTTTGTCCCAGAAGATGATTGTTGCACCTTTCCTTGCAATGGTCTGTTTTTGCACACCAAACTCAAGCCTAATTTGCGCTGGAGAGACTCGTGTTGGTACACCAAAAATTATTCTGTATACTTTTGCAACCACAGCATCCAAGAGCTTCGAGTCCCTCCCCCTCTGTGCCTCGCTCCCATAGGTTATTGTGGGTAGAAGTTGTGCCCGTATAACTTCTACCAAAGGAGCCAGTGAAGGACCCGTCAGTCTGGAATTGAGGTTTCTCATTGAGACTGCTAAGGCTATGCCTTTCCTTTTAATTGTTTCTCTCTGGGTTACAAAGTGCCCGCCTTTATCAATGATCATTCCCAAGTATTTATACTCATTGGCTGAATCTATTTGAATCTTGTCCCAAAACCAGACAGGTGTTTTCTTAAAGTTCTTTTTAATTGTCATGGTTTTTGTTTTTTCCAGGTTGATATTTAGATCATTAGCCTTAGAGTATTTACATGTGATGTCAAGAAGACGCTGTAGACCCACCTTCGTTTGGCTGATCATTACTAGATCGTCAGTGTAGAGTAGGCAAGGTAATATTAGATTCCCAATTTTTGGCGATTGCGAATTGGTTGCATTCAGTAACGGAATCAGATCTGCTAAAAACAGATTAAATAGCGTTGGGGCCAGTACGCAGCCTTGCTTAAGGCCTTTTGTTGTTGGAATTTTTCTTGACAGAGTTGACCCGTCACCGAGTTTTATTTGCAGCCAGGTTTCAGTGTGCAAATTAATTAGCAGGTTCAAAAGAGCCTGGGGAATGCCCCAGCCTGCCAATTTCAACCAAAGTTTATGTCGGTTTACATGGTCAAAAGCTGCCCGATAATTGATGAAGCACAGGTGTAATGGTGTTCTTGTATTCTCAGCCTTATCGATTAGCAGAGCCATTGTTGTTATATTTGTTATGGTCCCAACAGATTTGGAAAAGCCGGTTTGATTTAGGGGGATGATTGAGTTGTCTTCTGCCCAGAGTTGCAGTTCGTCAAGCAGCGTCCCGGCAAAATATTTTGCCTCATTGTCCAGAAGGGCAACTAACCGATAGTTCTTAGGTTGAGTCTTGTCACCTGATTTAAAAATTGGTGAAATTATCGAGGTCCGCCATGATGGAGGAAGATGGCCTGTTGTTCTTATTTCTTGGAACAGAGGACTCAATGCCTTCGCCCAGTATTCTGTATCTTGTTTGTAAAGCACGGGTGGGATTCCATTTGGCCCCTGTGCCCCTTCTTGCCTTCCCTTCTTGATGTATTTATTGATAGATTTTATATGATCGTTTAAGGGAGTAAGTCCCAGTAATTCTCCTTCGTGCAGTTCCTCCGAAGTTGCATTTTCCTTATTCGGTTGATAGTTCCGAATCCTAGACTGCAATACGTAGTCCATGCTAGTTTCAGCTTGCAATGCGTTGTTCCTTTGAAGAAAATGATTTCCCAGGAAAGTGGCCCAGTCTTCCTCAGATATGTTTGAAGATAGACCCTCATGCGTTGGATGGGTAAATCTTTTTATCGTTTCCCAGAAGCTCGCACTATTTTTTAGCTTAGAGTCCGCATGCAGTTTCGCCCATAAGGTATCCTCATTGTCATGCCTAGCTTCCCAGATTGCTTGCTTTAGGTATAGTTTCTGCTGTCGCAGTTCAGCTAGTTTTGTGTTGTCGGTTGGATACAGTCGCACTTGCCGTAAAGAGTAATTAATATTCTTTTTGATAGATTTTATCTTGCTCTTTTGCGGCATGGTGAAATTAGTAGGACCCTGCTTTGGTTTAGATTTGATTGGGACAGCGAAAGATGTTACCAAGGCATGCGTGTAGTTTATCCATTTCTCTGTTTCGTTGTTCCCTTCCCGTGCTTCAAATAAACGTTTAGCAGGTTCCTGAAAATTGTCTTGCGTTGCTAGCTTGAATTTTATTTTCCTAAAGTTGATGGTAGCAGTAGTGCCTGGTAAGCCTTCCCATTTTGTTGATCCTAAGATGTTTGTGCGCAATATAAGTTCCTGGGGGCAATGATCACTATCTGCTTTGTCTCCCATACTGAATGAGAAGATTTCTTTAAAGAGAGTTAGGGATACAAAAGTATAGTCCAGCGTTGAACTTTTTTTTAAAGATTGATGGGTGAATGCATGAAGTATATCACCTGTAATTCTGCCATTTGCTGCACGCAACATAAGATGTTCAAGATCCTCTATAAGAAGTTGTCCAACTTTTGATGGAACTGCTGTTAAGTTGGTTCTCTGTTGCGGGATGTTCCATAGCTGGTTAATTAAAGAAACTTCCTCTGCTTTAGATGACCCAACTAGATGCAAATTAAAGTCTCCTGTCAATATCGTGCCTGGTGTATTAACTTCACTCATACAAGACTCTACGAAGCTGACTAATTGCTTTGCATCGTTAGATTTCCTGTTAGGATGTATATATGTATTCATTATTACTATCTCCTTGTGCCTATTCCCTAGGTGCCCCTTTATAGAGGAGATTTTGATAGCAATGGATTCCGGTGTAGTTAAGGACACTAGTTTGACAGAATTTGCGCAGATGTTACTTGCGTAGGTTACCAGGCCTCCCTGCAAATGGCCAAATTTTGCTTTTTTAAGGGCTGGTGCATAGAATCGTATATATCCCTGTATATGTGGTGGATCCGTCATCCAGGTCTCCTGGAAAGCGATAATGTGGAATGACATTAGATAATTCATGAAGGCACGGTCCGACAATTTGCTATTTAGCCCGTTAATGTTCCAGGAGCAAATCCGTAATAGGTTTGTTTCATCTTCTGAGGTGTTGTCTTTGCTGTTCTGTCATCTACTTGTTCCTTGGTTGGAGATTACCCTCGTACCCCATCCTGAGTCTTCTTGACAGAGGCCTTGATAAAGATGAATCGGATATTGTCTGCCTTTGTCCTGTGGCTGCCTCATGCTAACCGGCGAGGGTCCCCTTGCCCCTCTCAGTATTGACTTAGGGGTGTATCGTTCTATTGATCGACTATCCCTTTGGCTCTGTAATAATGGAGCTGGATAACCAGGTGAAATAATCGGTTTTATTTTTATGCCCCAGTTTTCAAATATCGAGGCTTCCGATAAAATTCATTGTGCAATACATTCCGACCTCCATATTGTCCGTGTGGTCTCACCCTCCCTAGGATCCCCTCGGCTGATGAACTCTACTGAGACCAGGTCCGTTGAGTTTACCTCCATTAATGAGGGTATATGTGTGAATAAACGGAGGATGTTCCCACGATTTAATATGTCATGAGTCCCTCTGGATCTATAGGCCGGTGCAAATTCTAGTGTTTTCACATTCCTTTTTAGATCATTTCCTCGGTTGTCTGCTTGTGGTTGGTTAGTGGACTCGTGGGTGCTTGTGCTTACCTTAGATGACTTTGTAATTAGTTCTGGTCTACTCTGGGCATCTAGAGTTAAATTTGTAACTATGCCAGCACAAAGCTGTCCCAAAGGTTGCTGGTCAGACTGACTAACCGTTATGTTTGTAAAGGATTTCATTTCTTTGACCATCGGTCCTATAGCTGTATATTTGGGGGAGTGATACTGTGTAATGGTTCCTTCTGGTTTTGTTCCGGGTTGCAGTAACTGATGTTCTGTTTTTTCCCTGGGTAGATTGTAATCATTTGGAGTTTGTGTTCCTCCTTCTTCCCCTGATAGGTTTTGTAGCAGGGAACCACAGGGAGGCGGCTCTTGATTGGAGTTTAAATCCAGCGTTTGCCCTGTGCATGGTGCACCTGATTGAATTTTGTCCTTTCCCTCTAGGGTAATCTGATTAGATAGGTCAGGCTTTGCAGGTGGTAACTGCCTGAAGAGACGGGCGAAATCCTCCTTATTTGTGTTTGTTTTTTGGTTTCTGCCCTTTCTCCTTTGTGCTCTCCTTTGTTTGGCATTGGATAATACACCTGATTCTGCCAGTTCTTGATCCGAGCCCTGAGAGAGTCCAGTTAGTGATTTTTGTTTCTTAGAGCTCTCGTCTTTTTTTTCATGACCTGTGCAAACATGGTTTCAGATAGAATTTGTCAGACCTAGATCTCTCATGTTAGTTGTAATTAATTTGTCCTTGATCTCAGCAGAGTAGATAGCCTTTTGACTAGGGTCGATGTTTTTCCGTGCTGACTCTTTGATTTGGGCGCACAAGTCCTCCAGAATCAAGGGGAGAGAGGTGAGTTTGTCCACTATTCGACCACAGCCACAATTTAACTCCCGGTCCTGTTGTCTCCCATATGAGCTCTGAAAGAGTAGATTCAGAGCGCCAAGTTTTTCATCGATAGCCACTACAAACACTGCCAATGTATTTAGTAAGGTTAACTGGGCATCCATTTTGTTAGACTGATATTGGAGTGCTTCCACTAAAAGTTGGACTGTCTTGAGTAAACTGGCCCAGGCATTTTCAGAGTTTTGCTGTTGACGAACTTTATCTGAAGTTCCTAAATCAAGAGTCGGTAAAAGGGCCTCGCTGCCCTGGGTCCCTTCCAACTCAACGTTCTCTAATAAAATATTCTCTAATAGAGGGGAGTTTAGGGAGTTCCGCCAAAGTTTCACCGGAATTTGTTGTGTGTGATTAATTGATAGATTATTCCAATCTCCTTCTTCCAACTTATGTGCTTCCTTTATATTATCCAACTCTTGTCTGAATACCAATTCAGTGGTGTGGGGCGTTGATGACAATAATTGATGCGACTTTGGCGATGGGGTCCAACTGATTCTTGATTTTTTTTATAGCGGCTGGTGGTGTGCCCATCTCTGTTATAGACAATTCCTTATTAGTAGTACAGTTATTCACTCTTCCACTACTACAGCTTCTCTCAATCTGATTGTCCTTGTTGTTTATTCCAATTTGTCCGACATTCCCAGGAGGCTCTACCAACTTACTTGTTGTTTCTAGATTGCTTGTTAAAATTGCTTTTGATATTTCAACTGCTCGCTGATCATGTGGCCCTTGTGGGAGTGGTTTAGTTTTACATTGCGCAACTAAAGTTGAAGCAGAAGTACTGTGTGATTGTAATAGGAGTTCATTTGGTTCAGAGATTCTTTTTATGCCGATTGTTATACTTTGATCATTAGCTGGAGACCTGTTCTCCCCATTATCTGATAGTTTGAGTGGCAAAATTGGATTTTTAAGGCCTTATGCCGCAATCGAGCTTGATAAAAGGGCGTCACCTGGGTTTTTTAAAAACTGGAACTTTGTATAGATCTTGGGCTGAGACCATTTGTAACACGTCTGTGTTGAACCTGTTTCCAGTTTGATGTCTCTTATAGTGGAACCCATATCTGGGGACACAATAACTGGGGAAAAAGTGCCTTCACCAAGTTTGGTTTCGGAGGATGGTTCAACTATGCTGTCCTTGAGAGTTGGAGGGTCTCTTTTACGCTTGCTTGTTTTTGGCTCCTTTTTTGTTCTTGACGGACACCCCCTAACCCTACCAGATCTCATTTCCTTTTTGAGGGCTGAATCACTGATTATTGGCGAGCCGTTATTCAATTGTATGTTCAGAGCAAATTCAAAGAGGATTCAGAGAGGGAGGGTGGGTGCCCACAGCTGCTCACCTAACCTCTCCCCTTCTCCTCCTCTTCTCAGGCTGTCACGCCTTTTAATGTTCCACCACACTCTGTCTCCTTAATGACCGCAATGGGAGAGCTGGCGGGGACGGTGGAGTAGGTTATCGCGATAACAATTCACACCACGCAAGAAGAGGAGCAAGTACAAGATACAGCGTGGACCATGCAGCCCCTATTATAGCCAGAGTAGGGGATGAGATGACTATGGTCCAAAGCAGTCAAAGAACCAAGTGTGTGTATGTAGGGAGTTACAAACTGCAGACTGGCTGTTAATTCATTGAAGGGGTCGCCCTCATCCCACCACGCCTCACCTCTAGGTCGGGGGAGGAGATGCCACACAAGCCAGCCGAATCTGCAGCATCCACAGCGGTCACAGTGTTTGGCTCCAAAGTCTAAAGCAGGCAGACTGGCAGGCAGTGGCAGCCCGAGGCTCCTCACAGACAGACTTTGCCTCCAAGCAGCCTCCAAGCAGCTCCGCTAAAATCATAAAGACTGGGCTGCAATAGAGACGGTGGTGCGAGGCAGTAAGCTACAACGAGCTGAGAGAAAGCCTCCCGAGCGTCAGCACAATGCAGGCAGCAATGAGGCGGGAAACACGAACACTCCGTAAAGCCTAAAAAACGGACACTGCAAATCAAAGCTGAGTTCTTGCTGCCTCTAGTAGAGGCTTTCGCGACTCCTTCCTCTGTAGAAAAAGTGTTTGCGGTTCCTACCGCTGCAGAAGGGCACTGCAACTTCTGCCACTTTTGAAGAGGAAATTAAATTAAATTAAATTAATTGACTTCCGACTCCCTCCAGCGCGGGGTAAGACCCTTGTGCCTCCCACCGCTGCCGAGGGGGTTCCGCGGCTCCTGCCACCACCGGAGAGGCACTCACGATTTCTGCCACCTCTTGAAGCTTCCTAGGCTGCTGAAAAGGTTTCGCGGCTCCTGCCGCCACCGGAGAGGCTCTCACGACCTCTGCCTCCTCAAGCAGCTTCCCGGGCTTCCCGAGAGGTTTTCGCGGCTCTTGCCGCCACCGGAGAGGCACTCACGATCTCTGCCTCCTCCCCTGCCTCCTCTAGCAGCTCCCCGGGCTGCCAAGAGGTTTTCGCGGCTTTCGCGGCTTCAGCCGTCACCGTCACCGGCGGGGGGGCTCGCGGCTTCTGGGGCTCCTGCCGCGGCTAAGGGCTGAAGGGCTAAAGGGCTAAAGGCTGAAGGCTGAAGGCCCTCCTCAGCTCCAACCGCAACAGAGCAGCGCTCACAGTGAATCACTGAGGCAGTGAAGCTCCGACAGCACCGACAGCTCCCTCGTTCGGCCGAATCGTGAAAGTGACAAACATGAAACCAGAGAATAGGACTGTGCTTTCCCTCCACAATGATAGCTCCACCTTCTGTGGTGCCTCTGATGTCTCTGCCCTGCACTGTGAAAGGAGAGAAGGGGTCATGTCAACAGAGTGCTCCAGGGCTGTGCCTTTCCTCCACAATTCTGGCTCCACCTCCTGTGGGGCGTCTGATGTTTCTGCTCTGCACTGTGAAAGGAAAGAAGGAGTCATGTAAACAGAGTACTCCAGAACTGGTTGGGACTAGGCAAAGGCCCCTCTGCCCTCAGAGGACTAAAGGAGTTTGGGGTATAAGTGTTGGGACCCTGATCCCAAGAATTTAGATCACTTTTGGACTACAAGAAGAAACCTTTGCTGAGGAGAGGAACCTGAAGAAACTGAGGATAGACTATCCCTAAGCTGAAGTGCTGCTTGGGGTATTGGCCTGCAGTGGTTGCCTGACTGCCAAAGAAAGGAGAAAGGTATTTGTGTGCATTTTATTCAACTTGTGAAGGATCTCCAAGGGCTTGAGAAAAGAGCTTGCCTCCTGCTGAAGTCTCAGGGACAACAGACTTCAACCCCCAGCTCCCCAGTCCCTGCTGCTGTTTTGAGCCTTCTGAGGGACTGCATGTCGCAAGGAGCTGGAAGCGCGACTCAAGAGGGAGAAGCGTGTCGCCGTCGCAGCCGCTGCCGTCAAATTTCTGAACAAGGATGTTGCCGCTGTAGCTGACGCATTGCACTGCATCTCAAGAAACATCCTGCCTCCCTGAAGAAGCGCGTCGCAGCGGCTGCCGTCGCATCTCTGAACAAGGGTGTCGCCACTGTAGCTGACGCATTGCACCGCATCACAAGAAACGTCTCGCAACATCGAAGAAGCGTGTCGCCGTCGCTGCCATCGCATTTCTGAACAAGGATGTCGCCACTGTAGCTGACGCGTTGCGCTGCATCACAAGAAGCTCCTCGCATCCACGGAGAAGCGTGCCGTCATCGGAGCCGCTGTCATCGCATCTCTGAACAAGGGTGCAGCTGTCGCGTTAAGCGGAAGCGTCTCGCATCGACAGAGAAGAGTCTCGCCACCAAAGCCGCTGTTGTCACATTTCTGAACAAGAGTGTCGCCGCTGTAGCTGACGCATTCAGTCGGGACTTCTTGCAACATTGGAGAAGCGTGCCGCATCAGGAATAAGACATCTTTATTTCTTTGTGCCAAAATTTCAATGCATCACCATCTTTGCAACACTTTTTGTTGCCCTGCTTGTTGCATCTTAAGGTACATTGACTCAAAGTGTTGCATTTTAAGATCTAAAGAGAACTAAGCTAATTCTACCATTTTAAGTACAGTACTGTGGATTTTTGTAATTTGTGGTTATGTTAAATCTATATAAAGAATACGTATTTTTAATATAAAACGTATGTGGTGTCCATCTATAGTGTTGTCATTGGATTACTGTATGTGTTCACAAATGCTTTACACACTGCCTCTGAGATAAGCCTGTCTGCTCATGCTAAGCTACCAAGGGGGTGAGCAGGGGTTATTTTAGGATTGTACCCCCTTACCCTGACTAGAGGCAAGGGTCCCAATTTATCTCAAGTACCTACCTGTGCCAACTAGAGACCCCCAAATCTAACACCTAGGAAACCCACTGCGCATCGATTATTGCCATATTTTACTACTAAACAAGCAATCACAAGTGCAGTTACCTTGCAGGCACTAAGGCTATGACTTGAATGGTTCACCAAGTGCAGTGGCACAGGGACCAAAAGGTCTAGGAAACCCACTGAATACCATTTATTGCTATATGTTACCACTAAATAAGCAGTCACACGTGCAGTTACCTTGCAGACACTACGGTTGTTATTAAAATGGTGCAGCATGTGCAGTAGCATAGCTGCCAAATGTTCTACGAAACCCACTGAACACTGATTATTGCTATATTTAGTACTAAACAAGCAGTCACAAGTGCAGTTAAATTGCAGGCACTAGTGTTGTGAATTGAATAGTGCAACAAGTGCAGAGGCACAGGGGCCAAAAGGTCTAGGAAACCCACCGAACACAAATAATTGCTATATTTTACTGCTAAACAAGCGATCACAAGAACAAATAACTTGTAAGCACTAGGGTCATGATTTGAATGGTTCAGCAGGATGCAGTGGCACAGTGTCCAAAGGGTCTCAGAAACCCACTGAATACTGATTATTGCTATATTTCACTACTACCTCCAACTCTCAACCAGCTATGGCTGATATCTCCCTTCTCCCTAGCGACCGTCTGCCGTCCCAGTGTCCCTTTGGTGCAGTGTGACGACTGTCTATTCTACTGCTCCCACCGCGCTTCCTGACTCTTCCCCTCTCCCCTCACGATCTTCCTTCCTCACAGGCTTCCTCTTCTCCTCACCTTGTTTATACCTTTATCAGTGGAAGAGGCCAATCTTTAGGGTGACCGTACGTCCCGGATTTGCCAGGACGGTCTGGGGTTTTCAAGGACTGCCTTGCAAATAAATGTCCCGGTTTTTTATGTCTTGCTGAGCCAGCGCCCATGCGCTGTCAGTGAGATATTTTGTATGTGAATTTTTAAAAGTCCTACCAAAAGCTAGCTGGCCACTTGCGTGCGGTTACGCGCACAATGACGAGCAGAGGAGCCGTATGGCTTTCCTCTCTCGTCATGGTGGCGCATATCACACACCACTCCCCAGCCAGCCTGCTTTCACTTTTGCGCCTCCGTCTTGCCTGCTCGACTTCAATGCTCCCCCCTCCCCCAAGACAGAGCGCGTCTCGTGGCCGCGTGTCTTTTTGTTGCTTGTCCTTTTACCAATGGTCATGTCCTGTTGGAGCAACACTTCAGCTGAGGCATTCATCACCTGCACGTGAGGTGCCCATGTTATTATCGCCTACTTAGCAGCTATTGTTTCTGCTCAGCAATAAACAGGATCCACTTTTCACCCTATTAATGTGCAGACGTTGAAATGGACACAATTAGGTGAGTGGATCTGAAACAGATTACTGGAGCAGTACACCATGACAGCTTTGGCTGAACTAAAGGGAAGGCAACAGGGCCATCACATGGGAGGAGGGGGCATGAATGTTTGCCTGAGCCCCATATTTTCAGTCCCTAAACCATTCCCCTTGGCAAAATGTGCTCATGCATCGTAAAAGCAGAGCTCGTCATGTTTTCTTACATATAATATTGATGATATGCCCTTAGGGCATATATGTGCGCAACATGTGCACACATGCATATTTCAGGAGTGCAACAGGGGGACCTTTAGGCACCCTTGCACCCTTGAAATTGCATTTTCAAATTTTGGTAATCGCAAATTGCAAATGTCTTCCCATTCATTCCTTTGGGCCTCTAGGCCCATAGGAATGAATGGGAAGGTATTCCTTAATTACGAGTCGCAATTAAGGAATATGTAGGATTCACCCCAGACCGTCCTGGCAAATCCGGGACGTACGGTCACCCTAAAGATTGGCCTCTTCCACTGATAAAGGTATAAACGTGGTATATTCTATAAATTAGCTGTACAAACAGAGCGCAAGCAAGATTCTGATTGTTACACCCTAGCCTACTAGCAACACAGCTTATATACTGACACATCTTCTCATGGATTAGAAACATATTGGTGTCGTTTTATAAAAATTCAGTCTGGAATCCAAAGTAGATATTATTTTATTTTTTCTATAGAAATGATTTTGAGTGCAGAGCTTACCGGGCTTTGAAACGTCCCTCTCTCTTCGAAACATGCACAGCTGCTCTCCTTGCACTCAGCCGGCCCCAGGTGACCCTCACTGCAAGTAACTGCCCTGGGAGCCACAAGGATTGAGACTGGTTCTAGGTCCTTTTGAGGCATAAGAGGTTAATAGAGGCATTGGGGCCAAGAAATAACATTTAAATAACTTCTCCCACAGACTCACAAGCAGACACTACGAGCTGGATGAGACTATTCTCTCTGTGGTGGAGATACAGGCATAGTGGAAAGTCTGTGTTTGTCGACCCGGCTGATGCAGCGACACCGGCAGATACATCTGCAGTAAGCAGGAGAAAAGGAAGCAGTTTGAGCTGTGGAATCAGCACTTGAGCCTTTGATGCTAAAATTCCAAAAATCTCAAGATGCCAGTGACCACTGGCTCCTGTGGAATCCGCTAGTGCTTTATCCTGACCCCATCATCTCCAACGTCTATATGGAAATAGTTGAACCTACTCATTGACACCAACATCAAGATCCATAAATATACTGATGGCATACAACGATACCTGAAAATCTCTGCTATCCACAACATTCAACTCCTTAAAACATGCTTTGGCCTCATTGAGATTTTGATGCTCACTGTCCACGTTAAACTTAACTTGAACAAGACAGAATTTCTCGTTTGAAAATAGCAACAAACAGCTACAAAACCAAGTCCAGGCTCTCTGATACAAATCTTGGCGGATTCCCCCCACTGCTGAACCCTAATGCAGATGCTCTAAAACTCCCTTCCAACATTGGCCTCTGCTTCAAAGAACACAGCGCCCAAAAATCTAACACAGATTGACAGCACCTTTACCTCTTGAAAAATGTGAAACTTTTCCATCCACAAAGGGACTTCAGAGCAACCATTCAAAGGTTAGTCACCTTGCAACACCTCGAAACCAGACACACTGCAGTATGAATCATGAAGGGCCTGAAGAGATTTGACCACGATTTTGGTGGTTAGGAAAAACCACTGAAGAGTGGTGGAATTTGGGACCCTGAGGAGTCCCCGCTCTCCACTTACTTTAAATATCTTTATCAAGCCACTTTTCAGGATATTAAGAAATTGGGGACTGCATTTTAATTTTTACACCTATGACATAGACCTATCTTATTGACTTTGGCCCCAAGATGATTATTGTGTGGTGAGCGAAGTATTGGATGAGGTTGCTCCAAATAAGATATAGAGGCTTTAAAATAGATGTCTTTAGGTACGATACAGCATCTTCTGGCCCCACATACTCTTTTATTTTAGTATTTAATTATTTTCTATCCTCATGCACAGCCATTTACTCATGGTCCTCCGATGGACCTTTTTAATCACACTGAGGTGTAGGAGTTGTTAACTCTACATGCATCCAATGAACAGTGCAACCAGTTTGGCTACACAATGAGGACAAGGAACCGGTAGCCAAGTTCAAGGGTGTTATTATAAATTAATAATCAGATTCAGGTAAATCACTCTCAAGACCATGCTACAGAAATATAAAATGGCAACAGGGAGATCAAATCTCCTAAAAAATTCCGCCGAATCAATATGAAACATACGAGAAGTTCAGTAAGTGCAATGCATGCTAGTAACATCAAGGCTTGATGGTCAGAAACATTCTCAAATGATCCCTTCCATACATTAGAAATCAAAACAATGCAATTAAAGGGCATAACTATAAAATGGTTCAGTTAGTTTAGATAGTCTCAGAAATCTAAGAGCTCCATGTCAGCATTAAGAACAAGGCACATTGGCTGAGTAAGGGAAGTGTTTAGCATATGGAAAGTTCAGTCAAGACTTAAAGGAAATGGATAAATGTTGGTCTAAGCTACACTTAGGGCAAGGTGCAAAGGGGTCATTGAGGTCCAAATCTCAATAAAGTCCATTCAATGGACAGTGGGGAATCATGGAAGGGGTCTGCAAGGGAAGGTCTGCTTAGGGCTGCAGAAAGGTTCAGCCAGGAGTCCAGAAAGGTCAGCAAAGGACGTTTGAGAAAAGATCAGGAAGGCTCCAGCAAGAATGGGGGCAAGCAGGCCACCCGACTCCCGCTGTCAATAGATTATACTCCATTAAATCCACAGTTGACGCCCACTTAGGCATATCATGATCAGACATCCATTGCCCATAGACACCATACATTGCAGGCTGTAACAGTAGAAAAAGCCCAGACTGGACATGGGAACGACACATTATTCACAGGCTCATGACAATGTTGAATAGTCCTTTTGTGAAGAGTGCAGTTCACGTGTGCTCTTCGTTAAAATTCCTTCTAAGGTAATGGATTATTAGCATATGGTGAATAATCTTATTACACTATATTAACTGAGAACTACATTTGAAAGTACATATGTGTAACCTCGATGCGCACATTGATAAACTTTTATCATTTGACCTCTGCTATGATCTTAAACCTATAAGGATAGTTGTGAGCTAATAACGATATCCCTAACAGTTACACTGACAATATAGCACATGTTTGGAATCTCAAGTAACGCTTCAACAGTACAGTGAAAAGGATGGTTGGCAACAACTACAGATTACTATAAAATGAATCGTTTAGTGGTAACAAAGCTTATACATTTTATTATTACATGTCAATCACTTTATTTGTCAATGTCAGATGATTATTCCTAGATCATTTATTCTAAACCCACATTTACTTTTAGTGGAGACAGCACCTAGATGGAACATCAGCATTGCTTCTTTCGACATGTGTAAGCATTCTATGTGAGAAGCTGTAATTCTACAGTAAAGACTCTCTGCAATAACATTGTCAGATGCAATGTGTGCATACATCTTGGTGACACATAAGAGTCAAGAGCAAAGTGCACACTCATTTTGTGTGTCAGATATCGTTCTTATTAGACTTCTGTGACATGTAAAGAATGGGCAACTTCGTTCTGTACCAATTGCATATATTTTCGATGGGACGTTGCTCCACAGAAAACACACTCTTCCACACTTTTCAGGTTTCCAATCCCCTATTCTAACATAGCCATAATCCAGAGTTTGCTTGGGATGCTGAAATAGTCTTGAAGCATGCATTCACTAAGTTTTTCCTTCTGCCATTCACAGTCATCTCCGGTTGAAACAGGCGTGACTTAAATCAACTTGAATCACCATCAAGATGTAGTTCGCTCACTTATCACTTCTAAATTAGACCATGAGAGGTTGCTAATGCATCAAATTTTTTAACTTGAGCAAGTTGAGAATGCCTACCCACCTAAACAATATGGCAGTAATCAGTGTTCTAGAGTAGATATTTTTTTAGGATGATATTTCTGTCCTTAATATTGTGAAAAAAAAACTCATAGCGGAAAACGAATCCACCTCAGACGGAGAGTGCTGGAGCAGAAGTAAGGCCATCACCAAATTGGAAAAAAAATGTAAAAAGAAAAAAACAAGTAGCCAGACCTTTTCCATCTACATTCCTGGACCAGGAACAACATCCTTGTCAACATTAAAACCTTCAAAAACCCTCTTGCAATTCAGATAGTATCCGAAGACTCACCTTTTCAAAGAATGCAAGATCTCTAAATGATGGGACCCACCTACATCAAATACTTTGGCCCTAAGTGCGAGTTTGGACCACAAAACTCACGGTTGAGATCGGGGACCACTGCACCAGCGGTCTGACTGCCATATTAAGAGTACGGTGCTCGGAACTCCATGGGACCACCACAATTGCCAGGAATCCGTGATCCCTGGCATTGGCGCTGCTGCTTTGAGGCCGCAATACGCCTATGCGGTGGCAATGTGCCACTGCAGCACTGCTAAGTATATCATGAGTTTATTCATCGCCAGCGATCTCATGGTGCCATGAAACTTCTAGCAGTGATGAAACAAAGGGGGCCCTTCACTGCCCCCTCTTACCCCTTTGCATGATGTGCCACCCTTGTGCTCGGCATGGACTGCACAGCCCATGCCGTGCAGGAACGTGCATTGACAGTCCCATGGCAGTGCAGTTCTAAGGCTCACATATGAGCCTTTGTACTACACTGCCTCGGGACCACCACGCCACTTGCCAGACCACAAAATGACTCGGAATCTGGTGGGCGGCAGTGAGGTCTGGCATGTGGAACCTAGGCCGTGGCGTGGCAGCCCGCTCCCACACCGCCAAACTCAAAATTAGGCCCTCTGTCTTATTGTAAATAATCCCTATTGTATAACAGGGTTCCAGGTGCATTTTTAGGGCTCCGTCGCTCTCTAGATAGGTTTGTTCTAAGTAAATACCCATGCATTTCAATAAAGAAGATTTGGTGAGGCATGAGGAGGATGATGGAGGGTAACAAGACGAATTGTCCATCAAGAGGAAGTTAGATGGTGAAGACGGAAAGCAGAAGGGGTCAAAGTTGAACAGGAAATGTGAAAGGAAACGATTTAGCAAGGTGAAAAGAATATAAGATAATGGGGATAAACGGCCAATCCGGGCAGCTCGAGGCGAAGAGAGTGGGAGGGTATATGTGATAGAAGGGTAGAGACGGTTGTGTGAGTCTGACCAGGCAGTGCCGCCAATCAAACTTTCCATGCAGCTAAAAAATGTAGATAGTTCGGAACATGCCTGCTTAAGAGTGCCAAGGAATGTCAGGTTAGAAATCTGCCAAACAAACCAACACTGAGGGTAGTTTTGGAAGGTAGAATTAACTGCGTTTCATTGGGAGAAGGAGATCACAAAGTCAATCAATGAAAACAGAAGATTTGATCATTTTAATTAGATCCAGGTACTTTACCAGAATTAAGAGTGCATTATCATAGCGAGTCCAGATGTTATTATTCTAAATACAATATATGTTCCACAACTATGTGCGGCAGTGGGACTCAACCCTACATTTGACTAAACCTCGTCGAAAAACGTTGTATTTGTTTAACTTATTTTAAACCATTTTACCTCATGTTTTCGAACACTCAGGGATATCTTGAGGACTTTGGGGGCCCTGTTTGGAAGAGCTTTGAATTTATGATCCAATTTCAGCTCTTTCATGCCGTTTTGGCTAAGTCACTGACAGTGCATCAGCACACTCGTCCAATATTTTAACCGCTTCAGTGCGGCGCGAATTTTCGCACTGTGCTGAAGGTTCTAATGAGCCAAAGGGCTCATGACGGAACGGTTCCGTCATGAGCACAGGCCAACCGACGCTCATGACGGAACCGTTCCGTCATGAGAATCGAAGGGGTTAAATGTATATACATCTAATATTCGGGGATAACACAACAGCAGCTCACTAACACTACTACAAATAACCTCCATGACACCCTCTCATTTCTCATATGTGGTGTCCTGTTTTGATCTAAAAGAACCTTTTTTATGGATGTAGCACTAAATATCAACCCAACATTTCTCTGCAAAATGTCTGTAATAGACTGTCACACATCACCCACATTAAAAATAAATGAAAGGAAAACGGTATTTAAAACAATTCTGTCTAAGAATGACTCAAGGTCACCAGGGAATGACTGCAGAAAAATGCTGAAAGACTAGGGCCTGGGGCCAGAGCCCACTTTGTCCATGCCTTTAAACGTCTCTGCGAGCACATGTGGTTGCTAGGGTATAAAAAGACCTTCTTCACGGGCACCAAAGGACACATATTTTGACATCTCGACAGGAGCCCCGTTTGCCTTATTCAGCTCAGTGCTTGCGTTATGTGCAGTCAAGAACAAAATCTAGCAGTGGGAGGACAGATTCTTTTTTTCATTCAGCTCCTTGCGTCTTTCAGGGTGAGCATGTCACATTCGTCACAATCCTATACAGAAAACCCCCCTGACTAATCTCACGAAGCTGGCAAAATGTACCATCCTTTGCAAAAACCACAGGGAATTGAAAGATGCGCATCTCTTCTTCACGCCCCCAATGACGTCACCGCAGCAGGAAGCCTACAGTGCACAACAGAGACCTATTTCCGTACCGCAAATCTTTCCAGAGGGAAGGGATTAGCGGGAATGCCTCTCGATTCTTCTGCCCCTTATCCTGCCTGACAGCGGGAGACGTGGCAGCCTTCATGATTGCTTTTCAATCTCCTCTTGTAATCATAAAACCAGAGGGTAGCCCAGAGAACTGTATCTGTGCGTCAGCCTTTCCAGCCTACGTAAAACATTTCCACTGCATTAGATAAACGTGACTATCTGACTATTAACGACCTGGCTTCTAAGACATCCACCCCCACTGTTCCCTACATCCACTCTGCTGCTAAACCCTTTGTGGATGTTGGGGGGTGGTGTGGGGGTGGTGGGGTCGCGTTTAAACCTTCAGAACGCTTTGTTCCACAAAGGGTACCCACACCAAATACGTGCTGTCTAACTTGTCTTTCTCAACATCCTGGCAATTCCAAAGGTACCCAGGATATTCAGATTCCCCTAGAACAGTGGCCCCCCACCTTTTTCGAACCACAGTCCACTTTTGAGAACAACAAACTTTCGAGATCCGCCTACCTTTAATGGACACGAGACAGGGTGATTTTTTAATGTAACTAAATGTGGAAGTGCACTTTCATTCACAGGCAGCCCATTTTCCATTGAAACCATCACAAAATCTGCACAACCATACAGTTTTACTGCTAAAACTATATAGCACACAAATGGTAATATGTAGAAATTGGCAAATTTATCATTTGTGCATCACCAAGTTATGTTATGTTATGTTATGTTATGTTAGAATGGATGTATAGAGCGCACAGCTACTCAGTAGAGTATCCCGGCGCTAAGACAGAAACAACAGATGCAGGGGAGAAAGAAAGAAGAGAAAAAGAAACCCAAAAAAGAAAGATACAGTTATATTGTTTGTTGGAACAACCACGTTTTCAGTTGTTTCCTGAAGGCAACCAGGTTAGTGACTTGCCCAAGTGGAAGAGACAGCTGATTCCAAAGTCCAGCCACTTGCACTTGAAAAGAGCGACCGCCTTTGCGGGCTCTGAGATACTTAGGGGGTGACCATAAGATGTTGATGAGCAGATCTAAGAGATCTGCCAGGTATGTAAAAAGACCCTCTTCTGCAGATGTACTTTGCTCCGATACCATGCAGAGCCTTTAAAGCCAGGACCAGAGCTTTGAACCTAATTCTGCTGCAGACAGGTAATACTGCAGATTCATAAAATTGTGGGAGGTCTGATCTCTGGGTCCAAGACTCAGAACAGCCCTGGCAGCTGCGTTCTGCACCACCTGCAATCTGTTGAGTAAATACTCCGGGAGGCCCAGATAGAGGATGTTGGCGTAGTCCAATCTGGAGATGATAAGGACCTGAATGACTGTTTTTTTCTATGCAGGGTCTGTAGTAAAAATAAAAACCTCCGGAGCATCTTCAGGAGACCGAAACATGTCCCAGCTGTTGACTGAACCTGAGATACCATAGAGAGGGCGTCGTCCATTTTCACTCCCAGTTTCTTTACAGTCCTAACTGCAACCGGGGGGGGGGGGGGGGGGTAACATGTATTGGGGCCACCATTGCTTCCAGGAGTCCAACGGGCGGAGCTGAAGAAAATTATTTCAGACTTCTCTGTGTTACATTTCAGATGGTTATGTTTGAACCAGGCAAAAGTTTCTTTCAGGCACTTGTTGATCTTTTCCCCGTTTAACTCCTCTCCCTTCCTACAGGTAAACAGCAGTTGAGTGTCATCGGCATATGATATTATTGTGACCTCATTCTCTTCAGCCAGGGTAGCCACGGAGGCCATGTACAGATTGAAAAGTACAGGGCTCAGGATAGAGCCCTGTGGCACACCCACACTCAAAGGTGGCATACTGGCCGAAAAAGGAGGTGACCAGATCTCCTGATTTCTATCCTCTAAAAAGGAGGCAAACCACTTCAACAGTGTCTTGATTTGTTTTTATCCTATTAAAATTTTGGTTTCCAGCACACTTCAGAATTATAAAAAAGTGCTTCATTTTTATTTTCTTAACTGCTTGATCATTACAGTTCATTTACAGGTACTTACATTTTGTTATGTATTGCAAAAAACAACATCCTACATTGTCAAATAATTCACTTTAAAAACTCCTCTCACTTTACAGTTAGAGAAAGAAAAGTAATCACCAATCCCCATGTTAAAAGAATAAAGCAACCTGATATTTGACCTCTCTTTGAATCACTGGCAAATGTGAGAAGTTAAACACAGAATTTAGCTCTGATTGGCAACCCACCAACCATCAGCTCCCAACCCCCCAGTGGGTAGTTAGCCACTGTTTGGGAAACACTGCCCTTAGGGGAACCAAGAAAACCCCCAAAATATAGCTACATTTATTTTTTCGAAAAAAGAAAGTGCAATTTATGTTTAAAAAAATGTGGCCTTAAGGAAAGGTTTGCTGTTCTAGGATCACCACCTTCCCAGGTTTTAGGAAGAAGCAGGTACGTATCAAAAATCATTTACTACAGTTTTTGCCTTTTCTAGGTGGTGTTTCCGGTTTCCTAATTTTTGCAGTTTTAGCGTACTTGCAGTTTGTGGTAGAAACAGATTGTCAAGTCTTTTAGGCTAGTCCTGTCATGTATACCCCTTTTTACATACATTGTCCCATCCACACAAATATAACGGTTCTGAAATAGGTGACCTATTACCTAGTAGCTTGCTTCTGTCTCTTCGACACCAGATCTTAGTATTCTATCCTAATTCCTGTACCTGACGTACATAAACATGCCCTCAGGCACTGCATAAATCCGTATAATGGTCACCACTTTTTTCATCCTTGGCCAACAGCCAGCAGTGCATGATCACATTTGTTTGGAAAAACATTTATGATTGTTTTCAAAACAGTTATGACTGTTTTCAAAACATATTGATTCTAGAAGAAACCCTCGAGTGACCACTCTAGTATATAAGACCCTTATCCCCCCTGCAAATTAGAGGAGAATTCCTTCCAAGTTGACGCTGGGTCCTTCATGCTGAATCTTAGACACGCAGCGGTCTGACATTCGTTGCGGGGTGTCATCCTCGATGCAGAGACGGGTCCATTATTCTCAACCAACAGGTGAGAGGGTTGGTTCTTTCCTAGAGGATTGTTGACTACATACACATATACAGACTAGACATACATATCCAGCCTAGGTACATTTAGGCAAAATACGTAGGGTGCACATTTTTAATAATGTGCAAATGTGGATGTTTTTATCTGAACTGTATATGTTCATTTATCTATATAGCAGTTTTTACCCCTGACAAGGCTTTGAAGAGCTTTATGACGGCTAGCAGACTTCTCTGGAGTCCAAGATTAGTGGTTAATCAGGTGCTTATTTTTGGTTATTGTAACTAGATGTGTGCTCTCCAGAAAAAAATAGTGTATTGTGCTAGACTTACCACAGTTTTTTCAGTAGTAACATACCCCTAGATTCCGTAAATAAATGAAAAACAGTAAACTTAATCAAAGGTGTAAATTACTTAGTTTCTGAAATGCTCTCCTTTGTGTAAAACAAAATAAGACATTTGGGGTGGCATAGGGCAGTATTTGAAGGACACTGAGGACAGTAGTTCCTGGTCTCTCGCCTGATTCCCTGTCTAGTGCAAACTTGAGAGGAGTTGGCCTAAGGCTAGGGCGGTCGACCTCGAATCTGGGGAACTGAGTTCGAGTCTCGGCAATGATGCTGAACATCCTGTGATTCTGGGCAAATCACTAAATCTGCCCGTGCCTAACAAAAATGAATGTGTCCTCATGTAATGCAACTGGTGCTATGTAAAGCGCTCTGATACCCGATTCGGGTCAAGTTCGCGCTATAAAAAACTCTGTAAAAAAAAAGAAATCTGGTATTTCTTCTGTTTTGGAGGAAGACATTTCTGAAAGTGTTGCCCACCCAATCTTAAAACACACTCCAAATCAGTTGGAACAGCACCACCTTCAACTGACTGGCTTCTAAAGTTTAAAAACCACATTTTGCATCCTGATGATGAACGGTGAAACGCAACATATGCATTATACATTCCCATTCTCATTAGGTGCAAATTCAGATTCTTATACCAGGCACAGGTCTTACATGCAGCATTTTAGAGCTGAAGGATTTGGTTGTGCTTGTCACCCCCACCCATGTATCTGTTGTAGTCTAGAATACAATTAGGTTACTGACCTTCAGCCATGTGGCCATGCATGTAGACTGAGGCTATTGTCTCAAATTGTACGGTGATTAAAGATGCACTTTCCTGTGATCATGGAATGTGAGGGCTAGCAGTCCCTCACAAAGTAAGTGACTCCACTACAAGCTTACAAGTTTCCTGTTAATGGACTTCACTGGAAACCCTATTCTTCAGTGGCAGCTGGTAGGGAATGGTGGCGGGGATTACAAAAATAGGGGGAAAAAAGACTTATTTGCTTGTCGCCGGTTACTAGCTGCCGCCTCTCCTCCGTCCTCTCTGTTCTCCTGGCTCCCGGCAGCACCCAGGGTCCAAGACTCCACTAGTCAATCATGATTCTGCTGTCACCAGTATGACAGCAGCATCATTATTGATCTGAGCCTGTGCATGTTCTCCACCCAGGATGTGCAATGCAGCCTGGTAGAGAACATGACGGTTTGGCCGGCCCAAGACGGCAGGGCAAACTGTCATGCGCACTTAAGGTGCACATTATACCACTCCTCCACCCTGTGACACAGTGAGCCCAGCCCGCCCACCCTAACCTGGCTCCAAGCGCCACTAAAAATAAAATGATATAAAGTTCTCTTAATATTGATTTATTTTTCCTTTGCACTGCTCTGAGAGCAGTGGGGCGACGCTATTCCGTTAGCGGAGGAGCCGCTGCTGCTATTCTGTTGCGCCTAATTTTACAACAAGCAGGTGTGGCTATAGAAACAAGCTCCCTAAATGCTGTAATTCCAGTGTAGAGACTGTCTATTGGGAACTCACAAAATCCCAAACAGTTTTTCCATGGATAGCTATTGACTCTGGACAACCGGGTGAAAAACTGCTTGAGTCTTTCCCTCTGTATACACATAGGCTATAGCTGTATCCAGTAAAGCTTTCGCAAAGTAGGTACACTTTAATACCATACAGCACTATCTTGCTTTTGAAATCAAGGTTAAATAGCAGCTGTCCATTTTATAACACCAAGGACTCGTCTACAGCTGTTTTTTCCTGGTCTATAAGTTTCTTTGAAATGCCCGGTAAAGTGTCCAGCACAAGATGAACTTTGAATCTCCGATCAGAGTTTGGATGGTCTCTGTGAAGGGCATGGCTGTTATCACTGAAATACAGCAGTTGCAGAAGCCAACACACATTTGCAATGCAATTGGTCTCGCATTCACACGGGTTTGAACTATTGGCATTGTAAATGACAATGCCTTTTATTTATGTTTTGTGTTTTAAAACATAAATAAAAGGCATTGTCATTTACAATACTAATAGCTTAAACTCTCGCAAATGCAAGACCTATTGCATTGCAATAAAGGGCTTCTCTCGACCACTTGTTAGATTGTAAATATCAGAGGAAGAGACTGGCCTGCGAAGTCTTCCAAGTATTGATAAATAGTGCCTTGAATAAGATGTGTAAGTGTTGTAAATTACACAGACACAAAGTGTGAAATGAGTTACATATGATCCGAGCTATGAACACTAACAAGTCGCTCAAACACCTTTCGCTCTGTGATTACACTATTGCAGCTCAGAAGGAAGAGTGGGGTGGGGGAGGGGCTATTTCCTGCACTCTCCGTGATTTTGAGTGTACAGTGTGGCATTGTGTAAAGTCATTGCTATCTTTGGCCTAATAAAAAAACCTCCAGCTGTAGTAGGGCCCTGGCTTCACCGCCTGGTGCAGGGCGGGGTGTGCTTTATGGCAGACAGGGAGGGAGGTTGGGATGGTCTCATTTGCAGCTCCAGCCTCGTACAGTGCCCCTGCTATTACTAGTGTGCGAGAGACTCTGAGATGGTGTTATTGGTATTGGTGGTGGTGGATTGGGGGTGGTGGTATTGGTGGTGGCATTGATATTGTTGGTGACATTGCTATTGGTGGTGGTGATACTGGTATTGGCATTGGTGGTATTAGTGTTGGTATTGGTATTGGGGGTGGTATTGATGGTGGTGGTATTGGTATTAGTGGTATTGGTGGTGTTGGTGGTGTGGTATTGGTGGTATTGGTGATGGTGGTATTGGTGGTGGTAAATGTAAATTGATACTTGTATAGCGCACTACTCACCCGCAAGGGTCTCAAGGCGCTTGTATGAATACCGCTGTGGAACCCATCCTGGCTTTTCCTGTGAGGTGTCCACTCCTGGGCACCCCCCCAGGTGGAGGCCAGGCATCCTTAGCGTTGTGGGGGCCGTTGTGGCGATTAAGCAAGCTATTGCCCAAATAGGCACCGAGGCGAGAATTATCAGGTCCGTGGAATTTTTGAGCCCAAGACCCTCCGAGGCGGGGAATTGAACCCTGGTCCCGGGCTAGACCTCTGCATCAGGGTCTGCCGCTCTAACCATTGAGCCACACTTCTCCACTTGAGTATATATATATATATATATATATATATATATATATATATATATATATATATATATATATATATATATATATATATATATATATATATATATATATATATATATATATATATATATATATATATATATATATATATATATATATATATATATATATATATATATATATATATATATATCCACAGCTTTGGCTCCAAACTCGTAGTCCAATGGCGCTCTTGTCACCGGTGCCGACTACAAAGCAGAGCCCCGCTTTCATATAATCTCCAAAAGCTATCAGCCGATATTTATTTTCAGAAAGCAGCATTCATTGCACAACAATTTCTGAAAATAAATGGTGAAACTTTGGGAAAACATATCCTTTGTTGAGTGCTGACTTGCGCTATCGGCTGATAGCTTTTGGAGAATATATATATATACACACACACACACACACACACACACACACACATGGGCATAGTCCTGCTACTTAAGGACATCTAGGTGGAGTAGGAATGCATAGCATTGTTTGGGTTCAAAGTGCATCTCATTGATGAGGTTCCAGAAGTAATAACCTGAAGTTACTAGTGTTGCCATTCAAAGGGGGCATGGCCTAAGGCTGATTTACACGTGGTTGGTACCTTTTTGGGACTGCAAATATGAGCTAAAAACAGCGGCATGTAATATCACTCTTTCAATTTTATGTTTTTCATATTGATTTACTCATTTCCATTGAATACTTTTTGGTGATTAAGTCACCTTCATGCCATATGATGGCTTCAATAAGGAAATGGCTAGATAGCCCTTATGCAGGAATTATACTGTTTTAAATGGTTTATCCTTTTTTAGGGTTGAGCCTGCGATAGCATGTGCTAGTGCATGTGTCTTGTAAGAGTGACGCTGTTGTTAACAAAAAGATCTTGGAGCCCACCCTGATGCTTGCAATTTGCTGGCTTGTGTGGCACTCTTTTTACAGGATCGTAACTGGTCACTGCAGGCCTAACATCATTTCGATTCCTCTGTGTGGAGCAGGGACCAAGCACGGATTGATTCAACGTAATCAATACCCGCCCACTACTCCAGACATGATTTTGTTCTTTTTAACTCCCAGTGCCTGCAAACCGAAGGCTTGTGACTGGCAAAAACTTGGCCAGCAGGACAAACAAAATTGCAAAGTTTTATTTTCTACAGTTAGCTTTCTTTTTTGCCAATTCTCTTTGTCCCACTTTGCACCAATTTTTTTGTTTTGTATTTGCTCATGGATGCTGTTTCGAAAAGATGACATATATTGTAAAGCGACATGGTTTCTTCCTTATGTGTAATTTTCGAAATTACGCAGTGCAGTATATCCCAATACACCCCACTCCAATCCAATCCGCCCCACTGCAATCCACGCCAATTCAATCCAATTCACCCCACCTCACCCCACACCAATTCACTCAATCAATCCACCCCACTCAATCCAATTCACCCCAGATCAAAGCAGTCCACCCGACTTCAATCCAAAGCACTCACTCCAATCCACCTCACTCCAATAATCCCAACCCACCCCACTCCAATCTGCCCCACTCTAGTCCAAAACAATCTGCCCTACTCCAATCCAAAACAATCTGCCCCACTCCAATCCAGCAATCCAAAACAATCTACCCTACTCCAATCCAAAACAATCTGCCCTACTCCAATCCAAAACAATCTGCCCCATTCCAATCTAGCAATCAAAACAGAGACTGCTCCTCTGCTAATGCAGAGGAGTGCCATCCAACTGCTCTTTGAGCAGTGAAAAAAGTACAATTAAAATGCTAATAACTGAACTTTATTATCATTTTATTTTACCTACTACAGTGGCTCTGTTGTTTTTTTGCAGGTGGGGCTGGGCTCCATGATGCAAGAGCACTGCAGGGGGAGGAGTGGTGGCACTCGCCAAGTGTGCATAACAGTTTGGCCAGCAGTCTCAGGCCGGTCAAACAGTCATACGCGCTTGGAATGTTCTCCACCCAGGCTGCATTACAGCCTGGGTGGAGAACATGCCCAGGCTCCCAGTCCCTGCCATAGAGCTGAACCATGTCGCCCAGACCAATCACATCTCTGCATTGCAGCGTTGTGTTTGGCTTAGGGGAGCCTGGGAACCCGGGTGCTTCCTGCTGCCAGGACTCCAGATAGGGAGAAGACAAGAAGATGGAGAGGATGGAAGAGAGTCGGCGTCTGGACAGCTGTAGCCAGGTAAGTGTTTTTTTATGCTGTTCATTTCCCCCACCTGCCCCTGCCCTCCCCACCCACCATCCCCATCTGGTAGCAGCTGCTACTGAATTCAAAAACATCTGCCACACTCCAATCCAAAACAATATGCCACACTCCAATCCAAACAATCTGCCCCACTCCAATCCAAAACAATCTACTCCACTCAAATCTGCCCTGTTGCAATCCAAAAGAATATGCCATACCCCCATCTGCCTGACTCCAAATTACCCCACTCAAATCCAAATTAATCTGCACCTCTCCAATCCAAAACAATCTGCCCTACTCCAATCAAACACAGTCTGCTCCACTCCAATTCAAAACAATTTGTCCCACCCCAATCCAGAACAATCTGACCCACTCCACCCAAACCAAACTGCCCCACTCCAATTCAAAACAATCAACCCCACACAATCCACAGCAATCTGCCACACTCCAATACAGCGATCCAAAACAATCTGCCCTTTTCCAATCCAAAACAATCTCCCCTACTCCAAAACAATCTGCCCCACTCCAGTCCAAAACAATCAGCCCCACTTAGTTTGTTCCACTTCAATCCAAAACAATCTGCTCCACTCCAATCCAAACCAATCTTCCTCACTCCACTCCAAAACAATTGTCCCCATTCCAATCCAAAGCAATCTGCCCCACTCCTGTCCAAACATTCTGCCCCACTCCAATTCAAAACAATCTGCCCCACTCCAATCCAAAACTTTTGGCTCCACTCCAATCTGCCCACTCCAATCCAAAGCAATCTTCCTCAATCCACTCCAAAACAATCGTCCCCAATCCAATCCAAAACAATCTGCCCCATCCAATCCACCCCACTCCAATCTGCCCCTCTCCAATTCAATCCACCTCACTCCATCCCAATTCACCCCTCCTCAATCCAATCCACCCACACCAATCCAATCCAGCTCAATCCAATATACTCCAATCAAATCCAAACCACCCCACTACATTCCAATCTGCAGGAAGCCCCACTCCAATCCAAAACAATCTGCCCCACTCAAATCCAAAACAATCTGGTCGACTTCAATACAAAGCAATTTCCTCCACTCTAATCCAAAACAATCTGCCCCACTCCAATCCAAAGCAATCTGCCACACTCCAATCCAAAGCAAACTGCCTCACTCCAATCTGCCCCATTCCAGTACAAAACAATCCGCACCACTCAACCCAGAACAATCTGCTCTACTCCAATCCAGAACATTCTGCTTGAGTCCAATCCAAAACAATCTGCCCCACTCCAACCCAAAGCAATCTGCCTCACTCTGATCTAAAATAATTTGCACCACTCCAATCTGCACTCTCCAATCCAATCTGCCACACTCCAATTCAAGTCAATCTGTTCCACTCCAATCTGCCCCACTCCTGTCCAGAACACTCTGCCTTACTCAATCCAAAACAATCTGCCCACTACAATCCAAAACAATCTGCACTATTCCAATCTGCCTCACTACAATCCCAAAAATCTTCTACACTCCAATCTGCCCCACTCCAATGCAAAACAATCTGCTCCAAAATAATATGCCCAACTCCAATCCAAAACAGTCTGTCCCTCCGCAATCAAAAACCATCTGCCCCACTTCAGTCTAAAACAATCTGCACCACTCCAGTCGAAAACAATCTGCACCACTCCAATCCAAAACAATATGCCCCACTCTAATCCAAAACAATACACCCCACTCCAGTCCAATGGGCCCCACTCCAATCCAATGCTGTGCTGTACTCCAATTCAATCCACACAACTCCAATCCAATCCACCCATTCCAATCCAATCCACCTCACCCCAATCCAATCCATCTCACCCTAATCCAATCCAGCCTACTCCACCTCCAACCACGGCACTGCATCCCACTCTACCCCACTCCAATACAATCCACCCACACCAACCCCAACCCAATCCACCTAATCCAATACACACTAATCCAATCTACCTCACCCAAATCCAATCCACCCCTCCCCAGTCCACCTCAATCCACCCTACTCCAATCCACCACAATCCACCCCATTCCAGTCCAATCCACCCTACTCCAGTCCAACCCACCCCAATCCAATCCAATCCAACCCCCCAAACTCCAATCCAATCCACCCCATTCCAGTCCAACCCACCCCACTCCAATCCAATCCATTCCCTTCCAATCCATCCCAACCCACTCCAATCCAAGCCAATATACCCACTCAAATCATTCCAATCCATCCCACTTTAATCCAATCCACTGAAACCCAATCCAGTACACTCCTCTCCAATCTGATCCACCCCACTGCAACATTTCCAAAAAATCCACCCAAGTCCAATCCACCGAAGCCTACCCCACTCCATTCTATCCTACCCCAGTCCACCCCATCCCAATTCAATCTACCCCAATCTTGTCCCTCCACTCAACCCAGTCCAAACACAATCCAATCCACCCCACTTCATTCTACCCCACTCCAGTCCACCTCACTTTAGTCCAATCCACCCCACCTAATCCACCCCACTCAATCCAAACCACCCTACTCAATTCAATTCACCCTCTTCAATCTACCCCACCTCAATGCAATCCACCCCACCGCAATCCAATCCACCCCATCCCACTCCAATCCAGTCAACCCCACTCCAATCCTCCCCAATCCACCCCACTCCACTCCAATCCACCCCACCTCAGTTCAACCCAACTCACTCCAGTCCAATCCACACTGCTACACTCCAACCTACCCCACCCCAGTACAACCCAACCCACTTCAGTCCAATCCACACCAATCCAGTCCAATCCACCACACTCCAGTCCATTCTAATCTACCCCATTCCACTCCACCCCTCTCCAATTCACCCCACTTCAATCCAATCCACCCCACTCAACCCAATTCACCCCACCCCACTCCAATCCAGTCCACCACACCTTATTGCAATCCACCCCTCTATCCACTCCACTCTAATTCACCACACTCCAGTCCACCCCACTCCATTCCATTCCATCCCAATCCAACCCATCCCACCCCAATCCAGCTCACCCCACCCTAAACCCATTCACCTCACCCCACTCCAATCCAATTCACGCAATTCCAGTCCAACCCACCGCACTCCAATCTATTCCAATCCAATCCATTCCAATCCATTCCAATCCATCCCAACCCACTCCAATCCAAACCAATCCACCCACTCAAATGCAATCCAACCCACCCCACTGCAACTCTTTCCCAAAAATCCACCCATTCCAATCCACCATAACCTACCCCACCCCATTCTACCCCACCCCAGTCCCCCATCCCAATCCAATCCACCCCAATCTCGTCCCTCCACTCAATCCAGTTTGCACGAAATCCAAACTACCCCACTTCATTCTAAACCACTCCAGCCCACCCCACTCCAGTCCACCCCACTTCAGTCCAATCTACCCCACCTAATCCACCCTACTCAATCCAATCCACCCTACTAAATCCAATTCAACCCTCTCCAATTCACCCCACCTCAATGCAATCCACCCAACTCCAATTCACCCCATAGCAATCCAATCCACCACATTCAAGTCCAATTCAGTCAAGCCCATTCTAATCCACCCCAATCCACAACACTCCACTCCAATCCTCCCCACCCCAGTTCAACCCAACCCACTCCAGTCCAATCCACATGGATCCAGTCAATTTATCCAACTAAAATACAATCTACCCCAACCCAATCCAATCCACTCCAACCCAGTTTTATCACATCAATTTAATGCACCCACCTCAATCCAATCTAATCCACCCCACTCAAATCCACCTCACCCCAATCCACCTCACCCCATTTCAATTCACCCCACTCCAATCCATACAACTCTACTCAATCCACCCCACTCTACCGCAGTCCATCCCATCCCACTCTACTCCAATCCAATCCACCTCACTCCCTTAATACACTCCAGCCTATTCTCTGAACTCCACTATACACTACTGCACTCCACACAACTGCACTCTTATGACAACCACTGAGCCTTTGAACTCTACTCCCCTCTATTCAATTCTACGACACTTAACCCTCCCCACTTCACTCTGCGACACTGGTGTCCGACAAATCCATTCTATGACACTCTACTCCCCACTCCACTCCAGAACTCTACTCCCCCACTCCACTCTACAACACTCCATGCGACTAACTTTTAACCATGCTGAAAAGCAGTCACACTGGTGAACAACATCACAAAATCAATTGCCAAAGCCAATAGCTATTGTATAGGTCTTGGTTCTGCCAATGCTTGTGTATTACTTGGTGTCACTCTATGTAAGAAAACTGGAATTTGTTGAACACTATATTGTGTGATTGTGTGCATGCTTAGTCCTTTAGTACCTGAGACACAGGCCGTTCATCTTGTGTGTGCATGCAGCTTCAGTTTTTGCAGCGGCCCGGATGTTAGCAGTACATTTTACCAACTTATTTGCTATAGAGGCTTGTTTTCTGCTCCGTCAGACAGTCACTGCTCACATGACAAATGTGGAAGAACAGACAAGCCATGCCTCGCCAGGAGCTGGGTGAGGTGAGCGGTGCCCAGGCAGCTGTCTCCAAGCATATTAGGACAGAGAACGACTTTGCCTCATTTTATAACTTTGGACAACACTTACATACATTTCATCTACACTAAGACACCGCTCACACTACGCACTGACCCACCATTTACTCTACACAGTCATCCTGACATTGCACTGGCAGCCAGATACTGTTCACTCACCATTCACAGTCACCCTGACTCTGCATTCACACACTATTGACATACCTCACACCCATCACTCACATTTCTTTCACCCTCCACCCACACCTCTCACCCAGAACTCAAACTGCTCATCCTGCACTTATACTATTGACACACCTCTGACCCTATACTCACACACCTCTTTCCTTGTACGGGGTAATATATCTCAAAATTCTCATTCTGCACTGAACATACATCAATCGCCATGCATTGAGGCTCTTTCACCCTGCACTCAGACACTTACCAACCATAATTCATGCACCACTCACCCTGCACAGAGAGCACTCACACCATTCTCCCTGCACTCATACACTGCTCCCACACTGCTTAACATATTGTTCATCCTACGGCGAATCCTAATGCATGTAACAATGCTTGTTTATGTTGCAAATACCTTTAGCACATATTGCACTTTGTTTCTGTCTTTTTTTATTTTTTGTTAGTGCAGTCTGCAACAATGCTGACGTGCTGTGCAGTTCACCATTATTGTAGTAACTACAACAGTTAAGTGTTTCAAAAGTGCCTTATTAGGATGCTGACACAGATTCGAAACTGTGCCTCTATTGTAGCCATCTTCCGTACTGAAGTTGACCATTATAGTATAAAAATATGTTCTGATCACATGTGGATATATTTATTTACACATGTGATCATTAATGCAATAAATATTGTAACGACAATTTTCCTTCACAGTAATAATGGTCAAAGCTTCCTCTCATGACAGATCTCACCCCCGTCTTGCTCATCTCTAGTATTGTCCTCCATATGCTCAAACTCCATTTCATGTCCATCCTACGATTCATAGAATTGTCTGCCTTGCCAATGTCAACATACAACCTCATTCTACCTGGAATTCAACTACCTTTAAGTGACTTCCAGTTGGTTGAAGGACATAAACCACTATCCTGAACATAAAGGAATACGTTTTTATTTGCCTATTGATGACCAGTGAAATTGAGGAGAATTACTTGTGTGATTTAGGTTCTGCTGGGACAATTGAATTGATAATCCCACGTGCCTTAAATTCATCACCTTTTGAGGACCACAAGGATTGGCCTTATAACTAATCCTTTTCATTGGCATTGGTTCAGTGGCCCAAATTCTGGAATACCAAAACATTGAGTAGATTATGAATGTGAGTGACATTCAATTGCATCAAAAGCTATA